>NC_046155.1:53938420-54308420 GCF_011064425.1 Rattus rattus | reverse complement strand
TGTATTTTAGTCTCCAGTTTACGGATGCTGCTATTGAGGTCAGGGGAAGTTAATGATTCAGATACTCAGAGCTGGCAAAGCAGCAGAAGCAAGAACAGAATCCAAATTGGTTTGCCTTTGTCTCTCCCTGTGCATCTGGACTCGGTGTTTCCCACACGTACTTCATTCTAGACTGACCACATGGGCTGTGGGGACCTCTGCAGAAACTGCCCTCCAACTCTGCTGCACTCAGACTCATGGGCTGTGTTTGCTTGCCTTGAAGGAGCATCGCTTTAATGGTGAGATTTCACGCACCAGATAAGATGGGGGAGATCCACAGGATATGGTTTTTTTTTTTTTTTTTCTGTTTAAACGATAGCCCAAGCCCTTGATCACACTGGAAAGCAAGCCAAGCATATCAGAACTCTACTGTGGGAGCTTTGAAAACGTTACTCTCTTTCATCCCTGGAGACCCGGAGTCAATGAACTATGAGAGTCCTAAGAATTTAAAGTACCTGCTTTTGAAACGTTCTTCATGACTCTGAAGCCCAGTCCTGGCTGGTCCATCTGCTCTGATGGTCTGCACGGGTGGGCACAGTTTGCCTTGTTTGAATTAAGTTCCCTGTTTAAAGGTCCTATTAGCATCCAGGCTGCTGCAGATTCTGATGTGAACATAAGGGGAGGCTGGGAGACTTTTCCAATCCTAGGATCCATAATGGTCTCTCTACCATGGGCTAGAATGGTCCGGCAGGGACACACCAGGAAACTCTTATGCAAACAGGCAGTTGTCTATCTTGAGAAGAAGAAACTCTCTGTCCTATTTCTGTTTTCTTGCCTCTTAGCCTTCTAACATTTTACATTTGTGTTTAAGAGCCAGGGAGAGCTTTTTACCAAGAGAAGCTGCTTGGAACATGAAGGCATCTCATTCACTGTTCCCAGACTCTCGGAGTTCTTGGGTTTGCTGGACATTCTGGGGTTAAAATTTAGACACAGGGATGTAGGAGTGTCTCTATGTAAGTCAGTACAGGGGTGTTTCAAAATAGGAGCCATACTTGGAGATGGTTTCATAATTTACACATGGTATGCACTCACTGATAAGTGGATATTAGCCCAAAAGCTTGGAATACTCAAGATACAATTCACAGACCACATTGAAGCTCAAGAAGGACGACCAAAGTGCGGATGCTTCAGTCCTTCTTAGAGGGGGAGCAAAAATATTCATAGGAGGGGATATGGAGACCAAGTTCGGAGCAGAGACTGAAAAAAAGGCCATCCAGAGCTTGCCCCACCTGGGGATCCAGCCCATATACAGACACCAAACCCAGACACTATTGTGGATGCCAAGAAGTGCTTGCTGATAGGAGCCTGATATAGCTGTCTCCTGAGAGGCTCTGCCAGAGCATGACAAATACAGAGGTGGATGCTCACAGCCAACCATTGAACTGAGAACGGGGTTCCCAAAGGAGGAGCTAGAGAAAGGATTGAAGGAGTGGAAGGGGTTTGCAATCACATAAGAAGAGCAAAAATATCAATCAACCAGAACCTCCCCACCCCCCAGAGCTCCCACAGACTAAATTACCATCCCAAGAGAACACAGGGATGGACCTATGACTCCAGCCACATATGAAGCAGAGGATGGCCTTGTAGTGTATCAGTGGGAGGAAAGACCCTTGGTCCTGTCAAGGCTCAATGCCCCAGTGTAGAGGAATGCCAGGGCGGGAAGGTGGAAGGAGTGGGTAGGTGGGTGAGTACCCTCATAGAAGCAGCGGGGGTGGGGTAGTGAATTTCTGGAGGGAGAACTGGAAATGGGAGGAAAGGGGATAACATTCAAATTGTAAATAAAAATTCAATAAAAGCAAAAAAAGCAAAAAAAAAACCCCTCTCTCTATATATGTGTGTGTGCATGTGTGCATGTGTGTGTGTGTGTGTGTGTGTGTGTGTGTAAATTCTACTAGATTACTAATGAACATTCTTCTGAGTATGCTTTGGAATGACTGTTATGAGCTTTAAAACATGGATGTAAATTTTCACCCCCAAGGGGGGGTGATTTGGTTACTATCAATTTTAAGTTTCCTAACATGATTCTGATGAATCAGTGCACTGAGAAGTGTCAAGCATAGTTACATCTTTACTTCATACATGAAGAACATATAACTTGGGATTTGTGTATAGTACGAAAGGGCCATGTGGCTTTAAACATTTAAATTCTGTAAGCCAGTAGTATGCTTAGTCTGCATGTGGACTAGGGTGGGATGGGAAGAAAGGGGGATTGTTAGTGCTAAAAGAATTGTCTATCGAAGAATTAATTGTGTGTGCATTTGTATGTGTGTGTGTGTGCATGTGTGTGCATGCATTTGTGTATTTGTGTATGTGTGTGGTGTGGTATAGTATGTGTATGTGGTATGTGTGTATGTGTGTGGTGTGGTATAGTATGTGTATATGGTATGTGTGTATGTGTGGTGTGGTATGGTATATGTATGTGGTATGTGTGTATGTGTGATGTGGTATGGTATGTGTATGTGGTATGTATGTGTGTGCATGTGTGTGTGTGCATTTGTTTGTGCGTGTGCATATGTGTATGTGGCATGTGGTGTGTGTGTGTGTGTGTGGTATGTGTGTGGTGTGGTATGTGTCTGTGTGTGTGCATTTGAATGTGTGTGTATGTGTGGGGTGTGTGTGTGTGGTATGTGTGTGGTGTGTGTGTGTGTGTGTGTGTGTGTGTGTGTGTGTGTGTGTGTGTGTGTGTGTGTGTGTGTGTGTGTGGTGTGTGTGTGTGTGTGGTGTGTGTGTGTGTGTGTGTGTGTGTGGTGTGTGTGTGTGTGTGTGTGTGTGTGTGTGTGTGTGTGTGGTGTGTGTGTGTGTGTGTGTGTGTGTGTGTGTGTGTGTGTGTGTGTGTGTGTGTGTGTGTGTGTGTGTGTGTGTGTGTGTGTGTGTGATGTATATCTTATTGAGTATTGAGTTTGGGCATATGCATATCCATGCTGTATGTATGAAGGTCAGAGGACAACATTCTGGAGTCTGTTTTCATACATTCCTGTCATCAGGTCACCATTACCTGCTGAGCCACCTCACCAGCACTGTGGAAAAGTTTAACACAATAGCAATGGGTAATTTGATTTTTTTGTTTTCACCACACATTGATAATTTAAAGCAATCTGCGGCAGCCCCCATTTAATGGTTTCAACTCTCCATGTTTTGTCATCTCAGCTCAACAGCGGTATGGACATCCTAAGTGGGAAGTTCCAGAAGTCAGTTATAAGTTGAGTGTGATTCGGTGTAGTGATCAGGCCTTTTAGCATCTCACGTGTCCAGGCAGGGGTGTGTATCACCCACATGCGCAGTGCTTCTCTGCTGGGAATACTTCCCACCTGTTAATCACGGAGTAGCAAACTGAGATTGGATTGATTGCCCTGTCTTACTATGCTTACATCTAAGTCACCTTCGTTTTATTGCCTACCTTCAAAATACCAGCTTGATGCTAATCACTTTACTGCGGTATATTAACGTAATTGTTCTATTTATTACTATTTTGTTAATCTCTTAGGATACCTAGTTATAAATTACATGTTACAGGCATGTGTGTGGTTAGGAAAGTACATAATGTTGTGTGTTACCCATGTTTTAAGGCATCCACCAAAGGTCTTATGATGTATCTGCTGTGGAGAAGGAAATTGGACAGTTGTAGTACAGTGTATTCTTCTCCTATGGGATATACACTTAACCACATTTCCCCCTTCCAATCTTAGACTGTCTCCACCCTTTCCTTTATATTATATCTGCAGAAAATAGACATTTTCAGCATTTTGAGCAAATTATCCCAGCCTCTATCCTGCCTTGAGTCCGGGGAGACATTACTTTTCTAATACATAATCTCAGAACAGAGAGATGAAGGACAGAATAACAATAGGTGTTCAATTCTGGATGAAGTTATGATTTATGAAGTGCTGTATCAGTTGGCCTTACGCATGCAAAGATCGCTCATCCCAGCGCCACTGTGCCCTGAGCACTCACCACGGTCTCCTTTGAGTTACATCACAATCCCCCCTGTGGACTCTGTATCTGTCCTTGGTTTACAGAATTCAGAGCAACTGCTCCCACTTATATGGAATTCACAGCCATCACCTGCCTCACTTATATGGAAGTCATGGCCATCACATGCCCTCATCTATACAGAATTCACAGCCAGCACCTGCCGCCACTTGAGGACAAGGTATGGCCATCTCACTAAACTGCATTGGCCATTTTTCAGGTATCACGTCACTTGGAGAAACCATTCCCTGTTGCTTCTATCCTTGAAGGACCTGGTTTCATCTGACACCTGACCCCTCATCAGCTTCTCCTCACCGCATCTGTCTGGTCTCGTGTAGCCCGGGCTGAACTCCTTTGTTGACTGATTCCTTCTGGTCGATGCTCCTGCGAGCGCCATTGCTGGCTGAAGCAGTGCTTTTGTAACTTTCCATCTCTACCCATAGACTGTCCACCATCTCCAGCCATGCACTTCCGTTCCTCGCAGAACCATTTGCAGGAAACATTCATTTTCTACCTCATTATCGCAGTGGCCATTGCAATTACCACCGGCTTCTTAATTCATAGCTTCTCTAATCACTGTGACAATTATGGTTAATTCACAGCAGCTCTTATTGTTATTGATATTATTCATTTATGCAGTTTCATTTTTAATAGGGTGATGGCTTTAGCCAGGGCATCCCAGGTCTCGATGGGCCAAGGGTACTGCACCATGCAATATGGTGCAAACAAAATAGTTCAAGCTTCCTTAGGACAGAAACCAATATCAGAATAATAAAAGGAACTGAGGAAAATAAACCACTCCTAATTTCAACGCTCTTGCAAAATCGCTTTAATTTTTTTTTGTTTCTAAATGAGCTAGAATGCTTCTATGCTGTTGTTATTACAGCGACTGGTTTTGTAGGATTTCCCTTTTCAGTTAACCCATATCCAAATACCGTTGTGTTACTGTACCTATAAGTTACTTGTTTATTTGTTTGTTTTGGAGACAGAATCTCACTACGTATCCTCGGATGACCTAAAACTCAATGTGGAGAACAGGCTGGTCTCGGACTCACAGAGATGCACCAGCCTCCGGACTCTGAATGCTGGGTGTGCCTTGCTATTCCCAGTGGATTAGAATTTGAGTCTCTAGCAGAAGTGAAACTGTCCGCCTATCCCCACGGTGCTGTGTTGACTGCCTGAGCCAGGCTGAAGTGGAATGTGTGTTGTGATGTTTGTTTCATGATTGGTTTGTAAGCTATCAGCAGAGGCTGAGTACAGAGAGGTCCTGCAAAACCCCAGGACAGGCATTTTCTTTGCTTTTATTTTTTCACTATCTGTCTGTCTGTCTGTCTGTCTGTCTATCTATCTATCTATCTATCTATCTATCTATCTATCTATCTATCTTCTATTTTTTTTTTTAACTAATTGCTTTATTTATTTATATTCCAGACTTTGACCCCCTGACAGTTCCCCCTTCCACAGTTCTTCATTCCATTTCTCCTCCCCCGTGGCTCTGAGAGGGTGCTGCTCTCAGGAATCCCCCTTTCCTGGGGTCTCACGTCTCTACAGGATTAGATGCATCTTCTCCAACTGATGCCAGGCAAGGCAGCCCTCTGTACATATATACAGGGGCCAGGGAACAGCCTCTCTGTGTATGCTTTTTGGTTGCTGGCTTAGTTGAGATTATTGGTCTTCCTGTGGGGTGGCCATCCCCTTTAGTCCCTTCGATCCTTCCCCTGGCTTCTCCATAGTGGTCCCTGACCTCCGTCTAATAGTTGTCTGTGTGTGCCTGCATCTGTCTCAGTCAGTTGCTGGAAAAGCCTCTCAGAGGACAGCCATGCTAGGCTCCTGTCTGTAAGTACAACATAGCATCATGAATAGTGCCAGGCTTTGGTGCCATCCGTGAGATGGATCCCAAGTTGGATTGGTCATTGGATAGCCTAGGAAAGGCATTTTCAGTGCACACTCTTCTCTTGCTTCATCAACTTTCAAATGGATGCTAAAGATCTATCTTTTGATCAATAGAGTAGAGTAGAGAAGGTTGGTAGTTGAGATCTAGATATAGATTCGGCTCTTGTCTTACTGTTTATAGATGGGCAGTTGACTTCAATGAACAGTCCTGGGGGCTTATGGCCTTACCGAGCAGATCTAGGAGGCTATGATGTCACTGAGAAGTCCTGGGAGGCTATGATGTCACTATACATCCCTGGAGGTTATTATTGGCTATTTTGCTTTGTCAGCCTGAGAAGTACCCTAAGGACAGCTGCCATTCCTCAGATTTCTTGTACCTAGTCCAAAAAGCCTGAAGCTTTTTAAAATGTCAGCCTTCTCATTTTATTGGTTGCAATGTTAAAACTTTAAAATGCATCTTAAAAAATTGGGAGAGGTATGATTTAGAACAAAATATATTGTCTCCTGTCTATGAAAATGCTATAATGAAGCCATTACTTTGTAAGCCATTTAATAATAACTATACAAATATTAAATATCTTCTATAACTTAACTGTAAAAGCATGGACTGTCTAAGTTTTACATATAGTTAATCGTGACCCGGGCAAAATTTGTCAACCTGTGTTTTCGTCCTGCCACCCCAAGCCATGACCTTTCTTCTTTATACCTGCAGAACACTGCGTTAACTTATTACCCTGTCATTTACAGGCTCATCCCCCTGTGCCTGAGTGCCCAGGTGGTTTTCAGGTTTTACTATTGAGCAAAAGACTGCAGGGACCAATTTCATTCCACCATCACGTTCCTTTCATGTAAGAGGCTCCTCCAAGCACATCCAGGGAGTGGGGATATGGACTTAGGAGGAATGAGCTGGTAGACAGCAGTGGGGCTCTCTGACAGCTTTCCGAGAGGTTCACAATGGTTTACCTTCTCCCTTTTACACAGCAGAGGGTTTCCTCATACCCATTCAGGGTAATCAATGGCAATTATTTAAAACCCAGAGAAAACAGCATGAAAGAAATTTGCAAAATGAAAATATGCTAACACAAGTTTTTTGGTCAAGCGAATGATTGCTGTCTTCCTCTTCTCTCCATCTTCTCCATTTTCTTTCCCTCCCATAGTTCCTTCCTCTTCTTTTTCCCATCCTTCCTCGCTCCTCCCCATCCTTACACCCATCTTCCCACCTCCCACCTCATCTCTTATATTTTTTCCCCTCAACCCTTTTTTTTTCCCTTACCCTAAATTAGGGGAAGGCAGGAAAAGTGAAGAAACAAATATGGTATGGAACTGAGAGAGAGAATAGCATAGCTAAGATGTGTATTCTCATGATGCTCCTGGAAATAACACACATCAGCGTGGAGTGTAACAGCACACGCATAATAGCTAATGGGCAAATGTTATTCCCATTTTACAAATGATGGAGCTAAGCCTCAAGACGGTGCCACCATGACTTGACTTGGGTCACCTGGCTGGTCAGCTGTCTAGCTGAAATGTTGTCTCCCATCTCATCCCTTGGTCTCCTGGCTTCTGTATCTGTGGTCCTTTGATAGATAAGCATCTATTTACTGAAGGAGTTTCCCTACAAAGTAGGCATGGAGCAAGCTAATGAATTGGGTAGTTAGGGCCATGTGGGATGATCATCGTAACAGAACCAGCTGCCATTCTTTGCAGTGCTCTGAGCAAGGATACATCTGTAGCAATGTCACAGAGTAGCTATTCTCCTTAAAGATGAGGACAGGGAATGGCCGGGAATAGCTTGAGATGCAGGGGTTGGTATCAAAAAAATTGGAATCACGAGCTAGGTTGGGAAACCCTTCCTAACATTGCGCTCAGCTAAGTTCATTCCACCTGAAGGGACTTTCTCCCATTTTGTCCTGTATGAAGAAATGGCTTTCAGTCTCTGTGCACAGTCAGCAATGTTGACAGCAGCACGGCATGAAGAAGAGCGGTGCAGAGGCTCTTTGGCGCTTCTGAAGTTAGATTGTGTGCCTTGTGACATAAAAAGGAGTTCTGAATTCCTTTGTTCTCTCCTTTTATGCTGCCCGAAGGAGAAAAGAGACCAAAAAATTGCTCTTTGAAATTCTCTTCTATGTGAAAAAAGTCAGTAGAATCCTTGGGATCGAGAGCTCCATCCCTGATGTAGAGCTGGAGTATTGCTGTTCTGATTGGCAGCGCCCTGGGGACTCTGCCTGCTGGGGAGAGGATGGAGAGTCAGTTCGTTACACGTCTCCTTCCCATTCATGAAATTCTGTTCCTGACAATTCCTTCAAACCATGAATGAGATGCTTTGAGCATTCTTTAAAGAACATTTTAAAAAAAAAAACAACTAATAACTACTAATAAGCTTGACTCTTGCCTTGTCTTCTGAATGGCAGTGTCATGCTTTGAACTGATGTGCAAAGAGGGAGGAAGGTGCTGATCTGGAAAGTGACCCAAGCCTCATCCTCTGGAATCCTAATAGGAGTTATAAATTTCCTCACCCACCGTCTCATCTAGTCCTTATTCTCTCTCTCTCTCTCTCTCTCTCTCTCTCTCTCTCTCTCTCTCTCTCTCTCTCTCCTCCCTCCCTCCCCCCCTCCCTCTCTCTCTCTCCCTCCCCCCCCTCTCTGTTACAAAAATAGTTTTGACTGTTTTTATGATCACTGGATTCCCTAAAATAATGACATAAAAGCTCCTTGTGCCCAGGATTTATCAAGCAACTGGTAGACCTTGCCTTTTGCACTAAGTACAATGTGAGCCTTCATTCTCAGATCCACATCTATGGGAACGTATGTGGACATTTTCCTTCTTGGAGCTTGGATTGGGCATCATTATATCCACAGGTTACTGCAGGTCTCATGCCTAGTCAGAGAACCTTCTTTTCAGTAGGTGACACTGAACACAGAGACCCACGGCGCAGGTCAAACTGCAGAGAGTAAGGGTCAGTGAAATACCCATCCCTAAATGGAGCATCTGTACCATAGCCTGTCCTCCAAGATTCAGAGATCATCATAGCGGAGGGAGCAGGAAGGTTGGAACATCCAGAAGTTGCATAGTAGCATAGTGTTTTCCAGATGTGATGAGCTCTTTGCTCACATGAACCATATGAGTGCACAGTAGGTGTGGTTGCCTGCAGAAGACCAGCATAGGACCGACTCCATCAAAATTCCAACATGGATGTAAGAGGGATATCTTAGGGTTTCCATTGCTCCAACAAAAACACCATGACCAAAAAGCAGGTTGAGGAGGAAAGGGTTAATTCAGCTTACACTTCCAGAACACAGTCCATCACTGCAGGAAGTTAGGACAGGAGCTCAAGCAGGGTTGGAACCTGGAGGCAGGAACTGATGCAGAGGCCATGGAGGAGTGGTATTTACGGTTTGCTTCACATGACTTACTCAGCCTATTTTCTTTTCCCTTCCTTCCTTCCTTCATTCCTTCCTTCCTTCATTCCTTCCTTTCTTCCTTCCCTCTTCCTCCTCCTCCTCCTCCTCCTCCTCCTTCTTCCTTCTTCTTCTTCTTTTCTTCTCCTTCTCCTTCTTCTTCCTTCCTTCCTTTCTTCCTTTCTTTCATTCATTCATTTTTTGTTTGTTTGTTTGTTTGTTTGTTTGAATCTTGGTTTAATTCTTCCCCATGAACGATAACCCTAATCTCCACTTTATTCTGTCCAATTTTTTTCTTTTATTGGATTTTTTTAAAATTGTATTTCAATTGTTATCCCCTTTCCTGGTCTCCCCTCCAGAAACCTGATATCCCATCCCCCTACCCCTACTTCTATGAGGGTGCTCCTCCCCACACTCACCCACTCTCTCCCACCTCTCCACCCTGACATTTCCCTACACTGGGGCATTGAACCTTGATAGGACCAAGGACCTCTTCCCATTGATGTCTGACAAAGTCATCCTCTGCAACATATGTGGCTGGAGCCATGGGTTCATCCCTGTGTATTCTTTGAATGGTGGTCAGCCTGGTTTCTTACAGAACCCAAGACCATCATCCCAGGGAATGGCTCCACTGACAAAGAGCTGGGTTTTCCCCCCGTTGATCACTAATTGAGAAAATGCCTTCCAGCTGTATCTCATGGAGGCATTTCCTCAACTGAGACTGCTCTAGCTTGTGTCAAGTTGATACACAAAACCAGCCAGTAGAATGGACTCATGAATTCCCAACCCTCATGAGGTAAAATTTGTATTTGATGGCAGCTAGTGGAGGGGAGAATCAGTTTTCTTCAGGGATAGGACCCTAGGTATTTTGACCATATATTCTTGTGCATACCAAAATCACTAACTAAACTCTCTCTTTGTATGTGTATGTGTGTGTATATATATGTATGTGTATATGTATGCATGTATATGTGTATAGGTATACATATATATATACATATGCTTGTAAATATGTATGTGTTTGTAAATGTGTGTGCACATGTGTGCACCTGTGTGTGTGTGTGTGTGTGTGTGTGTGTGTGTGTGTGTGTGTGTGTGTGTATGAGGTTGGAAGTGGGGGTGGTAGGACCTGGGAAGCATTGGAAAAGAGAACTGGTGGGTGGACTTAATCAAAACACAAACAGGTTGTATATATGTATGAAAAAATTAAAGATTAAATAAAAATACTTTTATAGCAGGAAAGCCAGGAATCAATTTTATTTTTTAAGTGGTTTGAAAAGTCAAGTAGAATCAGTGGTGTAGAGAGAGACTGAGGAAAGTGTGTCATTTCTAGGTCTGGCGTCTTCTGTTTATCTTACTACTGTTTACAACACAGCTACATAATATTCACAGCAGGCACCACGAGATGCCTGACAGTGTTTTCTGGTCCTGTCCTTTACAACGCTGCTATACTGGTGATACAATGGGCTCCTTATACACTAGCTTAATTTTCAGTTCAAGATAGCCAAGATCTGAAAGTTTAGTTAGGAACATAAATAAATAATATCTCACTAAGTCCTAAAAGTACAGAATGCTTCCTGAATTTGAATCATATTGCAAACCTGGGCTATATAAACGCACCTGAGTCAAAATAGCCATTCTGTTCCACATTGTAATTTTTTATTTGAGATTGCACACCAGGAGATACCTGTGGAGCTCACTCGTCTGATGTGAGCAGAGACGATAAGACCAGGTATTCCATCATATCGGTAAAGCAATAAAATGGAATGGGATGATATAATGCACATTTCTCACAGATTCCATAAATGTTAGCTCTAAAAGTCTTATTTCTCTGGAGCTGGAGAGATTGCTCAGTGGTTAACAACACTTGCTACTTTTGCAGAGGTCCCTGGTTTGGTTACCAGTGGCCACATCAGGTGCCTCATACCATTTGTAATTCTAGTTCTAGGGGATTTAATGAACCCTTCTGATCTCCATAGGCATGGTATCCATGTGGTGCTTAGGCTTAGACAGACAGACAGACACGCACACAGAGATATACACACATATACACACACACATAAATAAAACAGATTTATATGCAACACATAAATCCCTGCTTTTCTTTACCAATACCTCTGTTCTTGGTGTCACCTACTTCAGTAAGGGACACAATTTCCCACCTACCCTAACAGTAAAATTCTGAGTGTCTTTATGATTCTCCACTTTTCTCACATCCAATCTGGCACTATGTTCTAAACGTTCCGGAAAGTTCCCTGCAATTTGATTCTTCAGTCCAGCTCCTCAATGTAGAGTCTTTGGACTCTTGGCTCATGGGTGTTTTCACGTTATAGCATGAAAAACAGAACCACCTCACTGTTCAACTTCAGGGTGATAGCCAAAAGCCCCAGACCACATGGGATTCCTTAAGTAGGTTCTTGAATAGGAGTGACGTCTGGATCTGAGAGGACCTTCATGGTTCTGAACTGCTTAGAAGGCATTTGAGAACATGGAGAAGGGATGGATAAGCCTCTCCCTCCACCATGCACTCTCACATCAGTGCCAGTTCCAGCCTAAGCAGGAATTGGTATTCTGAAACAAAGGACTCTTTTGTTCCAATGATGTTCAAATAGACAAAGCTAAAGCAACCTTAGCGGTTCACTGGTACATACGTGTGGTGGTTGGAATGAGAAACATTCCATGTAGGCTCAGGGATTGAAGACGTTATCATCAGTTGAGTGTGCTGTTTGGGGAAGCAACATAGGAAGGAAGTCCATCACTGTGGGTGGACTTTGAGAGTTCATGGCTTCCTTTTACTTGCAGTTCACTCCCTCTGCTTCTTGCTTATGGTTGAAGGTCTGGTGTGATGTTCTGCCCGTACCACCCACTGCTGTCCTTTCCCTACCATTGCGGTCTCTCCCTCTGGAACCATCAGAGAAACCCTCCCATAATTCGCTTTTGTTCATGAGTTTTTATCAGCAACAGAAAGTCATTAATAAACAAAAGTCTCTATGTAAGAAAAGACATAGGTGTGCTCACCGCCCAGCACACATTATCTGTTTTCCACCCTCCTGTCTTACTATGTTGGATTACATCACAACAGTGCTCTCAGATGCCTTGGCCATGGTGGACAGAGCAGAAGGAGGAGGTCATACATCTGAAAATATAGGCAGGAATTTTCATGTAATTTACACCCGATATCTTTTGGTCTTGCCTGCCACTATTCACTAATTTCTAACACACTGTCTTGCCTGATCTGAAGATGAAGGTGTTTATATTTTCTTTCTTTTTTGCGTTCACAGGAGGGATTTTCTTTCTTCCCACTTTAAAGTAAGATTTACTTTATTTCTGTTTATGTGTGTCAGGGGGTGGTTTTGCATATGTGTGTGGAATCCCACAGAGGGAGAAGCACTGATTCCCCTGGAGCTGGGTTGTAGGTAGTGGTAATCCACCCAATGTGAGTGCTGGGAACCAAATTCAGATCCTCTGAAAGCGCAGCGACTGCTGAGCTCTCTGGTCACCACTCCCTACTTTTAATCTTTGAGAGTTTGATAGGTGAATACAATGTGGTGAGATCATAGCTACCATTAACTTCTTGACCCACATTGCCTCTGTGACTCTAGTTAGCACTGTCTGCATGCACATCTGTGTGTAGGTGACTGCAAGAGACTCCTCAGGAATCTCAGCAGTGTACAGTGGCATGAAGAACCATGTGTGCTCATGGTTTTCAAATCTCACTGTACACTGTACTCTCCGGAGAGTTTGTAAGAACACAGATTGGTTTATTTCCAGAATTTCTAGCTAGGATATTCTGGAATGTGGTTTTAGAAGCTGTGTTTTTAGCAGATTCCCAAGAGCTGCTGACATAACCTTAGCTAGTACTTGCGAAGGACGCAAGGAGAGCTGTGAGCTCTGAGGTTTGTCTTGTTTATGTGTATGCAGCATCACAGAGCTAGAAGGCAGGGCAGTGCTCATGTGACTTTGGAAAATGACGCACCTCTGTAGAAGTGGGTGTGGCCAGTGTATGATGTTTGTCACGCTGAACTCCACTGATTGGAACTTCAGGTGTAATTTTCCCGTTTTGATGTCAGTGAGATGCTAACAGCCTGAGAATGTCCTTTAAGAACAGTAAGCCCGCTGCTCTATGTTCTTCCCATTGGCTGGGTCCCCTAGGAAGGCTCTGGGTGTCAGGAGCTGTAAGGACGCATCCTGTGCTGTGGTGACATTTATTTCTCTGCTTTGACTGCATTTGCCTTGGCAAAACCTCATATCTCTCCAAGACAGCTCCAGAATCTTTTCTATGCATCCTCCCTGGCCTTTCTAAAATAGTTATTCCTACAAGTTCCATAAAAGAATATAAGAATATTAGAATTGTATCGGACTTTCTAGTGATTTATCACTTCTGTGTTAGCTTAGTAACTCTAAAAATCAGATTGTGTGTGTGCACAGATGTATGTATCTTTTATTCTTCCCAACCAAAGGATGTTTGCCAACAAAAACAAAAACAAAAACAAAAACAAAAAAAAACAGCTCCCCTTTATGCACCTTGCAGCCCTTTCTTCTAGGTGGCCAACCTCTGCTCTGTTTGCTAGGCCTCAGACTCCCTTGGGTAGGTACCATGTGTTCTCTGACCTCTGTGTCCAAATCTGATACACTGTCAGAATTTTTAAAAGTTGATGACAAATTGATTTTCGTCTGCTTCTTGGAAATGTGGTACTGCATTAGGATGCAGGTTTCCACTTTCTACCCAGCCTCTCTCAGAGGCCAAAAAGCAAAAAAGGCTTCCTTGTGCTTCAAAGTCAGGCTATGTGCTTGGGAGATGTATGAAAGCACCCGCACTTCCCTCTAATTTCGGGAACTGTGACCTGGGCAAGATCAAAGCTTCATTCCTCTTTCTTCTGGAATCACCACTGCTCTTAATCAGCGACCACAATGATTTTTTCTTGGACAAAATGGGAGTCTTTTAACCTCATCCTTAATCTGAGTGTGGAGCCCAGCATTTGGTCTCAGTTTGATTTAACCACAGGCCTCTCCTGAGAACACTGAGTGAGTGGGAGTAGGTAGGGTGCAAGCAGCTCTGTGAAGGTGACTCTGAGTCCTACATGTTGGCAGGTTGTACGCTCTTTCCTTCCTGATAGAGGTCAGATAGGATCCACTTTAGGCTTGTGGCCTGCACTGCAGCTTTTCATCTCTGTTGTGGAGGGAAAACAGCCATTGACAAGGTAGGAACAAATAGATATGGTGTCTTCCAATGAAACTTGATGCTTAAGATCAGGCAGCAGACTGGATTTGGTACTAGTGGAAACTTGTGGAGCCTGCTCTAAATATGCATTTACTGAGCCTTCCACACTTTGTTTCTCATGATAAGCAGAGAACGTAGGGGGAGTGCACACATTCAATCAGAAGTATGGTCAATTCTCTATGAAGGACCAATCTAGCTATTCCCATACAAATAGAAGTGAACTCATTCTTGTCTCCTGCTTTGGTCTACATATTATTTGCTTCCTTCAGGGATTCTGGTGTTTAAATTTATTTCTCATTGTGAGATCTTAAAGTCAACTCACAATCTACGCCATCGCTCTGAGAGATAGAGCCACGGAGCATGGTGGGGATTGGAAAAGTTCATCCACAAGATTGAGTCTTGGTGGCTCTAAAAGGAAGGAGAGAAAGGAAAAGAGAGATAGAGAGGTGGTTAGAAAGAAGGAACACTACAAGGTTGGATGCCCATCTTTGTGATGCTCTGAACCATGTTGATACTCTGCCTGTAAGAAAACTTCCTGGTAAGTGTTCTAATGCTGTGAAAAGAGACAAGGATCGTAGCAACTCTTATAAAAGAATTTAATTGGGATTTGCAGAGGTTTAATTCGGTGTCGTTATGGTAGAAAGCACAGTGGCATGCAGGCAGACAGTGCTGGAGAAGGTACAGAATGTTACATCCACATCTGCGGACAGCAGGAAGGGACTCTGGGCTTAGCATGAGTTCTGACACCTCAAAGCCCACCCCCCATGACACGTTTTATCTAACAAAGCCACAACCCCTGATCCTTTCAAATAATGCTACTTCCTGATGATGATTTGATAGATTCAAATCTAGGAACCTATGGGGGGGCATTTAAACCACCACAAAAAGCCACTGGGATGCTTGTCCCTGAGCCAGTAGAACTAGCAGTAACAATAAAAACAAAGGCTTTCCTCTATAAAGCACCCTACCTCAGATAGTTAATAGAGTAACAAAAGTGGACTAAGACACCTCTCAGGTTTTGGTCTCAATTGTCAGTGTATTATTGAGAAGTAGCAAAGGGAGCTAGCCCAAAGAATAGGTCTCTCTCTCTCTCTCTCTCTCTCTCTCTCTCTCTCTCTCTCTCTCTCTTTCTCCCCCTATAAATAAACAAAAGCTTCACGGGCTTCATGTGCACATGGGATTAAATTAAGATTCTACTTCATCTCAAAACTTTGATGACACACAGACCTCCTTATGCTGTAGTTTAATGTTATTATTAGAAAAGTAAACCATGAGTGTGACTTATCAACTAAAAATCTAATCACACCGTATCGCATTGGGAAAGGGACTCAGAACAGGAGGAAATCAAATTAGTCTATTTAAAAAAGATGTCCAAAAACCATGTAGGTATGCATGGTTCCAACTGTAGGCTCAAGGTCCACAGACTCTAGAATGGGGATCATAGAAGCTGTGGTGTGGCAGAAAATGACTTTTCACCGTAACAAGTCCCACTGATTTCGAGAGTGTGCTCTCTTAATGAGATGCAGTAGTGGGGATTAGAGAGATGGCCCCCTAGTAAAGAGCATTCACTATTCCTAAGAGGAGCCAGGTTCTATACTCAGCTCCCACATGATGGATCACAACCTCCTATAACTCCAGTTCCAGAGGACCCAACATCCTCTCCTGGTCTCCATGGGCACCGGACACACATATTGTACACAAATGTACATGCAGCAAAACACTCATACACATAAAATAAAAATAAGCAATTTTTTCTTAAAAAGAAGCAGTGATGACTAAGGGTACATTGGTTGTTCGAAAATGTCAGTGTGAAGGAGTAGGGATCTGGAGTCATAGAATGGCCACCAGAGTTCAAAAATGCAATTGGTTCAGCTTGACTAAGGCGGGCTAGTCACATCAGTAGATGCTCGTCTCAGAGGCAGTTCTAAAGATGGCAGCCTTTTGGTCTCAAGGAGTCTTCGAGAACCCAAGGACTGTAGCCTACTTCCCCACATCTCTTTGTCTTCTTAACCAACATGAGGTTAAGGGTTGGATAGACAAACGTACCTTGGCTTGCTAGGTAGCTAAACCTTTCTTCACTCCATGTCTAGGATGGAGGGGTGGTGGCGTTTGATAACAAAATGCAAGTTGTGTGAGCTGGGAGCTAGCTGAGTTGGAAAAGTATTTGCTGTGTAAGCCTGGGATGCTGAGTTGACTCTTAGAACCCACACTAGGAAAAATAAAACAAAACTCCACACATGGTGGTATGGCCTTACTGTGCAGTGTTCTACTCAAGCTACAGCGTATTTTCAAATCTGCCTCTCAGTGTCTTTGCCAAAATAAAACGATGACATTTGCTTGGGGTTTAGGTATAAACCATGAAGCTGAGTTCAGTCTTTGCAATGTTGCTTCTGTCTTGTAAGCCAAAACAGATGGTTTCCTATCAAAAGAAGAAACCTCTACAAAACGGAGAATCCTGTTGTTGTTTATTTCATGTGGACCAGACTGGCCTTGGATAGGGTATGGAGTTGAGTGTAGCTTTAAATTCCCAATCCCCGGCCTCCACCTCCCAAATGCAAAGATTACAGATGCCTGCAGCCCTTCCAGCTCAGCAGAACATCTGGGAGAATGGAACTCCCAGACTGACCAGTCCTATTCGAGGCTCAAAGAAGAAGTGGCTTCCTTTAGGAACAAAACTCCCAGACTGACCAGTCCTACTCAAAGCTCATAGAAGTGGCTCCTTTGAAGTTGGGCTGCAACCTGTAGCCACGGCCCAAGGCTTCTTCCAGAAAGCCAGATCTAATGAATGTCAGATGCTGGTGGTGGGGGAAGATATTTATTTCAGGCTTTCTTCTTTCTGAGCTTTAGTTCTCTGCAAATATGAAGACGGAACCAGTCGTGACGCCCATCTTCTGAGGGAATGCCAGCCACAGACACCTGAGGAGTCACAGGCCATTCTGTAGCAGGTGATGCTTAGCCACCTCAGCATGATGGCTCTGTGAATCGCCGTAATGATGGTCTCCAGTGTTTGCCTAACACATCACCTAGTCTCTTAAAATCGGGCTTTAGAACCCGTCTTGTCTTCTCTGCCCCAATGTTTTAATTTCTCCTTCTTTCTACTAACAGACTTAAGACTGAACACTATGATTTTTCTCCAGGAAGCACAATGCCATTTCAGTTTAACTTTTGAAAATTCATATCAAATAATATATTGTGTGTTGAATTTTTCAGCTCTTAGGAATGGAAGGCATTATAAACCATGGGCAGAGCACACTTATTTCCTTTTCGGAGATTAAAACCACATTGAATGTTGGACTGGAGTAGAACTTTTAGCCTGTCTGCCTTCTCCAATCCCGACTTCCCTAAACACAACTCTAGCCCCAGGCGATGACAGTAGCACGTGAGTGACTGAAGGTAGAAGCTTAGCACTTAAAATGTCTCAGGGAAGAATGAGAGCAAAAATGTTCTTCAGAGCAAAGAATCGATAACCTAACTACGTTTAGGTCTCCCAAGTCTATGTGAAAGGTAATAGCCAGTACACTCCCTCCTTTAAATCAATATGTATACATTTCATTTTAACAGCAGAGAAACACCAAGCTGCATTTTGTATTGCCTGCTAGGGAGTTCAGAAGGAGCGGGTCTCCTGTTACATCAGCTTCATGGTCCTTCTTAAGAAAGGTGGCTCGCTCATTCAGGCCCACCATATTAACTAGCTTCTGTCCTGGTCCTCTAACTTATAAGCAAGCACCAGAAATGTGGAGTCTTAGAGTAAGAGATATCTGTTCTCTTAGCGTTCTCATGAGGTAGAGGCCTTGAGTGAAGGTGTCTATGGGCCGAGCTCCTGTACAACCCTAGGGGAGATTTGTCCTCTTCCTGACCCACTTCTCCTTTGTTTTTGTGGTTGGAGGCCAATGATAGTCTTTTATACTCTTTGTCTTGTAGCTGGATTGTTCTAGTGTCAATCAACAGCTTAGACATTCTTATATTTTTGGTGTGTCTGTATCCAGAGGTCTATGCATTGTCCTTTAATAGATTTGAGGATCTCCCCCAATCAAGGATTATCTTTAATTAACTAAATTTACAAACTCCCCAGTTCCAGGAGCTGGAGAGATGGCTTAGTGGATGAAATACTTGTTATGCCAACGTGAAGACCTGAGTTTCAACCTTAAGCTCCCATTTAAAAAGCTAGGTGTGGTGGCCAGTGCCTGTAATTCCTAATTGGAGAGGTCAAGGTTTCAGTCAGAGGCTGTCACATACAAAAGTGTATAATCTCTGAGGAATGACTTCCAAGTTTACCCTTGGACTCTACATGCACACATGTACATACATCCATGCATGAACATATGAACACAAAGACGCTGGACTCCAGCTTCAAATTGAAGTTCAGTTCTAAAAGCATCAATGAACATTGATTCATTCTTCAGCAATCATTCCAACCCATGCTTGTTTTGAGCAGTTTCTACTCCCATCTCAAATATTTAGATAATATATTTGTCAATATGTCTGCTTTGCTTGAATCCTCCTACTCCCCTCTCTGCTATGATAGGAAAGTACAGTTGTTAAGTTTCTGTCCTTGCGACGAAATTCCGGAGGAAGTTAACAAAGGTAGAAAGGAAAGTCTGAGGTTGACTGACTCCACAGCTTTGGGTCTGAGTTGAGACAGAACGTCACAGCAGAGAGGCAGTGAGTGTGGAGGGCAGAGGAAGCTCAACATCTCATGGCAACCTACACCTGGGGATAAGAACACACCTTTGAAAGGCACTCCCCTGGCGAGCTTCCTCCACTAGGCGCCGTCTTCGTCTAGTGCTCATCCTACTGTGAACTCATCCTAGTCCTCTGGGATCCCAGTCATTGCCCAATAGTACCTCTACCTAGGCATTGGGCCTTCAACAAGGGGCACTAAATACAGAAATAACCGCCATGATTCACGAGAGCTGCAAGGCTCCTATATTATTCTAAGTTTCAAGCCTGCTGTTCAGCAGGGACTTGACAATATTTGCATCCAGATAATTACATAACTGATTTAAGAGATCAGTTTTAATAACTAGTTCCTATTACAGCTAGTTCTTCACCTTTGATAACTGTTTTTAGGGTTCTCTCATTTATCTACAGACAACCACTGATAATCCATTTGGGGAGAAGAGGTGGATAAGAATTTATAAACAAGTTAAAAGCTATTGTCTGGAAGCCCAGGGTTTTCTAAAATTAAGCCATTCATAATAACACAGTCATCTATTTATGTACCCAGCCACCACAGACCATCCTGTGTATATAAGGAAAGGTGCTGAAGAGTTAGGGAGGGAGTGTGGGGGAGGTTGGGCCCGAATTCTTGGCTATGTGGTGGTAAAAGCCCTCCACCATTTCAGGCCACTGGGAGGAATAGTTAGAATGGTTTACCGAGAATCTGGAGTTTTATTATTCTAACTCGTGCCCCACCTTGGTCTGTACCACCTTGGTCTGGGCACTGGGAATCACACATTCCTCTCAGCTTACTCTCCTGCTTAGTGCATCCCATAGCTAAGCATCTGCAGCTGCCTGAAAGAAACAGCTTGGAAAAGGGCAATGGTTACGGATGTGATACTTAGAAAAATAATGAGAGGCAGTGTGTGGGACAGGCAGTAGGCAGAACATCTGTTTTCTTCTATACTATCTTTTCTAGCCAGAGACCACTTCGAGTGGTACAGAGAATATTCCAGAATCCCCTTCAGGACAGCAAGCAGATTCTCATACTACCCCTCTAACACTCCTTCACCTTTTTTGGATGGATTGAGACTATTTCATTGTAGAATCGGTGAACTATGAGGGTTAGCTGATGACTCAAGTCTACTGGCAAGCTGGCCTGGAGTTTCTTGGCAGTTACCAATGCTGATGTGTGTTAAGCATTCCCTCCAACATTCTATGGGTTTCTGGATGTCATTCTGGAAGATAATCTCACCTTCCACAAGGAGCAGTCATACCAGGACATCAGCTGGTAACCTTTCCTTTCTGACTATCACTTGGAAGAACTGACAGCTTCGAAGGAACAACATTTCCTCTTCAAAGCAGAGGAAGCATGTCCTATGGGTCTCGTAGTCAATTAAAAGCTGGAGCGATGGTGAGCTCTGGCATCGGGCTCTTCAGAGGAACACGGTGATCTCCACTGGTGTGCTTATGTGTCATGTGGAAGCCACAGACAAATCCAATAATGCACTCAATTATCTAGAATCCTTGCTAAAGGCAAGCTGCAGGGGAGTCGCTGTGAGTTTCTGAATTCAATGTTGTTTTAATCAAGGCTATTGCTTTTCTTTTGCTCGATTTATTAATTAAAGGGATATATGCTGCTTTAATATAAATCCTCAATTTTTCGGGAAGGGACAACAACAGAAGTTCACTTTTGGGTTATCTTGCTGTCTAGTGCAGATTCTTCTAGACTGCCAGTCACCTGAGCACCCCACTCTTTTATATGAGCTTCCACATTCCTTGGCTTCCAGCATCTCCTACATCTAGAAGGTGGCTGGGGAGAAGGGATAAAGAAGCAAATATGACTGACTTTAGTGAGCTGTCTTGGATGTATGTTGCCCAATGTTTGTTTACCTTCCACTGACAGTTTTCATTACATACAACTGCAAAGAAGGCTGAAATACACAATCTAGCTAGGGATTTAGGACAGTGAGGTGCTTGGTAAGGGAGTAACAGGGTTGGGGACCTAAGACAGTGGGGTTCTGGGTAATGGGACCTAGGAAATTGAGGTGCTAGTCAAGGAAGAAGCTGGTTGGGGACTCAGGACAGTGAGGTGCTGAGCAAGGGGCACCTGGATTATTTCTGTCACAGAAAGCAGGGTTTATAGCCCTTGGCTTGACTTTTCCAGTCAGCATGGCTAAGGAGGAATGGCAGGCTTGATTCTGAATCCTGTTCCCAAGTGTGCTCCACGTGGATGGAGGCTTAGACTTGGTGTTGTAGTCTGTAGCCCCCAGTCATGCACAACTTGCTATTTCTCAATAACCCAGGGCTGTTCTGAACTCCCTGCACAGCTATGGAAATAATTCTAGCTGTCATTAAGATACAGACCTAGAGAAGGAATGTGTCTTCTCTGGCCACATAGCCAACAATACAGCAAAGTTTTTCAATACCATGTTACTATCAAGGTGTTGTTGAAATTGCCTCTTTCTTCATTCTCCGAGTGTGTGTGTGTGTGTGTGTGTGTGTGTGTGTGTACCTATACAATATACATACACATATAGGCATACATAGTACTACATGTGGATTCACACATACATATTATATACATGTAGATGCATATGTATAATCTAGAATACACACACACACACATACACGCAGGTCACCTACTGTATATATTAGTGAAGATAAATTTTTGGGATAATATTTTAATTATTAAAACTCACCATTGATGAAGTGTTTGCAGGTGAGAAACCAAGTCTTGAAGGGTTACATAGTTGTGCATGGTCACAGAAGTTTCTAGTTCTACAGAGAAGACCTGGGACTAAAAAGGACCTTTGTACAGTCTCTTATTATCTGTGCTTTCCAGTTGAGGACACACAGAGGTGAGTAAGCAGATCTCAGGACTGGCTGATTTTGCTTAAAGGGGCAAGCTTTTTCTATGGTGCCTGCTTCCTCTGATTTGCCTCATGGAGACAGAAAGTGCAGGCCAGTAGGTCTGGCTTTATCCACCTCTTTAAGTTTGTCTAGTGTTGGGAGAAAGTAGGTAAACGTTCCTTGTGCTCTTCCAGGTACAAACCTGTCTAACCATCGCATCTCTGAACCAATCATGGGGAAGGTGTGAGCTTTCATGAAGGGCTTAGTTTCAGGTTGATGATCTGCTGTGAAGAAGTATAAAGTAAGTGAATCACAAGGTCAACTGTAGATTCTAACGTTTTTTTTTTTTTTTTTTTTTTTTGGTTTTTTTTTTCGGAGCTGGGGCCCGACCCCAGGCCCTTGCGCTTCCTGGGCAAGCGCCCTACCACTGGCCAAAATCCCCACCCCCCGATTCTAACGTTTCTAAGCACGAATGTGAGTGTGGTTACTAGTTAGAGCATTGTATTCTTATTTCTTTCATCAAGGAAAGAATCTCAAGGGGATGCATAGTTTGCAAATGCACACAGCTGAACAGCATTAGAATGAAGAGGAGAGTTGTCCCTGAGTTGTGGTGCAACCATCAGTCGCCTTGAGTTCCCTATGCTAAATAGGTAGACAGTCACACACTGAAAGACATCCTTCGACCAACCCATTATGTAGGTCATTTGGGGACTGGTTTTATTTATTTTTAGATTCCTTACCAAGTTTAAGCATTTTGTATTTGTCTCAATTCTCCTAGGAAATTTCTAAGTAGATTTTTGCCTCTTTAGAGTCAGCCAGAATGTTCTACTTTTTGCTCTCCCAAAGGAATTGGGGTGTTAAGAATTCCTGATGCCAGAAGCCTTTTATGCACAAAGAAGAAACTTAGCAAGAACAGTCTAGAAGCCAGATCTCCAGGACACAGTACAGTTCATGTACAATACAATTCTGCAAGGAATTCAAAGTTTGGGAACTTATTTGTTTCATTAAAAGTATAAGAACAAGAATTAATTAACAGGGAAATTACTAAAACAATGCATAAAACATATCCTGCTGGTTCCTGGAATTTGACAGTCTTAATTTTTCTTTTCTTTGCTCAGTATATCTATAAATAGCTTCTAGTTAACCAGTGTGCTGTAATTAATTTGTTTGAAGGAACTGGCTGTAATTATAACTGTGGTAAGGGTCTGATGGCTGAAACTGTCACGTTGGGAGACGTTGGTGTTGATGACTTAGTGAAGCACAGTATTGGCCAGCATGCTGTTGGCTCTATTATGAATGCAATTGGATTCTAAACTGTTATGAAAGAGATATAAACCAAGAGCTGGAAATGTGTTGCAGTACCTGGTGCCCGGCAGATGCAACACATATCTATTGGATAAATGCTGAGTTAATGAATCAGTAAACTTTTCAAATAAGAAACAAGAGTTGGAGAGGAAAGAAAAATGATTCAAGTTCATTTCCTCTGTCACTGCAGGGCCAAAGCTAAGAGCGGACACTTGTGTTTTAGTCAGGAGCTCATTATGTAGTCCAAGCTGACCTACTCGTGGAGATCCTCCTGGGTTATCTTTCTGCCTGCTGTAAATGCATTCGTTACAGGCACGAATTACTAGCCCTGGCTAAGACTCCAGACCCTTCCATCTAAACTTGGTGTTTATTTTTACCAAGTAGCGAGTTGGTTTGAGTTATGTGCTTTTTAACCAGTAAGGAAAAGCAACTTACTTAAGTAAACCAGGAGGAGCAGACGTGCAAAGCAATTTTTAGGCATGGCTCTCTTTACAAGGTGGGTGTTTTGCTTGGGACTGTGTGAGGTCACTTTATAACTTGGTTTAGGATCAGGGGAGGCAACAAGGCTAGAGTTTTGAGAAGATTCCACGTGCAAACCTCTGATGTTTTCTTTGGAACTCAGAATAACCCAATAGATCATTTTCACTGGTAGGGGTCCTTCGGAGTAAGGATAGCAGCATACAGACAGCGTCAGAGACACGGTGAAGTGTCTGAGCACACAGAGGAAACTCTACAGAGCAGGCAATTTTGGTTCTCCATGGAAAAAGGCAGAAAATGCATGGAATCTGGGCAGTGAAGATCCAGGTAGCAGCTCAGGGGCAGGCAGAGCTATTGCCAGAGTGCCCGTGGGGGACTGGAACTGGCCAGACAGAGGAGCCTCAGAGAGCCTCTGAAGAGACCGATCTTGTGGCTAAACATTCTTCCCACAGGGTTCTGCTTCAGTGTGAAACCTTGAGTAAAAGCGGTAACAATTACTTTCAGTGAGGAGTTTGAGATATACAGAAATAAAAATAAACTTTTGTGTTACGGATATAAGCAACTATCTTGGACACTTTATAAACATGAGGAATCTAAAAAGGCTTCAGGCTGAAAAAATTATTGAATAGCAAATGGGGAGGGGAAAAAAAGGTGATGAAACCAATTACACCTGTTTCAAAAACTGTGACACAGAAACAAAACAAAGCATCTTAACTAGACAAACATACGAGGTGAAAATGGTTAGCTAATGAACAACATTAAAATTAACTTTTGATGATTGGGATATAGACCCTTGTTATCTTAAGAATCTTGTAGCTTAATGACTTAATTGCAAACAATATCTCCTGTCAAATTAAGTAGCAATAGTATGTTCGGATGTGGAGACTTGATTGGCAGCTTTTGGTCAGATTCTCTGGAACCACCTTTTGTGTGATTGTTGGAAATCAGCAAACTAAAGCTTATAGCAGGACCAATTGCAGAGGTCAAGGGACAGGTGGTTCTTATTAGCGGTTTTCCTTATTTATAAGTACTTTCATTGACTTTTATATGTGATTTATAAGTAATTATCTTT
This sequence comes from Rattus rattus, assembly GCF_011064425.1. NCBI lineage: Eukaryota > Metazoa > Chordata > Mammalia > Rodentia > Muridae > Rattus > Rattus rattus. Next base: position 54,283,534 of record NC_046155.1, on the reverse strand, counting down.
CCCAAGAAATTGTGACCTTTGCTTTGAAGTGATCAGAGTCCCCATAGCACCACGGCTTTGCTGTTTCTTAATCACCTCTATTGATTACCACTCCCGCATCCTCCAGATTTCTGCTATGAAAATCACCTGTGTGATGGCTGCTTTTTTTGTTTATGTTTTTATTTTTCCTCTAACACCAGGAGCCCTTGCGTGCTGTGGTTTAAACAAGTTTTCTGCACAGCCCTGTATTATCTGAAGCTTGGTCTGACTCTGGGGCTACTGGGAACTGGTGGAATCTTGCAGAAGGGAGTTAGGTCATTCAACATGCGCTAAAGAAGTGTCCTGACTGCTAACTCTTCCCTACTTTTGCTGGCCACCTTGAGTTCCATCCATAGAGTCCTTGGGCATATGTGTTGTGTCACCATTAATCCAAAGCAAAGGAACTAACTGACCATATCCTGAGACCTCCAATATCTGAGCTAAATCAAATTTCCATTCTTTCTTAGTTAAATATGTCATGTGTTTTGTTTTCACTATGGGAAAGTGTACAAATAACTGGGCCTCTGTTTCTGGAAGTACAGTTACTTATCTGTGAGAAATTAATTATATTTATTCTATTACTTTCTCATTCTTCCACATCCATTACCAGTTCTTCTTTTAAGAAGAATCCTTGAGTACCGGAATGTGAGGAACACTTGTGTTTGTAGCAACAAATTTGCCTGTGAAATTGGACCTCTAGGTACAAATTAAGCTGCCTGCTTACGAGCAGGAGGACCCTTCTCAATGTCTTTTGATGTTCACACAGTTCAGGTGAAGACAGTAGACCATTTCCACAGAAACAAGCAATTCAGGAAAACCACCTAGCGTCCAACATTGTCTAATGCAAATATCTATATTGGCCAAACAGTTAAACGATGAGGCTCTTCTAAAACTGCTGTCTATGCCGCTGAGCTCTCTTATGTCACTAGGCTTGCTGGTTATATTTATAATTCACAGCATCCAAGACAACAGCTTGGGTACAGACTGTGTCTTTCGTCTGGAAATATTGAACCAGTTTTGAGACTTTCCTCTCAGCTGACAAAGCCTGGCTGTCGCATGCTCCTGCCAGCAGACCTAAAAGTCTACTAATCAGATATCATGACATGATAAGTGTTTACATTGTGTTACAAAAGTATTTACTGACTTTTGTTCCTTTCTAATATAAAACTTATTGAGTTTTAAAGAACTCAGAATGGCTGCCCAAAACTAGATACAGACATCAGAAAGTAAATTTTGTTCTGTTAACCTCTTCCCCTTTGCCTCATAAACCATCTGTGGGACAATATTCATGGCAGTTGGAGCTTTCAAAAATGAAAGTGCATATTTACTACATCGGATGAGTTTAACGATTTCTTTCCTAAAATTTGCATGTGCAAGTACATGCACGGTATGTACTCACTGATAAGAGGATACTAGTCAAAAAGGTTAGAATACTCACTCCATAGATCCTAAGAAGTTAAACAAGAAGGAAGGCCCAAATGAGGATGCTTTGATTGAACTTAGAAGGGGAATTAAAATAATCATGGAAGGCAGAAGTGGGAGGGACCTGAGGAGCAAAGGAGGGGAGAGAAAAGAAAGGGCAGGACCAGGTGTGGGAGGAGATGGGGGAGAAGTACAGAGGGCCAGGAGAATGAATGGAAATATGCAGCTGCTGGATGAGGGAGGTGGGGGGGGACCTCTAGAATGTCCCAGAGACCTTGGGTAGGGGAGGGTACCAGGGACTCAGTGTGGGTTACCGAAGCCAAAATACCCAACAGTGGGAATATGGAACCTGAAGAAACTGCCTCCAGTAGACATGGCCCCCTGGTAGATGGATAGGACATCAGTCCACCTTCAAAATTTCCAACCCCAAATTGTTCCTATCTAAAAGAAATGTAGGGACAAAAATGAAGCAGAGTCTGACCAGTGACTGCCCAACTTGGGATCTATCTCATTGGTGGGCACCAATCCTGGACACTATTAGTGATGCTATGTTGTGCTTACAGACAGGAGCCCAGCAGCATGGCTGTCCTCTGAGAAGCTCTATCAGCAGCTGACTGAGACAGATGCAGATACTTACAGCCAACAATTGGACTGATGGAAGGAACTGAAGGGATGTCAGCTCCATAGGAAGACCAACACGTAAACTAACGCAGATCCATGGGAGCGCCCAGAAAACGAGCCACCAACCAAAGAGCATACACGGGCTTATCTGAGGCACCCAGCACGTAAGTACCAGAAGACTGCCTCGTCTGGCCTCAGTGGGAGAGGACACATCTAATCCTGTAGAGACTTGATATTCCAGGGAGGGGCAATGCCCAGGGGGAGACACCCTCTCAAAGGTGAAGGGGAGGTGAGTAGGAGAAGGGGGAAGACCTCTACAAGGGGGAAGTGGGAGTGGAGGGTCAATATTTGGGATGTAAATAAAGAAAATAATTAATAAACAAAAAAAATTGTGTATGATGGGTCATAGAGGCACTAAGTATTTAAAAGGGCAGAGTGAACTAACCTAAAGCAGTTTACTTTATTCCAAAACAAAAAGAATGTCTGAGGAATGAAGAAAAGCTTCTTGTGACCATAATGACATAGTTCAAGGACAGGGGAAGAACATCCAGGACACATCTACATTTATGGACAAACAATGGCCCTTCACCAGCAGGCACTTAATGAGGCCTCGGTACCTCAGGAGTGGTGACCAACAAGAAGATGTAAAAGATCTACCCCCCACCAGGACAAACCCAATCCATCTGCAAGTACAACTGCGTCTGAACGTGCCACAGGTTCATGTCTACCAGCTCATTCTCTGGGGCCATCAATCGTCCTCAGACTCCAGAAGGTGTGTGGGGGCTGTAATGTGGTTACCATGTTGCAAGCATTGGCTCCTGACCGGACTGTGCATTGCAAATGCCAAAGGTCATTGAGGCCCAGATTCAAGGAATGTTCTGTCAGTTCCAAGATGGCTACTCATCATTGTCAACAGAGCCATTTACCTATTTGATTGAAAAAAGTTAAAAGACAATGCTCAGAAATGTAGATTTATTTTTTTTCTGAAAAAAGAAATCCTACCTTGCTACTTGTTTGCCATATTTAAGTATTATATGAACAGCAAGAGTCTGACCCCTCCTGGGCTGGAGGGATTATGTGAAATTACTGCTGAGCTCTTGAGAGATCCAGCTAAGAATTTCCCATGAATAGATGGTGCCCTGCTGTTTCTTTGTTCAACATAGAGAAAATACAGGCGGTGACATTAATAAGAGTCCTTTGTAGGAAGATTAAAGTAAACATGACTGAGGACATCCTGTTACCTGTACTTTGACCCCCGATTTCTTCCTAATAGTCTTCTTCAAAGGTCTTGTTTTCTTCCCTGCCTTGGAAGTTAACTAATTGAAAACTGTTAAACTTGCCAAAAATGTTCTTGAAAGGGATATCCTGACAGAGGAATGTCATTGTGACCACCATGCCCAGTGAGAGGCATGAACATGAGAACAAATCTCTCACTGTTGCAGAGGAAAGTTTTGCAGTAGCCAAGAACGAGTTGTCTAAGTCTCTCTGTTCTTACCTTTAAAGCCTCAGTCCTGTTTTGTCTTATAGACGACAGAGTTGCAGGTTCCCTCTGGTGTGCATCAGCTGAATAAAGCCTTTGTTAAGCCAGTAAAGCTATTTTATTTTTATAATACAGACCAGGAAAAGCCCACCCACTCAACTACTTCGTAGAAATCTTCCCTCAGTTCTAGGGACTGGGTGGATGCTTTTCCCATATTCCCTTCCAGCCAGTCCTGAAGTCCTGTTACAGTGGTACTGAATAGAAGAAATAACAGTGGCTTGACTCTTTGTGCCTTCCAGGAGAATATAAGCTTTCTGAGGGCCAGACAAAGTCTTCTGTTAGACACATAAGAAGGACTCATACATTTCCTAAATGATGGCAGGCTATTTCTTATAATTACAATGTCATGTTAATTCTTCTCAATCTTGCTTGATCTGTAATTTAGCTAGGCTTCTTAGCCAGGCCAGATCTTAACATCTAACAGTGCCAAAAGACTGTAAAAAACCAAGGAAAACTCTGTAAGTATTATTTGCATAATGCAATGGCCACCATGGAGTAGATGCTATTGAAGAAATTAGTCACCATCGATCTAACTTAGCAAATTACTCCTAGACATTCCACCAGTCAAACAGGTTCTTATTTGAGCCTCCTAGCTAGGCTTCTCCTTCTCCTTTCTTATGAATTGTATTGTGAGTCGAAACATCATGGGGTTTCACATTTCTGCACAAACACAGTAGCATTTTGGTAAGTGATGTTTTTTTCTGGACAAATAAATGTTGTTTTTGAAACTAGTTATTTCTTTGATGACCCAAGATTCTCAAATGTGACTTGGCATCTTGATGGACTCCCCTTTACTGTCCTCATCTTAGAATTTTCTTTTTGTTTTTATTACCTCTCTGGACTTTGGTTTATTGAATTTTATGTTCTCATCCTAGAACATGCCAGAGTACATATATCTTATTGAACTTTATGTTCCCATCCTAGAACATACCTCAGTAGACGTATCTTAAATATTTGTTGTGTGAGGGAAACGGACAATCAAGAGTCACAGGAATCAATGCATCATGATAGAAAAGAGAACAGATGTCACTGGAGGTCAGGGGAGCAGAGTTAGAAACACTCATGTTTGGAGACTCCATTTCTCATCTTCTCCTCTGTATCCCTCAAACTGACAGTAGAAAAGGACCTCAATGCTGTTATCAGAATTTACCATTCTTCGAATCAATATTCTCCAAGTGAGCTTCATGAGAGTTAATTCCACAGCTGTTGATGTCAGTTTATAATGCAATGTGGCAGATGCTGTACCACTTCTTGGCCCTGTCCATTTGAGGAATTCTCATGGGTCCTCTTTGTAGTATGACTTTCTCTAGTAAGTTCAGCTTGTGGACAAGTCACACTTCCAAAGCTGAAGCAACGGATAGATGTTAAGCATTAGAATGTAAGTCTCAGTTACTTTTCCAGTGACATAGCTGAGGTATGGTTCGCTCTGATCCCAGAAGATCGCTAGAAGAATGAACACAGGAACCTGCTTATTAATACACACTATATTGGCTTCACTATCTTTAATAAACAATGTTTATAGCCTAATCTTGAGTCTGCTTTATAGGAAACCATTGCTAAAGACATACTTTTAATAGATTCCTTAGTTAAGAAATTTGGAAAGTATTAGGCAAAGCTTACTTCTAAGAATTGCTTCTGAGACGGAGAGGATTAATTTAATTAGAAAATTCTTCCAACACCAGCATTTTATGACATTTAATTTTCAGGATCAGTATGGGAATTCTACATTTGAGACACTTAAATTCCAATGAAATCTCCCTATATGAAACATTTCTCTGCAAGCTGCCTAGCCTTAACTCACAAGGATTTTTTTTCCTGTTGCGATCATTAAGTATGAGTATACTGCATAAACTGTCAGAAATTTCAAAATATGGGCAATTCTGAACCATGGTGAAACCAACTCTTTTGTTCTTGGCTGGGTGACCACCCCTGGCAGACAAGCATTTCAGGGAAAGATTGAAGTCAGTTGCTGAGACCATTGCTACTGAAGGATGGTGATGAAGAGTGGTGTTACAGTAATGGGGACTGCTCACTATATGCTATGGCTTGGAAGGATGTGTGAGAGTGTGTGTGTGTGTGTGTGTGTCTGTGTGTGTGTTCATGACATTTTAAATAAAAAATTGTATGCCAAGAATCAGTTTTGGCTTGAAGAGGGATTCTAAGGAAGAGGTATTTGGGAACATTGAAACAAATGACTCCAAGTCAAATCATGGGTTAAAAGCTGATGGCTTGTTCTACTAGAGACAGCTTACTAGATTGTTTGCTCTCTCTCTCTCTCTCTCTCTCTCTCTCTCTCTCTCTCTCTGCCTTTCTGTCTCTCTGTCTCCCCCTGAAAGTGTGTGTGTGTGTGTGTGTGTGTGTGTGTGTGTGTGTCTTCTATGCCAGATAGCTTTCTCTTGCTATTCTAAACTTTCTCTGGCTAGCTCATCTCTTGTAGATCAAAAGCATAGTCTTTATTTACTTATCAATTTAGTCATTACCCCAGGTTCCTGTTTGATTATCCCAAGAATAGGCATCCCATGGGCCCAGCCCCTTGATTCCTAGAAAAAGACAGCAAGCACTAACACAGACAATAAGATAACTGGATGGGACCCTGCTCTGAAATTACATTCCTACCGCCTGGGCTTGGGCCTAGACCTAAACTCCCTCTGACCTTGAACTCCGGAGTCTGTCTGTGTGTGTAAGCATAAACAAGCAAACAAAATCTTACCTGGGCAGTATCTTGCACTGAGATAACCACTCCTTCAATCATGTTTTCTCTTTCTTTGGTATCTTTATGGCAAGCTGGCACATAGTGCAGCTGCCTCTGTTCCTTTAGATCTGTGAACTTCCTTATAAAATTCACACTACATACTTATATTTTGCATAGCTGAGAAATTATATATTTTTAATTCATGTTTTCAGCATTCTTTCCCATAGTCTCAAGGACTGTCTGTCCTGAAGGTCATAGCTTTCTACCATTTTGCTGAGACATTAGACTCACCCTCACCTCCCAGACTCAGGCCATCTCTGATTACCATAAAGTCATTTACCATGGCAGAGAAGATATTCCTCAGAGGGGGAAACATGAAAATATATACATTATATGCAAAGAAGCCTTCCGTCCACAGCAACCATCAACACTCCTAGAAGTCCACCCCCTGTTGGCTCTTTCCAGGGTTGGGAACCATGCCATTCTCTCCCTATCATGGCCATGCAGGACTCAGCAATTATATTCGTTGCTTAAAATTTTTAAATCTTCATTCAGTGTTTTTCTGCCCTCCTGTCTTCTGAGGATCACAGTCTCACATTTGGGAATGTGGCACAGATAATAAAACCGTCATCCTGTTATATAGGATGACCAGGATAATATGATCATCCTGTGCCATATTATATACCCTGTGGTTCTTTTAAAATAGTTTCTATCATCCTATTGATCCCAGCTCTCCTTTTTCTGAACACGCTGGTCTTGAACTTGCAAAACTTCTGCCAAGTAGAAAGGAAGAGAAGTATACAAAAAAAAAAAAAATCAAGAAAACTAGGAGCCAGTTCTTTGAGAAAATAAACAAGATAGATAAACCCTTGGCCAAACTAAAAGTCTCCCAACCCAAAAAAGCCCAGGGCAAGATGGTTTTAGTAAAGAATTCTATCAGACTTTCAAAGTAGACCTAATTCCAATACTTCTCAAACTATTTCACAAAAGAGAAAGAGAAGGAACACTACTTAATTCACTCTATGTAGCCTCAGTTATTCTGAAACCTAAACCACACAAAGACCCAACAAAGAGAACTTCGGACCAATTTCCCTTATGAATATTGATGTAAGAATACTAAATAAAACTCTCTCAAACTTAATCTAAGAACATATCAAAATGATCATTCATCATGATAATATAGGCCTCATCGCAGGGATGCAAGGATGGGTCAACATATGAAAATCCATTAATGTAATCCATTATATAAACACAGTCAAACAAAGCAACCACATGATCATCTCATTAGATGTTGAAAAAAACCTTTGACAAAATACAAAACCTCTTTGTGCTAAAAGTATTGGAAAGATCTGGAATTCAAAGTCTATACCTAAATATATAGTAAACCCATAGCCAACATCAAACTAAATGATGAAAAACTTGAAGCAATCCCACTGAAATCAGGAACAAAACAAAGCTGCCCACTCTCCCCCTATCTATTCAATACAGTACTTGAAGTTCTAGCCAGAGAAATTAGGCAACAAAAGGAGATCAAAGAGATATAAATTAGAAAAGTGGAAGTCAAGATATCACTATTTGTGGATGATATGATAGTATACATAAGCAACCCCAAAAATTCCACCAGAGAACTCCTACAGCTGATAAATCACTTCAGCAAAGTATCTGGATATAAAATTAACTCAAACAAATCAGTAGCTTTTCTCTACTCAAAGGATAAATGGGCTGAGAAAGAAAATAGGGAAATGACACCCTTCACAACAGCCACAAATAATATAAAATATCTTGGTGTGACTCTAACCAAGCAAGTGAAAGAACTGTATGACAAGAACTTCAAGTTTTTGAAGAAAAAAATGGAAGAAAACCTCAGAAGATAGAAAGATCTCCCACAATCATGGATTAGTAGGATTAACAGTAAAAATGGCCATCTTACCAAAAGCATTCTATAGATTCAATGCAATTCCCATCAAAATTCCAACTCAATTTTTCACAGAGAAAAAGCAATTCTCAAATTCATCTGGAATAACAAAACACCCAAGATAGCTAAAACCATTCTCAACAATAAAAGAACTTCTGGGGGAATCACCATCCCAACCTCAGGCTGAGAGGATTCATGATAAAAACAGCATGGTATTGGTACAGAGACAGGCAGGTAGATCAATGAATGGAATTGAAGACCCAGAGATAAACTCCCACACTTGATCTTTGATAAAGAAACCAAAACCATCCAGTGGATAAAAGACAGCATTTTCAACAAATGGTGCTGGCTCAATTGGTGAGAATGAAAATGCAAATTGATCCATTCTTCTTGTACAAAGTTCAAGAACAAGTGGATCAAGGACCTCCATGTAAAACCAGAAGCACTGAATCTAATAGAAGAGGAAGCGAGAAAGAATCTCTAACACATGGGCACTGGGGAAAATTTCCTGAACAGAACACCAATGACTCATGCTCTAAGATCAAGAATTGACAAGCGGGCCTTCATAAAATTGCAAAGCTTCTGTAAGGCAAAGGACACCATCATTAGGACGAAATAGCAGCCCACAGATTGGGAAAAGATCTTTACTAACCTTACAACTGATAGAGGGCTAGTATCCTACTAGAAACAAAACCATTAAAAGGTTAGAGGAAAGGACAAAAGCAAAATAAAAATGAGGCCATAATGAAACAAAATAGGAAAGACAGAATAAAAACATAGATGTCTCCCAACCAATCAACCGGCTAACAAACCAACAATGCAGAACAAAGGAGAAATGCGGAAGAGGGGCAGGGAAAACCCAACTGAACGAGAGCAGAAACCAAACACAGCAACGACTTCCATAGCCTCGTTCCAGTCTGCAACCCCTGCTAGTTTTTCAAAAAAACAAGCGTGAGATTCCTAGAGCTGCACGTGCGTCAAATCCAGCCATAGAGACTGGTGAAGCTTGATGCTGATTATTGAGTTGGGTCATGGGGTGATCGTGTCTTGGCTACATTGCAGCAGCTGGCAGGTGTTGCTAAAGCATTTGATATGCATGCTGATCACAAGGATGAATGATCACCAGGATGCAAGGCTGATGTCAAAACCATGGCCTCTTTCTGATCGCTCTGGGGTTTGGTACCTTTTGACTGGATGCAAATTGCTGTGAATTTTATAACATCGTAATGACATATAGTGCTTATGTGCTCATTGCTCATATGAAGCAATAACATTTCGTATGTTGATCTTGCTTTCTGTGACCCTTGATGTCATTGTTACTTTCTATAGATGGTTTAGGGGTTTTCCATATAGAGAGCCATGTTATCACTAGATAGGGTCATTTTATTTCTTCCTTTATTATCTTCCTGACTTCAGCTTTTTTTTTTTGTAATTAAAAATGTTATTGGTTATTATACTGTCTTTAATTTAAAAACTAGCACCACGCTGAATAAAAAGTGCTAAGAGCTTCGTCTTGTTTCTAGTCTGAGAGAAGGATTAATCAGTTTTCATTATTCATTATAATTGGGAAAGCTGACTGTTTGGTTTTATTGATGCTCTTGACTTGGGGACATTTCCTTCTAAACCTTGTGTGTGTCTCTCTGTGTGTTTGTGTGTCTGTGTGTCTAAGGTCTGTGTGTGTGTGTGGCAGGAGAGAGAGAGAGAGAGAGAGAGAGAGAGAGAGAGAGAGAGAGAGAGAGACAGAGACAGAGAGAGAGAGAGAGAGAGAGAGAGAGAGAGAGAGAGAGAGAGAGAGAGAGAGACAGACAGGCAGAGAGAGAGACAGACAGACAGAGAGAGAGAGAGATCTGTGAGTGTGTGTACATATTCATGCACACGAAGGTGGACACTCCTGACCCACAGCATACATGTAGAGGTTTGAGGATATCTTCAGGTGTCAGTCTTCTCTTTCCTCCTTGTTTGAGAAAGGTTCTCTTTGCCATTTTCTCAGAGTATATGTCAGGCTAAGTGCTGAGGTTTTCTTCTGTCCATCTCCCATCTCCCCACAGGTTTGCTTCATTCATAGCCATTCTCTCTATGCGTCTGGCTTTGCTGTGAGTTCCAAGGGTTCAGACTTGGACCATTATGCTCACATGTCAAGTGCTCTTTCTCCCTGAGACATCTTCCATCGTATTTTACCTGAGTGTTTTTATAGAAAATATTACTGAATCTTGTCAAACATTTTCTACACAAATACACTGATTATGAGTTTCCTTTCTTAGTCTACAAACACGGCAGATTATATTTATTGAATTTTGGATATTTCTACAATGAAGCAAATGTCCTTTGGTCATAGTACACGTTTTCTTTTATACATCAATGTATTTTATTTGCTTGTATTTTGTTATTATCGAAATATTTGTTTGTGGCTTTCTTTGTTCACATTGTTGAATCATCTTTATTCATTTTCCTATCAGAGTACTACTTTCTTTGCAGAATGAATATGGATAGATCCTATCACTTTTATTTTCTAGAAGAAATTTTATGCATTTAAAGTTAAATTTTCTTTAACTATTTAGTAGAGTAATTCCAACTATGTTTATTGGAGTTTTTTTTTGAAGTTTTAAGTTATATATTTCAATGTATTTAATTGTAACAGGGATAATCAGCTGACCATCTTTCTGTTAAATGAGTTTTGATAGTTTGGATTTTAAATTAAATTATCTATTCCTTTTATATTATCCGTGTGTGTGTGTGTGTGTGTGTGTGTGTGTGTGTGTGTGTGTAGGGTTCCTAATAGTATTGCCTTAGGCAGTTGCTTTTATATACTTTTTACAGCTTTGATTCTGTCCTGTTGCCTTAATTATGGTAAGGAATAATCAGAGACATTTTCTGTGTGTTTTCTATTAGAGATTCAACAGCATCTTCCTACACTAGAATGACTGAGCTGAGGGACTCCTTACAAAGACAGTTCTCGATCCTCTAGGAATTCTACATTTGTTTGTGGGCAAACTTTCTCCGAATCACTAATTCTGGAGACTGTAATTCACATATTGCGTGATCAAGTGGGTTCAGTTTATAGCTGCCTGTGAGGCCATGTCTATAGGTGAGATGGGTGACCAGAACTATCTGGGATAACCGGTTAAGATCACTGACGTGCAGCAACAGGAACAGTATCCTCATGGATTCTTTCTTTGGGAAGAATTCATTTTAATGGAGCAAAATGAGTTCCACTGATAATTAAGCATTGTGTGAAAAGGGAAGGCTTGCTTTGGTCTGGCACCGTCTTGTCAGGAGGTTAGGATACAAGTTTCTCCGACATCTTCTAAGGAAGAGAGATTACGGAGAAAGACACGGGTCAGAAGTCGTTACTGTGCAGAAGATTAGGGAGATAAGAAGGGCAAATGACACTCAAAGGGTCTAAAGAGCTTCTAATACATACAACAGCATTTCTTCTCTAATCTTTCCTCATTAGCTTTTTGTGCTGGATAGTTTTATGTAAACTTGATATAGGCTAGTTATCTGAAAGGAGGCAACCTCATTTAAGAAAATGTCTCCATAAGATCTGGCTATAGAACAATTGTTTAATTAGTGATTGATGGATGAGGGTGTTTAATTAGTGGTTAATGGGGTAAGTCCTAGCCCATTGTGGGCGGGGCCATCCCTGGGCTAAGTAAGCCATGAGAAGAATAGCCTACCTCTTCGATGGCCTACCTCTGCATCAGCTCCTGCCTCCAGGTTGCAGCCCTGGCTTCCTTCAACGATTGATTACAATCAGAAGGAAGTGTGAGCTAAATACACCCTCTCTCTCCAACTTGCTTTTTGGTTATGGCGTTTCATTACAGCGATAGAAAATCTAACTATGTTACCTATGACCTCTTTGAAGGGAGGAAGAAACACCCCAACAATCCTTAGGATGCTCTGATCAGTTCTGTTATAATCCACAGGAAGTATATTTTAATTGGAAAATAAGGAAACACATTTTTATTTTGATTAATGATCCAAATTACTCAGTTTCTTTAGAACCTAAGCTATTTTTAAACATCCCAATAAAAGTCCCTGATAACTGCCTTCAAAATAATTGTGTCTAAAGCGTGCATCTCAGCTCTGCCTGTGTAGCAGAATCATTTGGTGTAATGATTAATTATTTGTGTCAATTTTGTTAGACTCTGGGGCCCAGGTGTTTAGTCAGATACTAGTTTAGTTTTAACTGTGAAGACATTTTACAGAGGTTGATTTGAAGAAAGAAAAATTGTTGATTTGAAGACAAGTAGATTACCTACCATTCATAACACAAGTGGATCTCAGTCAATTAGTTCGGACCTCGGAGCAAAGACGATAATTTCTTAGCATCCTTGTTACATTCTCAGAATTGACCTATAGCTTCAGAGTGATGCAGGCCACTGAACAGGGAAGACACATAACCAGGCACTCAAGACAGACAGTCAAGGGTAGGATTCTGACATGTCACATTGCATCCAAACTCAGGAACCAACAGTGCATAGAAAATGGGACCAGGCTATACTGACTCCAGGCCCTTCTGCAGTGGGCCATTGGAACTAGCGTGAATTTATCTCTGGTTAGTAGCTCTCCCAGAGTCTCTCTGTTAGCTGCAAACTCTCTGGCTCTCTTATATAAGGATATAAACTGCTCACCTAAATAAGATAAATTTTCCTACAGAAATCCATTCAACTACCTTGGCAATTTAAGACCACCCAGATCTGGGTCATCCTTCTCCATCTCCATCTTGATTCTTCCTTCCCCTTCTCTCTCACCTTACAAAAACTTTGTCCCTGCCTTATTTTTTTACTGTCTAATCATGGCCTTGACTTAACTTGTTTGCTTTCACTTGCATAATGACATCAACCTTCAGCCTACTTTCTCTAGCAATACCCTACCTCCAAAAGGTTCCACAATCTTCCAAACAGTTCCACCCAGATCAAGTGAACCTTTGGACATGTGAACCTATGGAGAAAGTTCTACATTTAAAATGAAACACTTAGAAAAGGCATATCTGTCCTCAGGACTATATCATGAGACCTATAATAATGGCTGGCCTGGAAAGACATGCCCACTGGTACAGTAGTGGCCTATACTTCCTGGGAGTAATCAACTACTTACTGGTTAGACTTATGTTCACCTTCAAGAAGAAACTCGTGTCTGGCACCATTATTAGACCAAGAACCTATGGCTAGACAGGTCATAACCTTAGAGAAAATTTATCCTATTATCATGCTAAATGGACATAGTACCAAACTGGTTCCTATTGACTTATTTTAATACTTGTAGATCAATGAATCACCCAACCTTTATCAGAACAGTTTTGTAGTAGACAGTGATTAATTCAGAAAAGTATAACTGGCCACGGTTCATGGGATAAGAGCCTGTGGAATGCCTGGTGTTAATTGGACTGCATATACCATATTGTCCCTTGAAGGCCCAGAAGTAATTGTTGAAGAAGGGCTGGAAAGTGTGTAAGAGCTGGGGCAGTGGATGACTTCAAGAGAAAAATATCTTCTGGACACAGCAGGGAAGCTGCCCGTAGGAACTCACAGCAGTTATCACAGCATACAAGCAACCCATGCAACCTTAAGCCAGACCAAATCCTAGTGGGAAGGGGGAAGCTGAGCCTGGAGACCACCTGTAACAGCAGAGAAAGTACGTCAGTCGTTAGCTGTCAGTAGAGACAGAGACAGCTCTCTCTAAGAGCGTAACTTCTGCTTAGGTTGACCACACTCCAACGGAACACTGCACATCCCAGAATACTAGAGTACACACAGATTGATTTATTTTTTTTTAAGTAAAGACACAAAACAGGGTATATATGGACAAAGGATTGTATCTGGGGTGTGAATATGAACAAAACACATTGTACAAATCTCAAACTGAAAAAAATCTACCCATCTTTTCTGCACCCTGATTTGCTCGACAGACTTTGGGCTCAGGACCTCTGCATCAACTCTACCTGAATTTCTTGCCTGCCAGATTTCAAACTCGCCCTCTCCACAAATGCATGAGTCAATTCCATATAACATCCCCCATCCTGGAACCCAGCCATCTTACATCATTTTGAGGTAGCCTGAGACTGTCAGCCAAGGTTCTCCAGAGAAATAGAGCAAATACCTGATCTGTCTGCTCTTCGTAATAGGGGGTCCTTCATGTCCTATTTCCTTAGGAACTGGTGGGCAGGGTAAATTTTAAAGCAAATGTAAGAAACCTAGGATTTACCCTCGGAGATTTCAGGTATATTTGGATGTTTTAGAGTATTTCCTCCTAGGGTTTTTTGTTTGTTTGTTTACCTTATACAAAGTAGTATACTCTGTCGATGAGACCTCCTGTATGTTAGGTTTTCGTTCATGATGTGACTAAACACTTGACAAGACGTGACTTAACAGGGTGAAGGTTTATTTTGGCTCCTGGTTGGATGGGATGCAGCAGAGAGGTAATGGAAACAGGAGCTTGCTCCCACTGGAACAGATTAGGAAACTTATACACACAGAAGGGGGAGGGGGAGGGGCACAGGGAGGGGAAGAAGTGGGAGGACAGGGGAGCGGGAGGGGGAGATTCACCTAGAACTGGAGCTAGAGGATAAACTTCAAAACCTGGCTTCACCCCCAGTGGGCCACTTCCTCTAGCCATACCCCTCCTCTCAAAGTTTCCGCAACCTCTACTGGTTGGGGAAGCAAGTATTCAAATACACGAGCTTCCAGGAGTGTTTCATTTCAAACCATAACATGATTTATTTCATAATTTCTCATTAAAAGTTTTGGGGATTTTGGGGGCTGGGGAGATGGCTCAGCAGTTAAGAGCACTGACTGCTCTTCCAGAGGTTCTGAGATCAATTCCCAGCAACCACATGGTGGCTCACAACCATCTATAATGATATCCTATGCCCTCTTCTGGTGTATCTGAAGATAGCTACAGTATACTCATATAAATAAAAAAAATTAAAATAATGTTGGGGATTTTAAATTAGGTTCTGTTTCCTAAAGATCATTCTTACTTATTACTAAAAGGGAAACAAAATTCAGACTACAGAGAGGGCTGATGATGTAATTTAGGAGATCCCCGGTCTTTTCCTGAGAGCCTTGCAGGTCCTGGGTGTCTCTCACCCCTAGGCCCCGGCTGTGATGGCCGTGTCTCACAGCTGCTCATCAATGTAGCCCACTGTGCTACTCTGAGTCCGAGATGTAAGCAGTTGTCTCCCTAGCGGGAACATGAGCTCTCAAAACTCCACTGTATAGCATATTGGTGAGCAGAACAAATGCATTCTGTCTGAAAAGACAAACAAACGAACGAGGGATTGTCACCTAGGACATGATGTCTTCAGTCTGAAGGTCAGACAGGAGGCAGACAGATATCTGTTGTTGTTGTCCAACTCTTGTTTTTAATTATGTTTGTCAAATGAAAAAACACAAAAGGAGGTTCGGTTTTGCTCCTGTGGTGTTGCAAAAGAGGCTGTTAGCGGGATTCTTGTGTCCTAATATCTGTGAAACTCTGAGAATGAAGCGTCAGACTCCAAGTTCCTAATGAGCTCCAGGCAGTGCAGAGTGTGAAAGATGATTTAAAGGCAAGAGAAAGTAAAGGCTCCCTTTTGATTTAGTTTAATCATTCTCCAGAAAGGAAGAGTGAGTCCTAAAGAGAGGGAGGGGCAGCTCCCCTGGCAGTTTGTGCTCCCAACTACAGAATAGAACAGAAAGCAAGTGTCTATATCAGATAGACTCCATGTTTCCAAGGTCTTGGGGGCAGGAGTGGTTTTGACACTCCCTGGACTGCATATATTGGCACTGTAAGTGAAAACTCTTTTTAATCTTCAAGGCTCGATGTCCTCGCAGACTAACTTTTAAGGCTGGGATAGAGAACAGGCTCTTGCTGGCCATTCACGTTCTGCTCCTGGTAGTCAATTCTCATTGCTGTGCTTTCAGAGGCCTAATGGATGCACCTGAAGTTGGCTACTCTGGAATGTTAAACATCATCCACACAACGAAGACGAGAAACAGGGTCACTTTTGAAGCCAGCATAAGTATTTGATGACAGCAACTTGGCCTTCCTCCTTGGAATACTGTGTTGGGTTAGTCAACACTCCAGTCAAAAATGAAGATGCCGAGACCTTTTAATGTTTTAAAGCTTTGGGTTTAGCTGGGAAGACCCTCAACTAGATCATCTAAGTTAACCTAGCCCCATCCCTCCGGGGCTAGCTATATCTTCCAGGCCTGTAGTCAAGGTTCTCTCCTTTTGTGAAAAGAACCCTGCATACTTCTTCTTCCCAGAATCCCTTTCTCCCTACCAGGAAGTCCTGCCTTCCACTTCCTGCCCAGCCTTTATTCTACAAAAACCACATTCCAGTCTGAATCGTCAGCGGGACCAAGCCCCATCTACCCCTTTGTGTGATCCTTGGCCAGGATAAGGGTTATGTGACGCCCCCCTTTCCAGAAGCTTGTTCTTTAGCATGGTAATCTCAGAGAACCATCTTCTGGGCAGGTGAGGAAGGACAAGCATTCAATACAGAAAGCTAGTGATGGGCTATTGAGAGGGCACTACCAAATACTCGGCCAGCAGTTTCTTCACTGCGTAAGAATTGACTGTACAGACACACCTTGACATGTTATGACTAAAGGGCATCTCTACAGTAATGTGTAATATCTTGATTGCCTGCTGGGAGAAAATGATTGTTGGAAAAGAAGTGTAAATGTGGGGCTTCAGTGACGGACAGTTCGGTAGTTAAGAGTTCGCTGCTCTTGTAGAGAACCAAGGTTCGGTTCCTAGCACCCACATGCAGTGGCTCACAAGAGCCTACCACTTTAGTTCCACAAGATCTGATGTCCTCTTCTTGCTTTTGCTGATATAGGGCATGCACATAGTACATATAAATGCATATATGCATACAGGCAAACACTCATGCACATAAAAATCAAAAACAAATAAATCTTTAGAAAAGAAATGTAGAGGTAGGAGTTAGCTGAGTGTTAGAGTGCTTGCTGGGGCTCTGTCCTCAGCTCCCAATGGAAAAAAGAAAAAGAGGAAATAGAAGTGTGAGGACAGAGATGACTGCATAAGACACACAGGTTAGGAAGGTAGGGGGAGAGGAGAGGAAGGCTGAGTTTGCTTTAGGATCTTTTGCCGACTATGGTGTAAACATTTCCACCATGTTTTGTTTCCAGCTGTCAGAGTGATATGACTGGATGTGGATGTTGAAGGTCTAAGAATATAGGATGGATGGGCAACCAGCTACAGCATCATGGGTGGGAAGAGTCCAGGGTAATGCTAATGGAATTTATCCTGAAGAGAGAAAGTGCTGGAAGCGGAGAGCTCTACCTCTGTGGCCAGTTGGGTATCTGGTTTTCTGTCTAAGCTCAGCTATAAAACTGGAACACTCGTACCAATCCTATGGTATTACTAAGAAGAGGAAATTAGATATGCAATTTTATTCAAATCTTCCTATTAGAGTGCCCCGTACATAAAAGAGCCCCATAAATATAATTTCTCTTTCTTTTCTTCGCAAATATTACCATTTCCAAACTGCTTCATTTTTTAATCTTCCCCCAGTCTGTGGGTTTTGAAAATACCACCCTCTGTTTTAATATGTATGAGAAAATCCTTGAAGTGGTAGGAGGGGGTCGGCATTAGGTGGGGTTTAATCTTGTTCTCTTTATGTTTCTTTTTCTTACTGCAGCTTTTCTTGCTCCCACAATTGATCACAAAGTTGCTGGGGTTTCTACAAGGCTGTTCAGAGATGTCAAGCTGTTTGCTCATGGGTATCCAGAGAGTATGTGGAAAAACAAGAAATCAAACAAGTACCTCTGTGACTAATCAAGGCCTCCTGTGGCTTGCGTTGCTTGTGGGTCCCCTGGGTCATTATCTGTAGGAAGATGGGGTACAGCATTTAGCACCTAGAGTTATAGCTCCTCACTCCTTCCAGGAAAGAGAGCCAAAAAAGCCATGCCAATGGGGTTTGTCTGAGTGAGGAGAAGACAGCATGTTCAGAGTCAGCAGTGAGGACCAACTGAGTGTGCAGGGACCCAAGTGTCTCCAACTTTGTACTTCTTATCACCCTAAACTAGAGACACTGATGACAAAGCACAGATGAGTTGGAAGGCATGAAGAACATGTAAATTATCGTCATCTTTCCATCCTCTCCTTCCTGTGGAAACCCGCTGCAGAGTGGCCAGCACATGAGCTCTGGAGTTGGCCCATCTCACTTGGAATTCTAGTTCTCCCGCTCACTGGTGGGCCAACCCATGATGAGTTACACAGTTTCTATTGTTACTGGGATGCAGGCAGCAATGGTTCTTCTCTCACAGGGGGTGATTTAGAGATGTAAATGCAAGCATAGTAAGTCTCAGTGTGGCAGGTGCTACCTTGGAAATGCTCATTTGTTTCTCTCATTATCATTTTTATCATTATTCTGCATTGTCTTTTGCCTTACATAAAGCTTTACTTGTGCATACCTGAACCTTGCAAAAACAGCAGACCCAAAAGGGCATGAGTAGGACACTGCCCGGTCTGGCTCTCATCCAATTTTAGTCTCATACTGGTGATGTGTTTTCCTCTGGGTGCTGCTTCTTCTGTCCATCTAGCCCACAATGAAAGTAGATGCTGCTGAGGGTCACAGGTGGGTCAGGTGCCATGGCCCTCTTCTCCACAAAGCAACTGGTTTCTACTGTCATCTCGTGGTGCTCATGGTACCCCTATAGGGCTCCCTGCTTAGACAGAGCCAGCAGTTTGGCCCAGGGCTGGTTGAGTCCAGAGTCTACTCTGCTTCCTGCCCTGTAGTCTGATTGTCTAGGAACATGGTTTTAAAGCATGACAACCAGGTTACCCATGCCAACAGGAAAGTGGCCTCAAACCCCATTAAAACTCAGTCAGCATTTCCTGGAGCCTCTCTCCTTGCTCTATATTTCCCAGAAGCAGGCTTTCTGGAGTGACCTTCCAGTTGAGTGAGAGACATCATTGCAGCTCTCTACCCCTATTCTCTTTCTCTTTCTAGGGAACACCCTGTAGACTAGGGAATCACTGCAATTAATTCATTAGAATAAATTAACAGCACTCCTCACGTTGTTAGCATGTGCCTGGCGTAAATAGTATTTTTAATTTTGCTGCAATGTTTCCCCAAGAGGTGCAGAGTAAACCAGGCTTCGACATGTCTTCCACTCAAGTCCCTGCCTTTGCTGGCAAGAGCAACAACTGGGTTGTTACCCAAGTGGCATGTGAAGGACTGCATTAGTAAAATCTATTCTCTTCTCTCATTTTAACGCAATGACTTAGAAATGAGTCTCTGATGTTAGATTTATGATTTTATTCCGTGAAAAATTAATCTTTTTTTTAAAATTGACATTCTCATCTACTCAGGCAGTTGAAAGCAGTTAGGGAGGAACACGAAACAAGACATGCTGCAGAATACTAAATTTTGTGTCCTCCATGGGGGCAGGAAGGAACCTAGGAAAACTACCTCCAAAATACTGCTCTGTGATATAGTATTTCTGAATAATTCATACTTAATTATCTTTAGAGAGATAGATGGTTGAGTTTTCCAGCATTCCTTTCTTACTTGTGCATCTGGCCATGAGGTTTCAACAAAAGTTTTAGACACATGAGATTCAAGTATCGAGGAAATGGTGTGATGTTTAAGATCACAGCCCAAGTCCACAGGAGGCAGCTAGACTCCAGGTTCAGGAGGAATGTGAGAAAGGGGGTCTCAGGGGGCCTGAGAGCTTGCTGGGATCCTGAGTGAAACCTTCATGAATTCTGTTTATCTATGCCAGGGGTGTTTTTGAGATGCCAGTTTTTGTAACTGAGGCATACCCACCCCATTTATCCTCATCAGCCATTGTCCATTGCATGAGCCTGGGCTGGAGCTGCACTGTACTGAGATTTCTGGACCCCCAGTCTAGTTTGACTTTGGTGCCTCTGAACCAGTGGGTTCCATCAGGAATTTGGCATCTCCATGTTTTAGCCTGTTTTGAAATTTCTGTGTTAAAACAGGTACTTCACAGGGGAGAGAGGTTTATTTGGCTCACAGGGTTGGAGTTTGAAAGCCCGAGGTTGGGAATCTCCATCATTCAGTCTCTAGTGACAGCCTTATTGCAGATGACATCGAGATGGCTGGATCATGTGCAGACAGATCGCAGGAGGGTGCAGGCTTGCTCTTTTTGTAAAAACATGCTCTCAAGAAAATGACCCCGCATCTGATAAGAGGAACATGAATATCTTCCCAGGTCAGCACCCACAATGACCAACTCACCCATTCCAAGTCCCTCTCTGAATGTCTTCACCACTGCAATGTCACCACATTGGGGATTACACTTCCAGCTTGTAGACGTTGGGGACACATCCAAACCATCTCCAAATCACAGCAAAAGAACACTGGCAGGGATTCTCCAGATCTCAGAGGTAGTAGTTGGGTGAGAAAACAAATATGTGTTTCCTGATACGTGAACCTGGGCAAGATTATTAAAATGATATTGTTTCCAAACATGCCTGGACTCATTGCTACTGGCTTGAGAGAACCTTGTATTTGCTGTACCACTCCATTTTACACTCTTACTCTCTCTTTATGATTACAGTCTCTACAAGCAGCTAACTTGAGTGCTGAGGTACAGGAGAGGGTAGTGACATTCTCTGAGTTTGCACGACCTGGGAATGCAAGAGGAGACAGTGGAGTTAAACTTGAGGCTCTGAACCTTTGAAATGGCCAAGAGAGTAAAGATGTTTGTCTCCAACCTTGAAGAACTTGCGTTCAATCCCCAGGACCCATGTGGTAGAGAGAGAGTGAAACTTCTGTATGTTTTCCACTGACCTGCATACCTGATCTACAGATTGCATATGGCTTTCAACCCCACAAAGCAAACAAATAAATACAATGTCAAAGCTTCAAAGGTGAGACTCTGAGACATAAGAGAAGGTTGTAAAGTTACCAAGGATATTTCTGGTGTACTGTGAATTCAATTTCCTTACATGTTCTTTAAGCAGTAATTAGAAATACTCTTAAAATATTTATGGTCATTGAATTTATTTCTTTGATTAAGGCAGAATTTCTAACAAAGATCACCCAGGGCAGTAACTCATATTTGGGGTACATTTAGTTTAAGAATCATTCCTAATTGAGCATCAAGAAGAGAATTAATTGGAGGAAGGACTTGAAGCTCAGGAACAAAAGAAACAAAAATGGTTTAAATAGATTTAAAAAAAAGTCCTATGCTAGCTTTGACTGCCTGACATGTAGTGAGATGTAAGATTTTTTAGATACATAAGTAGTTGGAGATCTTTGCCTTCTATGTAGATGAAATAACTTGCTTCTGAGGAAAAAATGTCACTTTTATGATCTCCAGCTACATTTAGCAAGAACCAGTTGCAGAGGAGCTTGTCCTCATTTGTCTGTGACTTCCCAGTGTCGTGGAGCTCTGTGGCTCTTTTGTCCTGAGGTCTTGTGACTCTGAGCTCTCCTGACTCTGATGGTCTCATAGGCTTTTCCAGTCCTCACCTCTCTGAGCTTCATGCGGAGGTACAGCGCAGTCTATACTCTGACCACCTCCACTCACACCTCACAGTCACATATTGGAATGTCTGTTGTGTATCTCTCTCTCAAGACTGCTCTTCACTAGTGAAAGCATGACTCCTTCTAAAAGGTAAATCCAGAGCTTCAGAATCTCCATTAACCTGTGCTCTTTCCATCCCCTCACATCTATTCTATTATGATTTCCTATTCATTTAGTCTGCTCATCAGTTCTCAACTGTGATGTCTCTCTTCACATGATGATGAAATGAAGAAGGGTCCTATTTCCACCAACTTTATCTATTGTGGGTTTTTCTTTTTTAACCAGTCCAGGACAGGCCTGACAAATAGAAAAAAATGCATGCATATATATAATGTATACACACACACACACACACACACACACACACACACACACACACACACACACACCAGTAGAACGGTTTAAGTTTCTTCTCTTACTTTTCCTTTTTACTTATATTTTTACTACTTAAAATGCAAGTAGCTTATTGGTTAGGGATGGGACTTTGTGTCCACTTCACTTTTTTAGTGCTGAAATTTTGTCGGGTTTGAACTAGGGCATACCCTCAATGACTTACTTTTCTAATTAGGCCCTACCCCTTAGTTCTCACAATCTCCCAATCATGCTATCAAATTCATCTTTTGGTTAATGCACTGATGAAGTCAAAGTCCTTATAACCCAGTGATTCTCCAAAGCCCCATGTGATATCAACCAAATTTGGGCACATTGACCTTTGAGAGACATTGAAATCCAAAGTACTTGCAACTCTATGTTAGAGTTGAAGTTTCTAGTCTCTTCTGTTTTTTAACAACTACCCGGGTTCACAGTTTCACAGCAGATAAGAGGCTGATCGCTAAGCTTACCTTTGTCTTGGAAATGTCACCATGTGTGTTTGTTGTGAGTGGTTTACCTACCTTCCTGATTACATGTAGTAATGGCCACACTAAGATGAATGCAAGTTCTGAGCTAGAGGGCCAACAGCACATGAAACCTTTGAATGTCAGAAAAGGAGATAGGAGCCCCAGCAGGAACCCTTAAAACTTACTGATTTCAACAGATGACAATCAGCTTGTCAGGTAACCAGAGCTCAAGGAAGGGGATTTGATGATGTAATGACATCTGGCAACTTCATCACTGCTCAGGCTTCCAGAGAATTCCCAAGTTGCTGCTTAGCTGCTGGTACCTTTAGCGTGGAGGATTCTCCATTCTTTTAGGAATGTTGATCATTGAGTAAGGAGGCTTCTTAATGTTCACTTAGCTCACTACAATTTAAGTGAAATTCTCTGGCAGATGATTTTCTGAGGAAACTGATGAGAGTAGCCTTAAAGGTATAGATGTGGCTGGGTACTGCCATTGAGGGAAACCTTAGTGTTAGGGCTGGCTTTGGCTTGGAATCTCACCTTTAACACTTGTTACAGGCACTTGGAGAAGTCATTTCTCTTATCTGTTACTTAGCTTTCCCTCATCTTAAATGAGAAATGATGATACATACTTTATTGAGTATATGAAGACTCCAAATGAAATTAAGTATATTCGTGGTTTCCAAATGTGGCTGAACTCACAATAAAGTCATGTGGATAGAAATGAGTTGATGTTTGGTTATCTACAGTTAGAAGAAAAGTGAAAATCCGTGTAAGAAAGGCCCTCTGATTATTCAGAGTCTTTGGGGAGTTTGGCTTTAGTGTTCCCATGGTAATGACAGAGCAAAGTGCTGTATCGTGTTCTCTCTATTGGTCTACTATGTGGAAAGTTCATAGTCTCTGGACTTTGACCTCAATTTGGCTTCAAACTCTGGCACTGTTTGCTGTATGTCTCCTGAGCCTCACTGTATAGATGGAGCTTGGCATGTAGTAAGAGTAATGTCTCACACAGTACATAACCTCAGCAGTTCTGGGTGGTGTCACTCTCTTTCTGTTCCTCTGCCCTTCCCCATAGTAGAGTGTTGAGCTTTCTGACCATATTGTCTGCTCTTTTAACAGACAAGGGAGAAGAGCCCAGCTAGTGTTGTTCACCTGCTTCTACAGTCATGGTGACAGTGTCTTACAGGGAATGTGTAAGTCTGGAATCCTTTCAACAATTTGGCAACCTTACTACCTAGCCAGTTTTTACTGCCTTTAGACCAAAAGAACGGTGAGCCCTGGTCTTCTAAGCAGCATTTCTTACCTCTGTAAGACATTTTTTATTCGTGTGAAATGTTAACACAGGTGTAGTTCTCTGCTCCGAGACTCGGAGGATCCTTGAATGGCTCATCTTCATTCTAACACTGACACTCTGAAATGAGTTTGCTGTAATCCTCAAAGCACTGAAGAGTTGGGAGAATTCACTTCGTAGGAGTATGATAGATAACCCACATGTTCTGTTGACATAGCAAAACAAAGGCAGAAACCAATATCCTGGCTCTGCAAAATGTAGTCGATTGCTGCTCTGTCCCCTATCTCTTTCCTACCAGGCTGTTCTCTTGATAGCCTTTCTTCCTGCAATACTCACTAAATGCAAACAGCACTCCTTCCACAACACTGCAATCAATCTTACCCACAATGTTTACCTCTAGTGATAGCTCTCCCATGGACTGGCTTCTGAGAAGAATTATTATTTGAGTTTTCCAAAGGCATCTTTTCATTACTATTATTATTTATTTATTTGGCCATTCTAGGAGTTGAACAAACACAATAATTCTTGATAACTCTCTTAGCGCCCTACAGTTATCTAGAGAGGTACTGAAGTATCCTTTGGACACCAAGAACTGTCTGTAGACTAAATAAGTGGTCTAAAAGCTATTAAGCTATTTTTAAAGTCTATGTACATACCTTTGTGATTGGTAATTACTTTAAAGGTGTTATTGAATTCAGAGTGGCTCTTCTTCTTATGCAATTTCTCAGTTGACAATGTGAACTTAGAATGTTGATCTGGTAACCTGATGTAAATCTAATGAATCAGACCCAAGCTGTTTCCTCATCTTTGGTTAGTACTTCCTATGACACTAAGAATCAAAGGTGAACAGAGGCTAGGGAAGGACACCCGTACCCCACCTGTGTTGCCAGGGATAGTCATAGACCATCTTAGTGCCTATAGTAAGCACTCACTTATTTTGTTTGTATGTCTGCTCTTCCCTCTCCTGTGGTAAAAGTAGCCCTGCTTACCTATGGAGACTTCCCCCTCACCTCTATCTTGTGGTTTCTTTGGGAGGAATTTGACCCAAGTCTGATCACCAGCATTTACTCTATGGGCATGAGTACATGGTTTTATAAGTCAGATTGACTGATAAGTATAAGCTATAGGGTTTTGGCTGGAACTTGGTGACTCTATTTCTGTTGTAATCCAAGACATTCTGTAGTCACACCAGAGGTCACACCAGACACCTTTGTTTTACCAAAGAAAGAATATCTAAAATTAAATAGAGAGAAACAGATCAAGGAAGTTGAGATGATGCTTGCTGTCTTTGATATGGAAAGCTACTATCCAACATTTTCTTACTTATTTAAACTACTCTAAACTGGTGTTTTCCATCACTGTTATCGTACAGATAGGCATTTAGCCCCTCTTTAAAGTGAGGGGATTAGACTGATGGTGGGTCTTAGGGGTGTGGCCAACTCAAGGAAGAATTAAGTGCTAAAGCTGATATTTAAAAGTTCATTAGCAGGACACTGACCTTTAATTATTGGATGAGGGCTGACTAGAAAGTCCTTGTAAGGTCACTGACTGATTTATTTGGGATTCCACAGTGAAACCCACTACAGATCTCCGACTGCTCTGATAGAAAACACCTTTAATGAACTGAATTATCTGCTTGGGAATTTCCTTTGAAATATAGATGGGATGGGAATCATCTAATTTTAAAAAGGTTTGTTTTCCCAAACACCCTTTGATTAATATCTAAACCATCACTTAAGGAAGTCACTCCCGCCCCCACTCTCTAACAGGTCTGCATGTGGATGGCTCAGCACCTCTTCGGGAAGGAGGGTGTTGATGAGAACTGCCTTTCTTTGTTGTATTCACATCTAAAGCCTGTCTGATTAAAAAAGAATGGACTGTACACCATTATCTCAGATATGCTCCTCTTTTCCACTTCCCTGTGGCAAAACAGATTCCAGGTGGCATAATGGAAATTTCCAAACTCCACTCCAGATAGAGTACCAGGAAATAATCCCAGGGAGACACTCTAGGAAGACTCTGTGTTCCTTCACTCAGGCCTGAACTCCCCAGCTAGGAATCTCATTTGCAAAACCCTCCAGTACACAGACCCAAAACAAAAGACCTGCAAACACAGCCAGAGAAGAATTCTTCCTTCCCCATTTGTGCTTAGGAAAGAGACTTGCTTTTCTTACAGAGAAGACAGTTTTCAAGAAGATGGTTGTGACTATACCCATTTTCCAAGAAAAGTATTTTCTGTGCCTTGTTGCCGTGGCCTTCCTACTGGGTAGCCTCTGGCTCTGACACGCATGGCCCCTGTATGATGATCACATTGACAATAGGTACATTCACGGTCACTTTTTGGTCTGAAAACTTTCCACTTATGGCTCCACTAAGTGAGATCTCACTTCAGTCTTGAGACATATTGACCAGGATCCTCAAATCTTAGGGAAAGAATGCTTAATTTTTGAGGTTAGATGACAGGAGACTAATAGAACTCAAAATATATGTTTTCAAGCACTTGGGTACTTTCTCTCTAAGTCCTATTTGATTACCAGACCCTGCTTTTTCCTGTTTTCATAATCTTCATTTTCTCTTGGAGGGAAGCCACTCTACTTCCTGTCTTCCTTTACTCAGGTGTCATTAATATTAAATAGCCTTGCTGTTTACAGTCACACAGAATATAGCCTAAAAGTGTTTATTTCTGGAAAGCCAATAGCCACACATAAAAGTTCTTTATGAAACACCGTAGGATTCAAACAACTGCTATTTTTAAAAGCATCTCATTAGTGGAGGTGTCTGTGGTGGTTTTCAATAGAAAAATTAGCACCGCTGACCTTTTGGATGAGAGAAGATAAGTGTTTAAGGGAAACATTTAATCTTACTAATGAGAGCTTTTTTTCCTTCTCGCTTTCTGATGGTAAAGAGAGATGACAAGGTCTACTAAACAAATGACTGAAGTCTCATGACTAAATAAATACTAAATAAATTCTGAGAGGGTTCCAGCCTACGAAAGGTACTGAGAAAGTCCACAAGACAGATAGCTCAACACTAGCAATTACTGATGGCTTCTCAAGTGCTAGTCCTGTTCAGAGATTTTATATATTGTCCATGATTCACAATAGTTTCATTTTCTGGTTCTGCCAGGAAACTATCTGACCTTCAGATTCATGATAGATTCCTCTCTAGGGTCCTTTTTGTCCTCCACCATGCAACTATATTCATGTGGTCAGGATACCACGAGTCCTGCTAGCCAGTATCTTCAAGTGGCCAACATGTTATTATCTAGAGAAACACTTGAGGTTAAAGGATAACCAAACTTCTTTTTTTCATAAACCAAAGCATCAGAAGCCAGGGGGATGAACTGGAATTTCTGTGACTTCAAATTTATGATTTCACCAGTACAAGACTGCTGTCTCTCCAACTCGTGTGACCTGGCTAACTCTAGATCCCTCCATATACAACTCTCCTATAAATGTCTACTTCCTTGAGTGTTCAACACTGCTCTGTTAGGTCTCTTTATCACCCACTAAAGACATCAACCAACCCACAAAACTTCAGTCCAAAATTTGTCCTGTCTGTAAGATGTGCAGGGACAAAGACGAAACAGAGTGAGGGAATGCCCAGCCAATGACTGGCCCACTTCGAGATACATCCCAGTGGAAAAAGCCAACTTCTGACACTATTAATGATACTCGGCTATGCTTACTGACAGGAACCTAGCATAGCTGTCTCCTGACAGGCTTCATCCAGCAGCAGTTAGAAACAGATGCAGAGAAGCTCAGCCAATCACATCAGGCTGTGTTTGGGGAGTCTTGTGGAAGAGTAGGGAATAGAATTGAGTGAGCTAGAGGGGGTCAAGAACACAACAAGACCCACGGAGTCAACTAACCTGTGCCTATGAGGCTCACAGAGAATGAACCACCAACCAAAGAGGATGCAGAGGCCGGACCTAGCACACAATCCCCCAACCTACATTTGTAGCCGATGTGCAGCTTGGTCTTCATGTGGGTACCCTAAAAATTGGAGTGGGGGCTGTTGCTGACTCCGTTGTCTGCCATTAGATCCCCTTCACTTACCTGGACTGCCTGGTTTGGCCTCATTTAGAGAAGAGGTGCTTAGTCCTACTGGTACCAGATGTCCCAGAGTGGAGTGCTATCCAAGGCAGGCTTCCCTTCTCTTCAGACTCATGCCTCTAATTGTTCAGCTATTTCTAGAGTTTTCTGTGACTCCAAAGAACATTAAAACAAGTTGAACATTTGGACCTGAAAATGTATGCACACACCTTTATGTCTCAAGTGAATTTTGCTCCTCCTTTTGTACCACACTACCATGTCCACAGTAAAATCTCTACCGCTCTCTGTTCTCACTTTCCACCACGCTGACTCCACTGAACGGCCTGCAGACGTCATTTACAGTTAGTCTTCAGAGGCAGGAAAGTCAGCAGGCAGTAAAACTATAAAATTATGGCAAATACTCAGAAATTACTCTCTGTTTTCCTGTGAGTACTATTGTCACCAGAGTCAGAGGTCACAGGATGAGTCTCAGTAAGCCAGGTTTTGTTACCCATCCTCAATAAGCCAATTTTTAAAATGCCAAATTCATGAATTCATGGTTAAAAGACAAGCATTTAATGTAACTGCATTGAGAGGCGGGATAAGAGAACCAGGGATTCCCCTAACTTCTTCATCAAGCAGGACATTCTGCCTACCCTTGTCTTAGCTCCTCCTGCAAGGTCATCGGACAATTATAAAGTTTTCTCCAGGAGACAAGTTCGTAATCTGATGTCCCCCAGGATGTCAGCCATTTATTTTACCAGAGGTTTCTAAGGCTATTTCAATGTATCTGGGATAATTCTTTCAATAGTTTGATAGCCAGAGAGACGAAAGGTCTCATGGAGGCCAGCTGTCAGCATCAGTCATCTTTTCCTGTCTCTCTTCACCTTGTTTTTGTTTTTCATTTCTTTGACACAGCATCTCTTACTGAACCTAGAGCTTATGATTCCAGCTTCTTTGGTTGGCCAAGGAGCTCTAGGATATGCTTGTCTCCAAACCCTAGCTTTTTATATGTGTGCTAGAAATTTAGTTCGAATGCATTCGTAGCAAGCACTCTACTCATGAGCTGTCTCCTCAGCCCCAGAGCACGATGCTTTAATTGCAGTCTCTTGGTGTCTAGTTTTGTGTCTTTAGCACCACTGGTATCTTAGCACGATCTCCCAGGTCCTCTTGATGTTTCTCTGCCCAAAGACTTACTTTTATATGCCCTGCCTATAGAGAAACCTGGATGTTTTAGGGCAAAGGTGGCAAAGATGCTGCACAAATGATCTTAAGGAGAGATAGAAATTTATGGGTAGAGTTCCTACCTTCTTTATCAACCCATAGGACAACTCTAGCTTGCCTCTACGTCATCTCTCACATGGTACCTCATAGGGTTGAGTACTGATTGCCTGTCATTGAAATCTATTTATTAATACACACTCTCCTTTGGTTTCTTTTCCTTCAATGTGCCTTCTAAGAGAAGTTTATACCAAAATCTTTGATTCAGGATCTGATAGGAAGGGCCTTACCATTCTTGGAGTAGACTAGATGGGGAAAGCCACAAGGACTTTGTTGAGCCATTGTCTGTAAAGGAAGGGTGTTACTGAGGTTTGCAATACACTCAAACAGATACCAAGTCTAATGGACATGGCTATTGTACACAGGAGACATGACTGCAAATGAAAAGGCCGTAGTATAGAAGTTGAATATTGTGCAGGCTAAGGCTTCCTCAGCCTGTCTCTAATCCTTGGCCTGGATATGGTAGAATGAGATAGGCCAGGTTTGGCATAAGCAAGCAGCAACATTGGCAGGAGGGCTTTAGGGTCTGCAGCTGCATGGTAAGGCTCTTTTGTTGGCCAGTTTCTTTCCAAGAGTGGTTAAGTATCCTTTTTCTCCCAGATAGACAGAACATTTGATTTCTAGTGGCTGGCTGTTGTTGAGGAGACAGCAAAGACTTTAATATTTCATTGGCTGGTCCTATCTGGAAGTGATGAACCCTTCTCTGGATGAGGTTCATTGCAAAAGCTGCTATCTCATGGTTGCCTGGGGACTAGAGCGGATATCGAGATCTGTACAGATAAATTTTTCAACCTTGATAGAGTCAGTGGGAGTTTAACGAGTAACTGAGATTATAACAGAGGTAATAAATATGTAAGGAACTGGGAAATATATTAGTTCCTTATTTCTCTAGACTATGGAAGTTATATGAGTTCAAGGGAGAAATCTATTCTAAGTCAAGGAAATACATGGATGAGACAATAATGACTCCCCCCCTCCCCACTTGCCTTCCATCATCAAGAAAATAAAAACGAGCATTTGTGCCATGAAGCAGGAGGAATTTAATTGGGCGGTGATGATTCAATTTAGCTTGTAAATTAGCTGCCACAGAGACGATGGGTGCCAAAAGAACCAGCTTTGCTTTCTTTTTGTTAAGTTGTTGGCATATCTGACACAAACTGGATACTGATTTATGGTGTGGCAGATGACTGTCTTCTCAGGGCTCAATGGACCATAGGTGATCAAACCAAGATCAGAACAGTGAGTAACTGGCCTCCAGGAAGCAAGCCTCTTCAAGTTTCTTCTTCCTCTCAGCCTTGAAAGAATGCATGAGAATGAGACACCGGACTCAAGTGGTAACTCAGCCTGGAAAGAATGTTTATTTACCCATTTAAAACAGACCTTGCAATTTAGGCATGCTTCCTGCAGATGGTGAATATCTCCTGACCAGACAGCCTGGCTAACAGGCAGGCGCACTCAACTATAAGATTTATAATAACCACTTCACATGACTCCTATAATAAACTCTTTAGATGTTCTTTTATTTCCCTGAACTGATGCGAACCAGGCTCAAGGAATTAACTACTTCAACCTTGTATTGTCAATAAAAGGGATAGGGCCAAGGAAGGATACCTATTAAAGCTACGAAAATTTATCGGGGTCAGTTGACTACCATTTTCTACCCTTGCCGCCCAGCTAGCATACACTACCTAATGCCTTCTGAATCAGGTTCCATTGGTTATCCCCGCAGACCTCACTAGTATCCATCTATACTATATTTATTCTACAGTAGTATATACCTCTCCCTGGCCATTTCTAGGCTGGCATGAGGCCTTTAGAAATGAATGCTTATAGAAAGAACCAATTTCCTGTAACTCTGAACCAAACCACATCAGCCAAGTTAATACTTCTCTAGTGCAAGTGGAATCTCCTGAGAGGGTCAAGTTCTTCCACAGAAAAGTGAGGGATGATAGGGGTGGGGCTACTGGAGTTCATGCTGAATCTTGTCTAAAGGTAAGGGATCATTATCCATGCATCTACCCAGTGCTTACCCTGAAGCTGCAGAGGGTGACATGAAGTTTATTTTGTTACTCAGGTCGTAACATACTGCACCTTCAGACACAGACACACTGGAACTCCCCTGATTCTACCCAGAAGCCCATCTGGATATAGATGGAAATGTTGACTGAAGTCCATGGCTTTTTATGTTGTCCTTTCCTTATTGGTCCTGTTTCTTTCTTCCTGGTAATCTCAACTGTCAGTCTGGCTTCTAAATACTTGTATGCATGCATTTCTGGTCATTAACTTGGCAACAGCAATCACTAGAGACACTAGGCCTGCCTCACCAATGCCTCAGCTGATGTCATTCATCACTGCTACTTTGTTTGAAATAAATCTACCTAACGATGACTGATGAATTAACAGAACCCCAACTCTTCTTTTGGGGCTATGACTGGCTATTTATCACCTTTTCAAAATATCTGACATGTTCTGTTTTATTTATGCCAAAATGCTCAAGCATGGGGAGAGTGTTAGGATTCTGATTACAGCCTGGAGAATCTCACCTCATCTGAAGGCTCATAGTCTCTCATCGTTTTCTCCCCAAGTCTGGCAGTCTCAAGTCTCATTTTCTCAAGTTCTCCCTTATAAATATACTGTTAGCATTAGGAGATGGTGTGCGTTTAATTTTAAAATATGTTCGCTAGATTCTTAGTTTTAGCCAAGTGTATGTTTGGTCAGGTAGACATGTCTCTCCTCTGCTATAGTAGGTTTTAGACTTCCCATGAAATACCTTCTTTTTCTCAACTAGTCATTTATCTGTGGGTTTATTAATTCAGTGAAATATTTGATTTAGAGCAATTTATTGTGGGCAGATAAAAGTAAAGAAAGGGTAAGTTTATTTTTATCCTCAAGTTTTAAATGGGGTTCAAAGCCCTGTTCTGTATCTTAGTAATCAAAATCACAAAGTAAAAGGGGTAGACGGTCTCTTCTATAAGTGGGTATATGCTTCATTTAGAGATGGCTATTTATTGGTATGTATGTGGTGGGTGGAATGGCCAGATTCTATGCTATCGCTTTCCAAGACTGGGCTTGAAATAATATTAGCATATGTTCAGTCTCTTGAGACACACATGTTGGATTGGAAGACTGTTTATCAGTTTGTTTAAAGAAACTTGAAAGGGAAATCTATGTTTATTACGAAAATACCATGGTCTTACACATTTGTGATTTCAAAGCATTTCAAAGACGGCTTAAAACAGAGTAGAGAGAGGTCACTGGTAGTTTTTCTGGCATTTTAGGAATTCCCTTTGACAGTCTTTCTATGACTGTCACTTGATGTCCTCATGGTTGTTAAAACACCAAATCTTCTGTTCTCACAGCAAGCACATCATTTTGCATATGGCTGTGAATGGAATTTGCATATGGCTGTGAATGGAATTTGCATATGGCCGTGAATGGAATTTGCATATGGCTGTGAATGGGTTGCCCCCTCATCATCCCCCACCCCTGCCCCTGTCCTTGGTCCTTCCATCTTGTTGCAGATCCAGTGTTGTTCAGTTTCCCTACAAATTCCCAGGTACTGTCAGCTCCATTTCTAAGATGCGATTGTTTAGGCTCAGAGAAGTGAGGCAACCAGCATGAACCAGAATGGCGACTCAGCTCTGTCTCACTCCAGTGTCCAGGAACGTCCCCGTGTTACCTCCACCTTGTAATTCTGTGCAGACATAGTATCCCCCCTGCAGGCAACTCTGAATAAATACTTGAAATTTCAGCACAGATTTAGGGTCAGTGTTCAGATCCGAATTTAGAGTCAAAAGCACAATCTTTCATCTGAGATAAAATATCTTTAATTTCCGTGAGTGCCACTTTTATGTTAGAGATAATACACTTGAAACTTCCAGGATGAGCAAATTACAATCTCTCATTTCTGAGGACTGCCTCACCTAATATTTTCACAGAGTCTTCAAGTGGCAGTTACTTAAACTTACAGTTTATTTCCTTTTGCAATAGAATTACAATGATGCATAATGACGAATTGCATAAAAATCATTTCCCGGTGACAGAGATCAGTCTAAACTAGACTTTTAATTTACCTACGACTGCCCCAAACCAACCTACGGTTCAGCTTCTACTGTCCTTTCCCCACCTCTGAGCAGGTACCAAACTGCCTTTCCTTCTTTGCTGTCCTTACCACTTAACAAAGAAGGACCTGTTGTCACTGCCCATCAAATTGGGTTTTGATCTGAGCTCCGGTCTTCGCCCTTCTTGCACTGCCTTTTCATGAGATGCACTGCGAGGTCAGATCACTACCCTTTCCAAACCTCTAGCTCATTACTTGTAGAAGAAATATGATATTAGCCACAGGTATCTGTGCAATACACAATTTGCCATTTTCTATGGTATTTTCTACACAAAAAGAAAAAAAAGATTGCTATGCATTTTAATAATGAGCTCTATATCCTCCAAGATATTTCAGCTGTTATCACTTCCCTATATACTCTGTAAAATTAGGGATATTTTGCACTTTTCCTTATAGGAAGTCATCAAATGTGAAGTACATTTAACATAGGAAGTCCACGCTGGGCATTTAGACTTGGCACGTAGCACGCCGAAGAATGCGCCTTCAGTAGCCTTCTTGTAGAATTTGTTTTCTGTTATGAAAGTGCCATTCTTATATGGCAGAATGGCTACAAGAACGCAGTTGAGTCTGAGCCTTAGCTCTTTAGTAACTGTGTGACCCCAGACAGCAGTCAACCTCTACAAATTATAGCTTCAGCAGCAGGATTGGTTTTTATTGTTTGAAAATTACACTCATAAAAATGTATTTTAATCAAATCCACCTCCCACTCACTCCTTTCCAACTCCTCTCCTATCCCTACTACAACTTTCCCTTCCCAAACCATGCATTTAAACACAAAAAGAAACAAACAAACAAACAAAAACAAAAACAGTAAGCCTGCTAATGCTGTCATTGTGATCATGGGTATATGGCCATTGGAACATAGGCAGTCAGTCCTACAGGGGCCACATGCCTGAAGAAAACCAATTCCCAGGATCCATTAACTACCAATAACCCCTTGGCTAGGAGTGGGCTCTTATAATCTCCCCCACTCTTCACAATGATCCCTGAGCCTCTGTGTGTGTGTGTGTGTGTGCGCGCACGCATGTGCTTGTGTGCACATGTGTGTTTAGGATGAGTACTCCATAATACTCAGTAGTAATCATCACCTAATGCAAAGAGAGTTTTCTCCGATAAAGACTGAAAGCTGTTCTAATCTATGGATATAACGATGAGTGTTGATGGACAGTTTTAGAATATCCATATTGGTTGTATGTAGGCGCCATCATACTAGGAATTGTGTGAATGTTGAGGAGAACATGCACATATAGTGATGAATACATGGTAAGTTGTTTAATAAACATAACCTAGTACTGGTGAGGATAATAGTAATAATGTATTCATAACCTTTATCAGATTTCCTGTTCAAATTTGTTTTTCCCTTGAAGCTTTCTCAAAAGTGTTCAAGATTGAGAAGCTTTTAGTCAGTCTTGTATTATAATTATCTCTGTGGTCTTTGAGTTTACATGAGTAAATTCTCCCCATGTTTCTAGATTAGTTTATAAGCCTCTCACAGTAGAAGAGTCTCTCTCTGTTTTTCCCTCTGCATCCAAGAAGCTAGGGCAAAGTCTATTAGGGAATGAACACTAAATGGTTATTAAGAAACAGATGTAGTACATTTTACTGATGATAATTTTTCACATGTGAATATCTGACTTCCCAAAGAATAGCTCAGCAGATTCTGGGATTATCTAATAAATTGATAGAGAAAAAATTCTAACAATCAAGCTGCACTGAAGATTATTTATGGGAAAGTCAAATGTTGAATGTGGTTGCTGATTTATATACTCTTTCATTGGAGACATTTTCACTGAGATGCAAACTAAAACATCAAAACAAGCGTAGGGCATGCGCTGGTTACACTTTAGACCTCTTAGCTTCAGGCTTCGCTGAAGAGAATTGTAGCATCTCTACTCACCAGGCAGTTGAATATTGAGATTTGGATCTCGTAAAGCAGCAGATGTCAAGGTGGCTTTGGGAGTATCCTACAATTGATGAGGATAACATGGTAGGTAGATTTGTGTCTTTATCTGTTTCTGTCTTCCCAAGTGAACACAGCATCCAAGGAGTAGCCTGAAGACAAAGAATCGAAGATAAAGACTGAGAGGAGATTAGTCATCCACGAGGATGTCCAGAAATGAGTGGCATCAGAGCAGCCAAAGAAGATGACTTAGAGCAGAAGGTAGTAGACACGTGTTAGGTGAGGGAGGCTTCTCTTTTCCACTATTTCAGAGAGTTAAGCACAGATATGTGTTTAAGTGAATTTATAGTTCAGTGTCCACAGAAATCCTCCTTTTTGTTTGTTTTCTTGATTCTTTTATTATTATCATTTAAATTTTCATCATTATGTTTCAATATGCAATATATGTTATATAGTGTGTTATATAATTTCATTTTCATACATGTTAATGTTGCACATTGGGTACGTGTACCATATGAAAGTTAATGTTTATCAACCTGACACATCTGGGAAAAGGCAGCCTCAATGGAAGAATTGCCTCTAACAGACTGTCTTGTGGGCATGCCTATGGGTACTTTTCTTGAATCCTAACTGATATAGGAGGTCCCAGTCCACTGTGGGTAGCACCAGTCCCTCTTCTGCTGGATCTGGGCTGTATAAGAAAACAAACTTTTACAAGCTCGAGTGAGCAGTGAAGTGAACAGCATTCCTCTGTGGTTACTGCCTCAAGTTCCTGATCTGAGTTTATGCCTTGGCAGCCCTCAGTAATGGAGTATAATCTGCAAGCTGAAACAAGCCCTTTCTCTCCAAGATGTTTTTGGCCTGTGGTGTGTATCATAGCAGCAAAAAGCAAACTAGAGCCCCTCCATGCCTCCTCCCCTCCTCCCTTTTATCTTCTCTCTCCCGTTAGTCCCTTTTGTTCCTCAGAACAGTTTCATGTCTACTTGTCTATTGTAGCTACAGACTTGACTTTATGTGTATATGTAAAATTTAGAAATCAGAAGTGAAATTAAAACACAAGGAATTTGCTTTTCTAAGGATGACTTATTCATTTAATACGATTATCTCCAGTTACATGTTTCTTTCTGCAAGTCTTCCAGACAGTGCTGGGCTTGTTTTGCCCTTAGCCTACCCAAGCCCATGCCTCTGATTACAGCCATCACCTTTGTGATACGCTGCGTATGCTTCCAACTCAAGCTTTGGGTTTTTGATCCAAAGAGAAAGTTTGGTTAGAAAGTAGCTTTCACTCGATTCTTTGACTCTCATATCCAGAATGTACTTTTCCAGACCAGGATAAGGTTGACACTGCTCAGTTAGGGCCAGAAATCTATGTTGCTAAGGAAGAAGGACTGTTAGAAATATTGCTACATAAGTTTCTAATACCACAGGAGAGCTTTGCTAGTTCTTTCCAAAGGCAAATTCACAGAGTGTGCTCTGAGTAGGTCATGAGCATGTTGTGAGATGGATGAGTGTTAGCAGTACCTGAGGCTGAGGAATAAGCATTAGATTGTATATTTTCTCTGCCTACTTGGGCTTGCCAGACATATGGAGAAATGTATTGTTTTTCCTTTCATTCTAACTTTTCTTTTTTTTTTCTTCTTGAGCATCTCGCCATTTCCTGAGCATCTTCAGTTTCCGGTGGTCATTTTCATGGAGTCTCTACTTGAGGAAGAGTATAGAGGG
Source organism: Rattus rattus (assembly GCF_011064425.1). Lineage (NCBI taxonomy): Eukaryota > Metazoa > Chordata > Mammalia > Rodentia > Muridae > Rattus > Rattus rattus. The sequence continues at coordinate 54,246,625 of NC_046155.1, read as the reverse complement.
CACACAAGGCCTCTAAAAGGTGAAATGTTGCTCTTCTTTGTCCAGATAATATTCCATAGTCTGCTATCACTTGTGGTGTTTATTTAATCTTTTGTTGGCTTGGGATAAAAACAATGTGGGCAAAGGCATAAAGCTAGGCTTCAATTTGGTGCCTATAGCATTTGAACCACCATTTTTAGGAGCAATGTGCCTGGTGGTCAACAATGAGCCTGTGAAAATAATATTCTCATCTTACAGGTTAGAGGGTACCTCAGAGACAGGTAGTAGGTTACTGAGGCAAAAGGTAACACAGTAGGCTTAAACTCGAATCTCTCTGATTTAAAAGCTTGCTCTTTGTCATTTCGACCTCACTAAGCTTCCCAGCAAAACAAAATTTAGAACAGATTTTTTTTTTGATAGAGTATTTGGCCTCTATATAAATGCAAATTTTTGACTCCTCAGCTGAGATTAACATGAGCTCTAAATTAACAGGAGGCCTGAGTGAATGTATCCTGCTCATTATAAAGGGACCCTAATTCTTTCGTCCCTGAAAGGTATGATTTTCTCAGGAGTACTTGGGGTCTGAGTCTATTTCCTTTGAGCTTCTCTTCACCAAGCTACAATTTCATCTCTTCCCAGGGAACGATGATTCAGGCTTTTGAGGGTACAGATAAATAAGTGTCAAGCTTACACACTGCAGTATCTGTACTCATTTTTACTGGCATGAAGTTTTAGAAGAGGGAACAGGAAGCATAGCCAGGCAGGAAACCATTTACATTGCTCTCATGGTGACAAGAAAGTGAGTCAGAATCCCAGAGCACAGGGAGTTTATCCAGGACCCGGCCACTGGTTAAGAATGGATGCAAAGAAGTGGACATACAGCGTGTAGAACCTCTGCCCCTGCCTTCCGCATGCTCACCCACACCGCAGGTTTACCCTCCCCTTGGTTACACAATTCTACCTCATCGTCTTCACTTGTGGAAAGGCCTGGAAGTGGCTTAGACATAGGCCCTGGGCTTCTGCTTTGATATGGGAGAACGAAACAGAATCAGAAGCAAGCTTTCTGCTGGACGGCCCCTTTAGAGACATTCTCCATTGGCTGCATATTAAAACTGCCCGGGATATGTTACAAAATTCCCAAAGTTAAGGACCATTTCCAGACAAGCACCTCATGTTCATGCACTAGGGCGTCCTCAGGTTTGTTCTTCAATCTTGCCTTAGCGCTTTTCCAACTGTGGTGTACAGACCATGACAAGAGTGGGTATTAATGTATCCTTTGCATTGAAATGGAGGCAAAACAGAACCTTTTCCATGGCCTGACTGTACATAGTGATAGAAATTCTGCATATAAGGCTGTCATTCTAGTGCTTACTCTACCACCAACATGTCAGTAACTGGCACCTACGTGAGTATTTACCATATACTGTCCATGGCATTTTAAAGCCTTCTCACATGAGTAACTGCCATGGTCCCTCTTTAACTATAAAACTGAGGCTTCAAATGTGTAGCCGAGATGTGGCTGGGTCAACACTGGATGCAGAGAGATGGACACGTCTCGAGATACCCTCTCCTCTGTCAGCCTTTTGCACCCTTACACACAGCAGCAGGCTTGCCTTCCCCATGACTATTTCAAGTCCACTCCATCCTCCTAATTTATCAAAAGGCCTGTAAGGCTACCTAGCCAGTGCCGTGTACCTACTCAATGGCAGAGTCCAACTGAATCCTTTGTGGATCATTTTGGACTGTTAGATCCAAGTTCCTTTATGAAAGGGGGAGGGATAATTACTGAGTTTTAATCTTACAATTTATACATATTTGCTGTGAGAAAAATCAAAACGCAAAAGAAAATGTAAAGCTATCTCTTCATTTTTTTTATTTTACTTCTATTCCTCACTTCTCAGACTATTTAATCTCTTGATGCCTTTTCAAAAAGATTTCTATGTACATATAAGTATATGCATATTTATGTTTCAAGAGTATTTGAAATGTATGCCCTCTCTACAAAGATGTGGACTATATGTACATGTTTTCCTGCTTCCGCAGTTCCCCTTTATTAATCTTGAAAATCATGAATATGTTTGCAAATGCATACGTATTTATTATTTTATGGTTATGAGATATTTATGGGTATGAGACATCTAGCAAATGTTACTGGCAAGGACCGTTCACAGGGTACCATTGATGCATTTGAGCTACCACTCCTACATTCCTAGGGGTAAAGTTTGTGGGGTCAACCTCTCTGTACCTTCTAGGGTTTCCTGTGCTGGCCACGCTGCACTGCCATTCCCATCTCCAGGCCTTTTGGTCCACCAACCTTGAAAGAAACTTGAAGAACCTTCCAGGGCTGAAACACTAGACAGATTCCACATTAACCTTCCGTCTTAGTCCAAAGAGGAGGCCGAGAGCTCTGGCACCGGCTGTGGATATTTTGTACCGAGGACTGGATGAAGCAAATGTTCTAGCCTCAATTCCCACCAGGGAAATTAATCAGATATTTACAAGCCAAATTGCTCTCGGCTCATTCACCTTCCCAGACCACAGCCATTCAGGCTCACTCAACTTACCAGTAACTCCGGCACCCTTAAAAGGGCGCGAAATCGGATTGGTTCCTATTAATAATTCTTCCTGCCTACCCCGGGGAGTTCGGAATGGCAGTGGTGTCGTAAGCACACACCCGGATCCGTGAGTTTGTTTCTGCACTGAATCGCTCAGTGATTATTTTTCAGATGACACAGCTAGGAAGGGAGAGGTGGCTTAAAGCCATGATGAATGCCGTTGTGTCTCTGCCTGCCTTACTTCCTCAGCTCATCACTGTAAGTGATTACCTGCCTGATCCTGGACAAGTCCTTCTGCTTGGCTCACGTCAGATATTGATCATTTATTTAAGAATTGTGTACTCCGGGGAACGTGAAAAAAATAAAAAAAAACCTTCTTTGAATTAATTTTTTGAGCCCACTGTGGTCATGAATAAATATCTTTCATTTTAGACAATTTACATCAGCAACTTCTTAGCTGTGGGAATTTGTTTCCCTCTTCTGACCTGCTCCTCTGAAAATTGGTTTTCTAACCACTCTGGAAACAGCAGTTTTAAATTGACACATTAAATTTTCAGAATTGCGTTTCACTCTCTGTGTCCCGGCTGTGCTGTAGCACTGTGCTTCGACGGGTGCACACCGGGGCTCTGGTTAGAAGACAGGGCTTCCAGCTGTTGGCTAGGGGGAGCACACATTTCATCTCGGAGGTTAGAACTCAGGGTGTTAGTTTTCATGACTGGAGGGTGCGAGTCTATGCTGATTTTTAAGCAAAAGTACCTGAGAGTAAACAAAACAATCTAATAAGTGATTATGGCAACCGCTCATGTGCACAGAACTTCCCAAATGTGAGTTTCTATGAGCGCCGAGTAAGGGACCAAAATGCTTCTTCTCAAAATTGATTCCGAATGTGCAGTCTAGCAAGAGGTGTCAGATTGAGGAGAAAGTCCTCTTACAGTATAAGGAATCTTTGTAAGTGTATGTATTTCTGCCTGTTTTGTGTCCGGCGATCTTAACATTGGCATATTTCTATTAATTCGCTTGCATTTTCTTATTAATTACTCAATGCTAACATTTCCCTAAGGTTTGAAAACAATGTTTTCTGATAAGAAATTTGCTCCTGTTTAGAAACATATGACTGTATCACCATTTACAAGCTATTCAGAAGTTTCCCTATGCAGTCATTGTTCAGATCAGTTTCGCGCCAGCAGGGTAGTCAGACTGGGTCACGTTCAGCATCCAGAACTGTGTGTGGCCAGGTACAGTGCCACGATCCGAGTTCCTGACGTAACAGCAGCACAGCGTAAACTTCTGTACTCTGCGACCCATTTGAGGTCAGGGTTCATTAACTGAGTGGTACCTTACCTGCTGGAGGAGCCAGCTTTCCGTCATCCAGCCATCCTTCCCCTTTAATTTCGGGCTCTGCAAGGGTAGTCGGAATTTACTAAGCCCTCTTCTATAGGAAGAGTGAGATCGAATTGTACTGTGGAGTCCGTATGGGCACTACTGAGAAGCAGAGCTTGGCAGAGGAGGGGCGGCCTGGGTTAGGACGTAAGTACAGCAGAAGGCTAGAAGTGTGGCTTCCCACACCCTCCGTTGGCCTCTTTGCTACCCTGATAAGTTCAAACCTGCCAGTCTCCAAACCTTACACTCAAGGCGAGCTCCTCTGCAGGCTCGCCAAAGCAGCTTGTGAGCCAGAGGGGAAACAGGGAGGGCAGGGATTTCTCTGCTCTTCAGTGTGAAAGGGATGATTGCAGAGACCTGCTGGGCATTACAACTCCAAGTCCGTATAAGGTGCCATGCTTTTGAGGAAGTAGGTCTGGGATAGAATGGGTTATTAGTTTTGACACCACAGCATGTGCGACTGAATAAGCAAGTGGAAGGTAAGAACAGCTGCCGCCGTTTCAGGGGAATCTTGATGCTGCTGAAGCTTGGGGCAACTCTGGGCTCATCCGTAGAGTGCTACTCTGCGAGCGTGAAGAATGCAGGAGTTATAGGCGATAGAGCTTTCTACCAACGTTTTTTTTTTTTTTTTCTGGTTCTTTTTTTCGGAGCTGGGGACCAAACCCAGGGCCTTGCGCTTCCTAGGCAAGCGCTCTACCACTGAGCTAAACCCCCAACCCCTCTACCAACGTTTTTTATTTTTAAGGCACATCACACATTGTCTTAGCTAACAGCAAAGAGAAGTAGAGTAACTACAGTGGTAATTTGGTTAACCTGCTCTGAGCTTCTGGCGGAGCGTGCACCGCTGCACCTGACCAAAGAGAATTTGCGAATAAAGACACACGTACACACTCCAGTTAATTTTGAAATACCTTGGCTAGCTCAAGGCTGGGCAGTTTAAATCTTCCTCACGGCTAGCATCTATTTCCCTCGGGTACTCCTGGCTTAACACCTTCTAATTCTGTGTTTCATCTTTGCTGCCCTGTTACCTTCTGGGTAACCCCCCACCTCCACCCCCGAGCTATTCTCTCCTTCCACCTACATTTTGGATGATTTTTCTTCTGTAGTTCTTAAACCTGATCCCTTTGCCTCGAGTCAAGGGGAATCTGCTTCCTTCTCTCTCTCTCTCTCTCTCTCTCTCTCTCTCTCTCTCTCTCTCTCTCTCTCTCTCTCTCTCTCTCCCCTATATGTCCCAAGCCCAGGAATCCTGAAAGTCCGGCCTCTGTCTGACCTTCCCAACCATTGGCTGTTGGCATCTTTATTTACCAATCAGAACCAACCGGGGGGCAGGGCATGTGTCACATGCAGATATTCGTGTAAGCAGTTTTGGGACCAACATCACCATCATAACACAGACGGCATTAGGCCAAGCTCACTTCAAGTAACAATGATATAAACAGTAGCAAATGCTGGACCGCAGGTCAGGTAAGAGCTCTGCCACTTATGAACTCTGTCTCCGTCTCCTTACCTTTAGAGTAAGTACGGTGATCTGGGTAGGGTGATCTGTAATCCCAGCCCACAGAAATGTTAAAGGAGGGCCTGGGAGACTAGGCAGTGTGGAGCACGGTTGGTTTTCATGCCGGGGTGGCGGGTGCCGAGAATGTGACGCACAGAGCTGAGCGTATGGAACCAAGCCTGCAGAGTAGTGCTCAGTGTTTGGAAGACCTGACTGTGTGGGGTATCTGCTGAGTCAAGCTGTAAAAGGATTAGTCTGACAGACCAAGAAAAGGCCAGCGGCTGTCCATAGTCAGATTGGAGGGTCGTGGGAGCCCTGCTGTCTACTCAATCCCTTACTCCATTTCATGTTGGGTCATGCTACCTATTTTCCTCCATTTCGAAACGAGAATTCTTACTCTGCCTTTGGACATGACAACTATGCGAATTAGAGTTTGACGCTTACAGAGGTTTACGTCTAGGTGTGTATCTTGAGTCTTTGAACTTTGAACTTTCTGACTTTGGGACGAGGCTGCAAAGTTTAAGACCAAGGGAACCTTCAAATTGGATTGGGTGTACTTCATACCACAACACTGGCTTTAACAGTTTTGGGACAGGGCTGGGATAATATCATTGGAAACAGTTCACCAGGGAAAGGACGGTTAATCCTTTGAGCTGATTCAGAATCACCTGGAAAACCGACAAAGCACATCCCGGGGATGCTTCTCACTGAGGACTTTCGTGGAGAGCATTAACTGAGGGCATACAATCCACCCTGATTCTGTGGGCTGGGTCCTCCTGGCATCCTGGACCACTCTGGCTCCTACAATTCTTCCTCCCCTTCTTCCACGGGGTTCCCCAAGCTCTGAGGGGAGGGATTCAGTGAAGATCTCCAATTTGGGTTGTCTCTCTCCTGAGTGATTGGTTGTGGGTCTCTGCATCAGCTGCCTGAGGAAGCCTATCTGATGACTGATCTAGACATTCGTCTATGAATATAGCAGAATACGACGGAGATGCTCACTCATGAAATCTCAACAATATGGCTGCCCAAACAAGACCTGAACAATGACAACATCCACAGACATGCATATATCTCATGAGGCCCTGCCCCTAGACAACAAGAGTTACAGTCAGTTACCTATGCTAAGAGGAGAACTAGTCTTCTGGAGATGTGTCCCTTAATTGACAATGCAGTGCTAAGTAGTACAATCTTTCTTTCCTTTTTCCATGATGTTCCCTGAACCTTAGCTATGATGGCTGGGAAAATACAAATCCTTTCTTGGGGGGGGTATTTTTATTTACATTTCAAATGTTATCCCCTTTCCTAGTTTCCCATTCATAAAGCCCTTTTCCATCCCCTCCCCACTTCTTCTCTGAGGGCGTTTCCCCATCCCCAACCACCTAGCCCTTCCTGATTCCTGGCCCTGATATTTCCCTACACTGGGAGGGTCCAGCTTTGTCAGGACCAAGGGCTTCTCCCATTGGTGCCCAACAAGGCCATCCTCTGCTACATATGCAACTGGAGCCATGGGTCAGTCCATGTGTACTCTTTGGGTAGTGGTTTAGTTCCTGGGAGCTCTGGTTGGTTGGTGTGGTTGTTCTCTTTGGGTTGCAAACCCTTTCAGCTCCTTCAATCCTTTCTCTAACTCCTCCAATGGGGACTCTGTTCTCAGTTCAGTGGTTGGCTACTAGCATTCCCCTCTGCATTTGTCATGGTCTGGCAGAGCCTCTCAGGAGGGAGCTATATCAGGATCTTGTCTGCACGCACTTCTTGGAATCAGCAATATTGTCTGGGTTTGGTGGCTGTATGGGCTGTGTATGGGCTGGATCCCGGGATGAGTCAGTCTCTGAACGGCCTTTTCTTCAGTCTCTGCTACAGACTTTGTCTCTATATCTCCTCCTGTGAGTATTTGCATTCCACTTTTTAAGAAGGACTGAAGCATCCACACTTTGGCTATCCATCTTTTTGAGCTTCATATGATCTGTGAATTTTTTCATAGGTATTCTAAGCTTTTGGACTAATATCTACTTATCAGCGAGTGCATACCATGTATGTTCTTTTGTGATTAGGTTACCTCACTCAGGATGATATTTTCTAGTTCCATCCATTTACCTAAGAATTTTAAGTAGTCATTCTTTTTAATAGCTGAGTAGTACTTCATTGTGTAGATGTTCCACATTTTCTGTACATTCCTCTCTTGAAGGACATCCGGGTTCTTTCCAGCTTCTGGCTATTATTAATATGGCTGCTATGAACACAGTGGAACATGTGTCCTTGTTATATGTTGGAGCATCTTTTGAGCATATGCCCAGAAGTGGCATAGCTGGGTCCTCAGATGTCCAATTTTCTAAGGAATTTGCAGACTGATTTCCAGAGTGGTTGTACCAGCTTACAATCCCACCAACAATGAAGGAGTGTTTCTCTTTCAGGTTTGTTTTTTTTTTTTTTATCTTAGCCATTCTGACTGTTGTGAGGTGGAATCTCAGGGTCATTTTGCTTTGCATTTCCCTGATGACTAAGGATGTTGAACATTTCTTTTGGTACTTCTCAGCCACTGGATATTCCTCAGCTGAGAAGTCTTTGTTTAGCTCTGTACCCCCATTTTTAATAGGTTGTTTAGTTTTCTGGAGTCTAAATTCTTGAATTCTTTGTATATACTTGATATTAGTCCTCTATCAGATGTAGGCTTTGTAAAGATCTTTTCCCAATCTGTTGGTTGCTGTTTTGTCCTAAGACAGTGTCCTTTACCTTACAGAAGCTTTGCAATACTGTGAGGTTTCATTTGTCGATTCTTGATCTTAGAGCATAAGGCATTGGTGCTCTGTTCAGGAAAATCTCCCCTGTACCAATGTTTTTGAGGCTATTTTCCACTTTCTCTTTTATTAGAGTCAGTGTATCTAGTTTTATGTGGAGGTCCTTGATTCAATTCACTTGGACTTGAGCTTTGTACAAGGAGATAAGAATGGGTCAATTTGCATTCTTCTACATGCTGATCTACAGTTGAACCAGCACCATTTGTTGAAAATGCTGTCCTTTTTCCATTGGATGGTTTTAGTTCCTTTGTAAAAGATAAAGGTGGATCTATTCCACTGATCCACCTGCCTGTCTCTGCACCAATACCATGCAGTTTTTATCACTATTGCTTTGTAATACAGCTTGAGGTCAGGGATGGTGATTCCCTGAGAAGTTCTTTTATGGTTGAGGATAGTTTTTGCTATTCTGGGTTTTTTGTTACTCCAAATGAATTTGCAAGTTGCTCTTTCTAACTCAATGAAAAATTGAGTAGGAATTTTGATGAGGATTGCATTGAATCTGTAGATTGTTTTTGGCAAAATGGCCATTAATGGCTATATTAATCTTGCCAATCCATGAGCATGGGAGATCTTTCCATCTTCTGAGATCTTCTTCAATTTCTTTCTTCAGAGACTTAAAGTTCTTGTCATACAGATCCTTCACTTGCTTGGTTAGAGTCACACTGAGGAATTTTATGTTATTTGGGACTATCGTGAAGGGTGTCATTTCCCTAATTTCTATCTTAGGCTGTTTATCCTTTGAGTAGAGGAAGGCTACTGACTCATTTGAGTTAATTTTATATCCAGCCACTTTGTTGAAGTTGTTTATCAGGCTTAGTAGTTCTCTGATGGAACTTTTGCAGTTACTTAAGTATACTATCATATCATCTGCAAATAGTGCTATTTTGACTTCTTCCTTTCCAATTTGTATCTCTTTGACCTCTTTTTGTTGTCTGATTGCTCTGACTAGGACTTTGAGTACTATATTGAATAAGTAGGGAGACAGTGGGAATCCTTGTCTAGTCCCTGATTTTAGTGGGATTACTTCAAATTTTCCTCCATTAAGTTTGATGTTGGCAACTGGTTTGCTGTGTATTGCTTTTACTATGTTTAGATACGTGCCTTGAATTCTTTTTCTTTCCATGACTTTTAATATGAAGGGGTGTTGAATTTTGTCAAATGCTTTCTCAACCTCTATTGAGCTGATAACATGTTTTTTTCTTTGAGTTTATTTATATAGTGGATTACATTGATGGATTGTCATATATTGAACCTTTCCTGCATACCTGGGATTAAGCCTACTTGATCATGATGCGTGATTGTTGTCATGTGTTCTTGGATTCATTTTGTGTGAATTTTATTGAGTATTTTTATGTCAATATACATAAAGGAAATTGGTCTAGTTCTCTTTCTTTGTTGGGTCTTTGTGTGGTTTAGGTATAAGAGTAGTTGTGGCTTCATAGAAGGAATGTGGTAGTGCTCCGTCTGTTTCTATTTTGTGGAATAGTTTGGACAGTATTGGTATGAGGTCTTCTATGATAGAATTCTACACTAAACCCACCTGGTCCTAGGCTCTTTTTTGGGGGGGTGGATTTTAATAACTGGCTCTATTTCTTTAGGAGTTATGGGATGGCTTAGATGGCTTATCTAATCCTGATTTAACGTTGGTACCTGGTATCTGTCTAGAAAATTGTTCATTTCCTCCAGATTTTCCAGTTTTCTTGAATATAGGCTTTTGTAGTAGGATCTGATGATTGTTTGAATTTCCTCAGATTCTGTTGTTATGTCTCCCTTCTCATTTCTGATTTTGTCAATTTGGGTACTGTCTCTGTGCCCTCTGGTTAGTCTGGCTAAGAATGTATCTATATTGTTGATTTTCTCAAAGAACCAGATCCTGGTTTTGTTGATTCTTTGTATAGTCCTTTTTGTTTCTACTTGGTTGATATCAGCCCTGAGTTTGATTATTTCCTGCCTTCTACTCCTCCTTCTACTTCTTTTTGTTCTGGAGCTTTTAGATGTGCTGTCAAACTGCTAGTGTATGAATGACCTCTCCAGTTTCTTTTTGGAGGCCCTCAGAGCTATGCGTTTTCCTCTTAGCACTGCTTTCCTTATGTCCCATAAGTGTGGGTATGTTGTGCTTTCATTTTTATTAAATTCTAAGAAGTCTTTAATTTCTTTCTTTGTTTCTTCCTTGACAAGTTGTCATTGAGTAGAGCATTGTTCAACTTCCATGTACATTTGGGCTTTCTGTCATTTTTGTTGTTATTGAAGACCAGCCTTGATCCGTGGTTACCTGATAGGATGCATTGGATTATTTCAATCTTCTTGTATCTGTTGTGGCCTGGTTTGTGAGCAATTTTATGATCAATATTGGAGAAGGTACCTTGAGGGGCTGAGGAGAAGGTATATTCTCTTGTTTTAGGATGAAATGTTCTATAAATATCTGCTAAATGCATTTGGTTCATAATTTCTGTTACTTTCTCTATGTCTCTGTTTACTTTCTGTTTCCATGATCTGTCCATTGATGAGAGTGGGCTGTTGAAGTCTCCAACTATTATCGTGTGAGGTGCAATGTGTGTTTTGAGCTTTAGTAAGGTTTCTTTGATGAATATAGGTGCCTTTGCATTTGGAGCATAGGTATTTAGGATTGAGAGTTCATCTTGGTGGATTTTTCCTTTGATGAATATGAAATGTCCTTCCTTATCATTTTTAGTAACTCTTGGTTGAAAGTTGATTTTATTCAATAGTACAATTGCTATTCCAGCTTGTTTCTTGTTACCATTTGTTTGAAAAATGTTTTTCCAGCCTTTTACTCTGAGGATGTGTCTGTCTTTGTCACTGAAATGCATTTCCTGTATTCAGTAAAATGCTGGGTCTACTTATATATCCAGTCAATTAGTCTATGTCTTTTTATTGGGGAATTGAGTCCATTGATGTTAAATTAAGGAATAGTAATTGTTGTTTCCTTTTTTTTTTTTTTTTTTGTTAGAGGTGGAATTATGTGTGTGTGTCTCTTTTCTTTTGGGTTTGCTGCAAGAAGATTACTTTCTTGCTTTTTTCTAGGGCAGTTTCCCTCCTTGTGTTTGAGTTTTCCATCTTTCGTCCTTTCTAGGGCTGGATTTGGGGAAAGATACTGTGTAAATTTGATTTTGTTGTGGAATATCTTGGTTACTTCATCTATGTTAATTGAGAGTTTTGCTAGATATAGTAGCCTGGGCTGACATTTGTGTTCTCTTAGGGTCTGTATGACATCTGCACAGAATCTTCTGGCTTTCATAGTCTCTGGTAAGAAGTCTGGTGTAATTCTGATAGATCTGCCTTTATATGTTACTTGACCTCTTCCTCTTACTGTTTTTAATAGTCTTTCTTTGTTTTGTACTATCGTTTCTTTGTATTGGTGTTTTAACTATTATGTGGTGGGAGGAGTTTCTTTTCTGGTCCAATCTATTTGGAGTTCTGTAGGCTTCTTTTATGTTTATGGGCATTTCTTTCTTTAGGCTAGGGAAGTTTTCTTCTGTAATTTTGTTGAAGAGATTTATTGGCCCTTTAAGTTGGGAGTCTTCACTCTCTTCTATACCTTATTATCCTTAGGTCTGATCTTCTCATTGTGTCCTGGATTTCCTGGATGTTTTGGGTTAGGAGCTTTTTCTGTTTTACATTTATGTTGATGTTTGTGGCAATGTTTTCTATGGTATCTTCTGCCCCTGCATTTCTTTCTTCTATCTCTTGTATTCTGTTGGTGATGCTTGCATCTACGACTCCTGATCACTTTCCTAAGTTTTCTATCTCCAGGATAGAAACAGCATGACTCTCCCTTTATGTTTTCTTTATTGTTTCTATTTCCATTTTTAGATTCTGGATGGTTTTGTTCAGTTCCTTTTCCTGCTTGGTTGTGTTTTCCTGTAATTCTTTATCCTTTTTAAGGGATTCTACCTTTTTACCTGTGTTGTCCTGTATTTCTTTAAGGGAGTTATTTATGTCCTTCCTAAAGTCCTCCAGCATCATCATGCGATGTTATTTTAAACCAAATATTGCTTTTCCACTGTATTTGGATATCCATTATTTGTTTTGAGGGGTAGAACTGCACTCTGATGATGCCAAGTAGTCTTGGTTTCTGTTGCTTAGGTTCCTGCGCTTGCCTCTCGCCATCAGGTTTTCTCTGGTATTAGCTGATTTTCCTATCTCTGACAGTGGCTTGACCCCCCTGTAATCCTGTGTGTGAGCACTCCTGGAGACTAGCTTTCTCCCAGCAGGATCTGGGTACCAAGACCTGTGGGGCCAGGTCAGCTCTAGGGTTAGGCAGAAACTGGAAGTGTTTGTCCCAGACTGCGCCTGGGTTTGTGTGTACTGAGGCTCCATGTGGGTCCCTTGGAGCAGAAGTGGTGGTCTTACCTCTGCTTTCAGATTTGTCAGCACTCTTGGCAATTGGCTTTCAGCTCTGGGCACAAGCAGAGACCAGAAGAATCCTCCCCTGACTGCTCCTAAGTTCCTGTGTCCAGAGGGCTCTAGGTGGGTTCCTCTTAGACTAGGAATGTGAACAGAAGTAGTGGTCTCCCCTGTGCTCTCAGGATTGTCCGCTCCTCTGAGAGTCCAACTCTCTCTCCCATGGGATTTGGCTACAGAGAGCTGTGGGATCAGGTCAGCTCCCGGAGCAGGCAGAAACCAGAAGTGAAAATACAGATCTTAATATTTTATTTTAATTAATTTTAGCCCTAATATTTAAAGAGAAGCAGATCTCTTCATCTCTCCTCATTTCCCCTCTGCTTTGGGATGTCAACATCTAAGGAATTACTGTGGAATGTAGACAGAGAGGACAAGTTATTCTGCTAAAAGTTATAGAAAGTGAATTGTCATTTCTCATCACATTTCTGTGGGCAGACTGAGTCATATTACCATACCTGACTATAAGGGCCTGGGAAGTATAATCCCTCATATTCCCAGAAGGAGAACAACACATAACAAACACTAATAACCATAAAACTCCCCTGGCTTTCCCAGGGCAAGACTTCAACTCCTACTTATTAAAAACAGCCTTTACCTTCCAGCTCTCAATTCCCTACTCCCTGGTCTGTGGGGTACAGGGTAGAAGACATAGCTCCTGTCCTGAAGGAACCTACGTTTTAGTTAGGAAAAATGACTTAACCATGCAATGACTCAGGACTTATCCCAAGGCTGTTTAACACCCTGCATCAAATGGTGAGGATGATACAATTCATGCACTGCATTCGCAGAGGAGAGACATTTCCATTAGGCTGGGATGGGGTGGTTTCTTGGCAGGCAACCTTCACGAAAGAATGGAGAGAAGGAAATGACTTGAGAAACTGCCACCGGCAGCACCAGGATTGCAGAGTTTTGCAGAAGTTGAACTAAATATACTTAATCTGCATTTGGACCGTGTCTGACCCTGAGGAGGTGTTTTCAAATAATTACACTGGCTTGGATGACATTTGGAGACCAGGTTCATCTCACGGTAATGGGCAGATTGAAGCATACTATAGTTATTCTAAGTCCTAGGCTAGGGCAGTTAGCTCATTTCTAGCAGTAAGTAGGGTACTGCTTTCCCACTCACCCAGGAGAAGATTAACATTGGATGAGTTTTTATAGACAGCACAGCTTCTTAAGCTTCAGATCCTGACCCTAATAGGAGTGTGCATTACTGAATGGGGGGGGGTCACAAACATAATTGGCAAGGTATAAAATGCATCTGAGCATGGAATGGTGAAGATTAGTTTAAAAACAAATGCTTAATAAATATGAGAGGTCTCTATCAGCATTTGTTCACTTTGAGTCAAGAGATATTGTTAAGTCTTGGATCTGAGCACAGAGTATGCTCACTTGACACGATGCATTAGTGCATGGCATCATGCCACATGACAGCAATGGCTGCCATCAGAAACAGCATGGCTCAGATTCTCGCCTACTGCATGTTAGGAACTGTATTGCCTTCACCGTATATACAATGTTTTTAGTCTTATGGAAGCTAAGAGTTTAATTGCAAAAACATGGAGACTTTCAATGCTTTCCTGCCAGCATTCTTCAATGTGTATCACATTACTATGTGATTAGATAGTATTATGCTCGAATCTTTGATTTTTAAAAAATTGCTGTGGAAGTTGGTAATAGGAATATCATAATAAATTAAACCACTTTTGAATTTTGGCTTGGCATTAGAAAAGAATTTTCTATCATTTCTCAAATGGCCCAATCATTTTTCTGCCATTTTGTACTACATATTTATGTGGAAAAGTGCTCTCAACACTGATGATTATAAAATCAAAACATTGATCAACTCTGAAGGATGTTGAAGATGTCTTGCATCATATGCGATCAAATACTCAGCCAGTATTTCATTCTTTATGTGAAACTAAAATTGCTTATCCATTTCATTACTATGTAAGAATCTCTTCATCTTCCAAAATTGGTGAGATTGTATAAATAGAGAGAACTCTTTTACAAATCAATTTTATGATTTAATTTCACATAAAGGTTTGATTTATGTTATGTTCTATATGTTTGGGTCATGATAAAATTTCTGGGATGAAAATGTGTTGCACCTTTTATATTATATTGATAAATAAATGGACTTTTTGTCATATTTATTGTATTCTATTGATACATGTAATGAAGTTTTGCCTCTACCTTTTCCTGGGGCTCCAGAGATTTTCTCCTTTTAATGGATGTGATGTTTGTTATAGTTACGTTGACAGAAAAGAGCATTTGGTGATACTACTTAAGTAGAAGAGCAGAAAGCAGAAACCATGGTAGGCAGAATACAAACCTCAAAGATATCCAGGCCCCAATCTTTGCAGTGAGAATACATTAGAACACACAGAGAAGAGATGCTGAGGCCGTGGAGGAGATCAGGGTTGCCCACCAGCTGGTTCTTAGATGAGGTTACCCAGGGGGAATATAGTGAACTCGCTTTGGGTGAGAGTCCTTTACAGGGAAGGAGGGAAGCAGAGGGAAACCACGAGAGAGCATGGAAAGCAGCAGAGGGATCTTGGGAAGAAAGGAGAGGATTAAGGAGTGGTTGCTCTTTACTAGGAGTAGGGAGCAGCCATCATTGGCCACAAACACTGACGCTTCGGTCCCAGCTCTGTTAAGAATCATACTTAGGAGTTGGTTAAAGAACAGAAATGGCTCCTAAGACTTAACTTCCTATTTGTTTTTCAGACTTCAAAACATTTGGAAGACAAACTTGGAACCTCGAGTACTGACAGTTTGGGACATTCTTCTGAACTGCATTGGCATTCATGAGCAGCTAATTATGAGGTATTTAGCTTGGGTTGACTATGTATTATTCTATTCAGGTCTTACAGTAACTTCTTAAGGTAAGTATTGTTATTCTTATGTGGCAAATTAGTGGAAAGGGGCTGTAAGGCGTGAGATGACCTGTTGGAGTTTGCGCAGCTCGATGAGTTCTTCAGATTCAAATCTGTAGCTGTGTCAGTCGAACACTCAACCTCGGTAAGGCTCTTGTACCCCAAATGGAACACAGTGCAGTGAAGCGTACGCAGCAGAATGGATGCCTGGGGAGGAGCCACAGCAGCGAGACACAAAGAGGGTAGATCCCGATGGGATGTGGTTATTGATATGGACAAGAAGAGAAGGAAACGGCCATAATGATGCTCTGTGCACTAATGAGAAATGGACACACAGGAACACAGGATGACAGCTGCAGTAAGGTCTGTGGCCCATTTCATGTTGTCATAGACTCTATAAGCATCACCAGAGATGAACTGGAGAAAGCAGGTGTCTCAAGAGGCTGGTGGTTACCAATCCGTCTACCTCATGGGAAAGGCAGCACAAAGCCAGAGTAGCCAATCACTGCTATACCTTTGACTATAATTCTTTGTTTTGGATCATGTACATGTGAATGTGTCGGTTTGTATGTGTCTGTTTGTATGTGTGCATTTGGATACAGGCACTCCTGCACTCCAGAAGAGGGCACTAGATCCCCTAAACCAAAAGCTGTAGACAGTTGTGAGTCACCCAGGGTAGGTGTTTGGAACTGAACTCAGATAATCTACAGGAACAGTATAAGATTAGAAGAGCTGAGCCATGACTCCAGTCCCACCTTTGATTATTTTACGGAAGTTCACTCACCCCCCAACCCCTGCTTATCTGATGCCCGCTATATAGATTAGAATCATCCCTCCTTTCAAATATTAGGCTATTGGTAGCTCCTATTAAAGGCTAAATACTTTTGGGAGGGACCCAAATATGAGAATATGCACTATTATTTTTTCTTTAGAAATTTAGGTAAGGTTTTCTAGTTCCTTACTAATAATGAGAGAGAAAAAATACTTTAATTTGAAAACACACTTTAGTATCAAAGGCTGTCATTTATCCATCCTTATTTCAGTTGAAGTGATTAATATTCAAGTTGGCACTATATGAAAGATTAAGCTTACTGTGTATTCTCCAGCTGTTTATGCTAATTGTAGCCTCATTTGTATTGAAAGATTCATAAAAGTATCAAGAGACACTTTATATTGAATTAAAAACTATTACACTGGGTGTTTCAAGCCTCAGAAAAGAACAATTATTAAAATATATTACTCAACTAAACAAAGGGATCTGTATCCAACTCCAGAAGTTGGACATACAGGTAAAAATGTTAGCAGTTCAAATGGGTACATTAAATCTCACCACCATGGCATCATGCATTTATGTGAAGCTGGACAAAGGCCACACAGGAGATAAACTGTCAGCAAGGGTCAAGAAAATTCAGGCTTGTTCTGACTCTATCCATTAGTTTGAGTATCAACTGCCCTCCACAGGATCACATGTTTGAGCACTTGGTCCCCAGCTGTTAGCGCTGTTGTAGAAGGCTGTAGGACCTTTAAGAGGAATAAGGCAACTGCATCCCGCCTTGTGTAATAGCCTGGTCTCATATTCTATGTGTTCTGATTCTAGACTGTGGATCACTGTGACCAGTGCATTAGTGTTTGCAGTCTTGCTTTCCCTGCCAAGAAGGACTGTACTCCTCTCTAAACTATAAACCTAAGTAAACCCTTCCTACCTATGCCACCTATTGTCAGATATTTGCTTATAACAGTGAGATAGAAACTGTTACAGTTCCCTGCAGAGAAAACCAGTCTGGTCAAGAAGTAGCCTCCTGGAGATTGAACTTCTTTCTGAACTGCTCAGTGAATTTCCAAATGACGTCCACGTGTTACTTGCTTCAAGGAGAAAATGGCCCACCAAAGGAAGGACTCAGAAAGGAAGACCTGAGGGAAAAGGTGTCAGCTGACCTCAGTTCTCCTTGACACAAATATCCTCTCCTCAGAGAGGCATGAGCCAATAGTGTCCAGTCTCGAAATACTTAGCTCAGCTTTTGGCCTAGGCCTCTGTCAAACTGTTCGTGGATGTGGCAGGTTCTGAATTCACCTGAGTTTCTTGTTTTGCTAAAGTTTGCAAAGTTCTTGGGCTAAAGCATCTTAGCAAGTCCAAAGTCAACTGGCAAGCCCAGAGCTGCCTTCCTCTTCTTTCTGGGTGTATTGGATGGAAGCTGCCTGCTGCTTTCTGCTTTCTGGCTAGAGCTTTGTAGAGAAAAACCTTACATAAGAATGGAAAATAGCTGGGAGGGAGGAAAAATAGATTGCATTATTTTCAAAACCTCTAAGCAAAAGTTTTATTTGCTGTCTAAATAAAGCAGCCTGTGCTACGGCACCTGGAAACTTGGCATTTGGGGAGCATAATATAAAAGCCAACAGCTACTGCCTGGGGAGACCGTTGAGTTTGAGGCATGGATCATCCTCAAGCCAAAGTGTCTGGCATGTCGTAGTAGATCCTCAATAAACACGGAACAAAACACCCCGGATCTTATCATAGTCTCTAGAGGAATTCCCCAATGGCCATGGAGGGGTTTGCTTCAGTATTTGGTGGCTATATCTGCAAAGCCTTCAACGTGAGAACATAGGAGAACTTGGTGGGATCAGTGCTAGCCCACTCTCATGCTTAGAATTGTAGCTTCTTTCTCTCCCCATTTGGTTCGTTCTATAGCTATGGAACATTCATGGGGGCTCTGGTGGATATTTGGAGCCACAGATCTCTGTTCTTAGGATCGCTGAGCTTGTGATATTGTGATGAGGAGCATAGTGAGTAAGACTTAAGCTCAGAGGATTGCAGCAGGAAGCAAGTACTTAGAATTACTTGGGGTTACAAAGCATCCATGCATGAAGAACAAGGATCAATACAATGCTGATATGATCTGTGTATTGAAGGGCATCAGCTGTGGGTTCTGGGGGACTTCAGACCAGGAAGTGAAGATATGCAAAGGTAAACACCATGAAAGGGGGCAACTGCGGGACTACTGTCTTTCTAAAATGGTTATTTGATATCTCTACCACTGTCTTATATTCCTATGACCTCCATTCAATACCTTGCATTTTTTAGTTATGCCCTCTCTCTCCTGAGTATAGAACCTCTTCCTTGAAGCTGATTTTCCCGTCAAGGCTTTCATACAATTTAAGCTATCCCACTAGGAGCAATACAAAGAAAAGGCAGGGAATGAGGATGGCTGGCTCCCCATCTTCCTTTGCTGTCCCGTCTATTCCTCTCACATCAGCCCTATTTCTTCAACGGTGCCCTAGGCTATGTCAACACCCGCATCTCACAAAAACAATTCTTGCTGAGGTCAATGGTAATCTCTATATGTTATATCCTATTGTTTCTTTTTCCTTGTGCAGTCAGTATGGGCCTTGTTCCTCCTCCCTTTTCTAAAACTTGACCTCAGCTTTTATTCATACCCCTGATGAAGAGGTTTGGGCTCATATGTCTTCCTTTTGAATCTCTATGCTCTCATGATTCCTTCCACCAAGAGTCAACTTCCCTAGACTACTGTGGAAACTCTGAGGGAGTATATATGGGGGTAAGCTTCCTCTGTGGAAAATGATCAATATTTCACCTTAATTCCCTCGAGTTTTCATACACAGCCCCTGTGTATACATTCCAGTTGACAGCCTCAGTTGAGCATCAACCGTTACCGTTAGTCAGTAACGGTCTTGAATGGTCAGTCTTCAAATGGCTGTAACCTCAGCTGACAGCCAACTGTGATTAAAAGGGAGACCTCTAGTGAGGCCTGAAAGTTCCCAACCTGTAAAGTCATGAATGAAGTGAAATGATTGCTTTAAGCACCTGCAACATCGCTCCATTAATTATACAGAAAAGGGGAATGGAATATGCTGTTTGACATAACAAATTCTAGTTTTTGAAACCAAAATGTTACTACATTTCAGCTTTTTACAAGCCTAGGCAGATAGTGCAGAAATGGTCAACAACATGGGTACTTCCTTCTGACCTTTGGTTCCGTGGCCCACAGGGAGTCTCAATGGTGGCACACCACTGCCTTTCTTTGGATCCGTTAGTGACATTTCATTTCCTTCCTCACAAACTTCCAAATGTGCTCTTTCCTCGCCGAGCTGCTTCTCATCCTGTTGGCCTTATGCAATGCCACATCTTCACGGGCCCTTTCCTGAGAGTAGGCTCACTTCTCTGTGTTCCCCTGTAGCCATTTGTGCCACTTTAGACCACAGTCGGTGGTGTTCGTTTAAAACTTTCATTTCAAAACTAAGGTCTGGCTTCACCGCCGTGTAACGTCATGGCAGAAGGAAGGGCATCTGAATGCTGTCACCATTTCCCTGAAATCATGAGCACAATGCCTGGCCCAGACAGGGTGTACATTCATTTATTATTAATTCAGTCTACCCTCAAGTACTATCTCCATCCACCCAACTAGCATTAATCATGATAAAGGCCAATGATATTCATTAACCCCATTAAGTAGCAAACCCAAACTAGACACATAAATATCATTGCACTAATGTCTCATGATAACACTCTGAAGAGGGAAATACCACTTACAGAGGGGGGATCTCAGGTATAGAGAAAGCAAGAACATTTCTGAGGCTGATACAGAGATTAAGGCCAGAGTGAAGAGGTGAACCCAGGGCTGAGCAGGTACATATGCCACATTCTTGAGCACCATTCTTATAAGGAATAGTGAGAGTGTGGCATCCTGATGGAAAAACGTTAGTCTTCCATCGGTACCTATTCTCTCTCCTCTACTGCCTTGAAGCAAACGAAATGTGTACCATGGTGGCTGTCTCCACTGACCCGTGGATGAGTTTAAAGGTGAGTGAACCAGGAGAGCAAAAATGTGCCCCCACTTCTTTCAAACACAGAAGATCATAGGATGCCGTAACATCCTTTTATTCGTCACTTGGTGATACCTGCCAATATGGGGGTGGGATGGGCTACACACTAATGTTCAGGGGAGTTATTGAATTAGAGGATCTATCTGTTGTGAACTGTTCCTAGTCACTATTTAAAAAGCACAATGATGCCCACATCTGACTGGTTGGCCTGGTTGCAAAGGGCCTGCTCAAGCAGACCAGTAATAGCCTTGGCTGTCTGGTAAGCAGGTGGAATAAGGAAGCTTACTGCCTGCCTTCAGGTTTACACTGCAGGAACTAATTGTTGTTGTCACCCTCACTCTTCAGGGTGGAGCAGACTGGCAACTTATCAAGGTGGCATTAATGTTGCTTTGTTATTGTAAGATATATGCCAGAGATGGCCTCCTAGATCTAAAGGAATCAGTAGAGAGCAAAGATGGGCGAGGCTGAGGCATGGCCCCTGACTTTGAAGCTGGCTGTGTGGTTTCACACCTGCAGTCTGACCTGGCTTCCTAAGTATGTTGATTCAGAGAAGCAGGTTTGAATAAATGGAAGACAGGGGATGTCCTTACATGAATGCAGTATTGGCACACTCTTGCACACGGACTCACTGCACTGTTCCCTGTTGGTTGGAAAACTCATTTCTTTATGGCTTCAGGGCTATGTTCCCTTCAGGAGTCAGCTGTTTCATTACACACCCACCTGCTATGCAGGCGACTCTAAAAAGATCATCCATATGCAAATTACATAATTTAAGTCCCACACTAGGAGACTTCTTGAGGGTGAACGAAAACACTGAAATAATAAATGGGAGGATATTTGTAACAATTATACATTCAGACTGCTCTGGGCAAACTAGGGTGTATTACTTAGAGTTAGGTGTCAATGAACAGACTGAAGTGTCCTCTGCTTAACAAGGAAGGGGAGACCCAGCTCACAGCCCCCAATTTTAAACACTGTAGGGACACAAGTCAGGTGCTCTTCCTTTGGTTCTCCTTACTGGACTCCTCATTGCCTCTAGAATCCGCCATTGCAATCTTAACTTGAGTATAGAGACTGAAGTGTTTTAGAATTCTGCAGAAGCGCAACCCCCGAAACGCACAGGAAATAAGATATAGATCATGCCTCTTAGGATTTTGCCACTGCTCTTAGGTAGTTCAGTTGGCTTCCAAGTGCACACCACAGGGGACTACAATGCTTCCACAGCACCCGAGGAGGAAAGACGACAATGAGATTGGAGCTGGCATCTGAGCAAAACATAGCTCATTACTGGCCAAGATGTCAGCCCAAGAGAGAGCTGGATGCAAAAAAATAAAGAAAGAAAGAAATAAATAAATTAATTAAAAAAAGAATAAGGTAAAGGGGAAGTGAGAAAGACTTACAATTTCCCTCAGAATGCCCACTATCTGGATCTCTCCTCTTCCTAGTTATTCCCCACCAGGAGTGCAGAGCTGAGCTGGTGATGCGGCCCTTCATCTTAAGGTAAAAGTAGAAGATTCTGGAGGTAAATGGGGCTCCAGTGAGTAAAACCCAGGGAGAATCACCCAACTTGTGTGAGGACAAAGCCATGAGAGGTACTGAGATGGAGCTGGAGGGCTTGGTAGGACCTCTGAGAGGGGCATGGCATTGTTCTTGAAGAGTTCTGGAAGCACACACTCCCGAAACACACAGGAAATAAGGCCATTTCAGAGGCACAGTGCTTAGATGAGCTTTAAAGTGTTCTCCGTAAGCATAAGATGATATCGATAACAATAATACTCACCATTTGTGGAGTACTTACCTGGCAGGAACTATTCAAAACATTCAACGTGCATTTTCTCATTTAGACAGAATCTTAGAATTCAAAGGAAATGGGTTGAATTTAAATAAATTAAAGTTGAAAGTATAACTGCAGTGGCCAAATTCGAATCCACACTTGAGATTCCAAAGGGCTAATTTGAAACTTTGGGAAAAAATTAAATCTTTGTCACACAAGAGAGTATCCTTTGTAAAGATGCATGCAAAACAATTAGAAAGCTCACAATTGTTAAGCATTGTGGTGTCAAAACACATAAAGCAAAAGCCAATTAAGTTACCAGGAGGAAAGGACAAGGGGGAAAGCAGCAATCACCTTGCATGTGTTTTCTTGCACCTGAGGACCAAAGGCTTCCAACCCGAGTTCAGTGCATCTCCACTGCCAAGTCAACAGAGGTTTGAAACTGCAGCTACTGGGGTGTCTCACCCTTTTCAGAATCTGAGAGCAGCTACACCCACACGACACATGCTCACATATATACCCAAACATAAAAATATTAAAAATTAAATCTAAAAACAAATTCTAGCCAATTTAAGTAAATAGTGGGATTGCAAAGCAAAAGTAGATGGACAGATACTTGAAAAATAAAATTTAAGATGAGTCTGATGAATATACACTTAACTTTACAAAAATATAATTCTTTAAACTTTAAGTTCTCACTAAGAATTTATAACATTAAAATTTATTTCAGGTCACAAAGCACTTTCTAAGTTATTTTACCAAATCGGTAAGTGAGTAGTTCATATCCCTTGCCTTCAAGACAATAAATTTCTACCCCAAATGTAATAGCATGCAAAGTTAATGACAAGCATGTACTTTATAAATATAGTTATTTAAAAAGTTCAACTATCCTATTTTTTAAATCAGAAAAAAAGGCAAAAATAAACAATACAGAATTTAAGAGTCAGGAGTAAGATTAGGAAATATGCAGAAATATTGCCAAGCCTAAACTCTGAGTTGAATTCTTATCCTCATAGATTAAGATTTGTTTTAGTTTTAGTCATATGTGTGTGCATGTATGTGTGTAGGTGTGTGCACATGAGGGTGGGTGTCTGTGGAGGCCAGAAGCGGGCCTTGGAGCCGCTGAAGCTGGAAAGCCAAGCTGTGTTCACTGGTAGAGCAGCAAGCACTCTGAGCTCACTGCTGAGCTCTCTCTAAAACAGAGAAAAAGGACACATAAGCTAACTGTGAGGAAAGGGGTTATATAAGAAAAACAAGAAGCAGTGGGCAACTGGAAGTAGAAATTAATATCAATGAGCAGGAAATAAATATTTCACAAGTCAGATTATTTTTAGGTGGCAAAGGAAGTGCTGAGTTCACACTATGAGGACTGTTACCAAACAATATAAAAACATTTCTTCTCTACAACTTACAGGCTTAGCTTGCTATAGGAACCTTGGACAGTAGGACATGACTGGGCCTGTACTACTGATTGTATCTCATGGTCCACTAATTGAATGCTGTTGTGCTTTCTTCTAGAAGTGTGGAAACATTTTAATAGTGAGAGCTAAGTAACCAGGTCAGTCACAGATGAGGATTCATTTTATGTGTTGATTTGTCTAGGTTAAAAGGTACTCAGAGATCCACAACAGAGATCCAGAGGAAGCCCGACTCCCAGGTACTCTAAGACGCCCAGGATCAGAGGTGAGGAAGACACAACAGCTCCTCAACACCGGGAGTAACTGGGTCCCCCAGGATCCAGGGACACAGGAAACCCTACCCAGCCAGGGGCACAGGTTCCTTCTAGTCTGAACCAGTGCTCTGACCAGACCTTGGGCATTGGCTCCACACCAAGTACCACAGCACCCAGAAGAAGCCCAGGTGCTCTAACATGTCAAGGATCAGAGGTGCTCTGAAACAGCTAGAATCACAGGATTACAGGAGGAGATCAGACATAACCAGGATCTCAGGATCACACGGTCCCAGAATCATAGGATCACAAAGACAGCTGAACTCTGAGAAGTTCTGACACACTCAGGATCATAGGAGGGACAGGCTGCAGTCAGAGGCAGCAAGGGCAGGCAACACTAGAGATAACCAAATGGTGAGAGGCAAGTGCAAGAACATAAGCAACAGAAACCAAGGCAACTTGGTATCATCAGAACCCAGTTCTCCCACTATAGCAAGTCCTGAATACTCCATCACACTGGAAAAGCAAGATTTGGATTTAAAGTCACATCTCATGATGATGATGATGGAGGACTGTAAGAAGAATATAAATAACTCCCTTAAAGAAATACAGAAGAACACAAGTAAACAGGTAGAAGCCCTTAAAGAGGAAACACAAAAATCCCTTAAAGAATTACAGGAAAACACAACCAAACAGCTAAAGGAATTGAACAAAACCATCCAGGATCTAAAACTGGAAATAGAAACATTAAGAAGTCACAAGGGAAGACCACCTTGGATATAGAAAACATAGGAAAGAGATCAGGAGTCATAGGTGCAAGCATCACCAACAGAATACAAGAGATAAAAGAGAGAATCTCAGGTGCAGAAGATAGCATAGAAAACATTGACACAACAGTCAAAGAAAATGCAAAATGCAAAAAATTCACAACCCAAAACATTCAGGAAATCCAGGACACAATGAGAAGACACAACCTAAGAATAATAGGTATAGAAGAGAGCAAAGATTCCCAACTTAAAGGGCCAGTAAATATCTTCAACAAAATTATAGAAGAAAACTTCCCTAACTTAAAGAAAGAGATGCTCATGAACATGCCAGTAGCATACAGAACACCAAATTGATTGGACCAGAAAAGAAACTCCTTCCATCGTATAATAGTCAAAACACCAAATGCACAAAAAAAAAGAGAAAGGATATTAAAAGCAGTAAGGGAGAAAGGTCAAGTAACATATAAAAGCAGATCTATCAGAATTCTACCATACTTCTCAACAGAAACTATGAAAGCTAGAAGATCCTGGACAGATGTCATACAGACCCTAAGAGAACACAAATCCCAGCCCAGGTTACTATATGCAGCAAAACTCTCAATTAACATGGATGGAGAAACCAAGATATTCCATGGCAAAACCAAATTTATACGATATCTTCACACAAATCCACCCCTGCAAAGGGTAATAGATGAAAAACTCCAACACAAGGAGGGACATTACACCCTAGGAAAAGAAAGTAGTCTTTCAACAAACCCAAAAGAAGATAGCCACACAAACATAATTCCACCTCTAATAACAAAAATCACAGGGAGCAACAATCACTTTTTCCTAATATCTCTTAGTGTCAAAGGACTCAATTCCCCAATACAAAGACATAGACTGACTAGATGTATAAACGGGATCCAGCATTTTGCTGCATACAGTAAACATGCTTCAGCGACAAAGACAGATACTACCTCAGAGTAAAAGTCTGGAAAAAATTTTCCAAGCAAATGGTCCCAAAAAACAAGCTGGAGTAGCCATTCTAATATCCAGTAAAATCAACTTTCAACCAAAAGTTATAAAAAAAAAAACTATCAGTGACATTTTATATTCATCAAATCTACGAAGCTCAAGTCCAAGTGGATTAAGGAACTCCACATAAAAGCAGATACACTAATTGAAGAGAAAGTGAAGAAGAGCCTTGAACACATGGGTACTGGGGAAAATTTCCTGAATAGACACCAATGGCGTATGCTCTATGATCAACAATTGACAAATGGGACCTCATAAAACTGCAAAGCTTCTGTAAGGCAAAGGAAACTGTCATTAGGACAAAATGGCAACCAACAGATTGGGAAAAGAGCTTTACCAATCCTACATCTGATAGAGGGCTAATATCCAACATATACAAAGAACTCAAGAAGTTAGACTCCAGAGAATCAAATAACCCTATTAAAAATGGGGTACAGAGCTAAAGCAAAGAATTCTCAACTGAAGAATATCAAATGGTTGCAAAGCACCTAAAGAAATGTTCAATATCCTTCATTATCAGGGAAATGAAAATCAAAACAACCCTGAGATTCTACCTCACACCAGTCAGAATGGCTAAGATAAAAAAACTCAGGCAACAGCAGATGCTGGCAAGGATGTGAAGAAAGAGGAGCACCCGTGCCTTGTTGGTGGAATTGCAGGCTGGTATAACCACTCTGGAAATCTGGAGTTTCCACAGAAAACTGGACATAGTACTACCTGAGGACCAAGCCATACCTCCTGGTCATATACCCAAAAGACGCTCCAACATACAACAAAGACACATGCTCCACTATGTTCATAGCAGCCTTATTTATAACAGCCAGAAGCTGGAAAGAGCCCAGATGTCCCTCAACAGAGAAATGGACACAGAAAATGTAGTACATTTTCACAATAGACTACTACTCAGCTATTAACAACAGGGACTTTGTGAAATTTTTAGGCAAATGGATGGAACTAGGAAATACCATCCTAGATGAGGTAACCCAATCACAAAAGAATACCCATGATATGTACTTACTGATAAATGGATATTAGCCCAAAAGCTTGCAATACCCAAGATACAATTTACAGACCACATGAAGTTCAAGAAGGAAGACAAAAGTGTGGATGCTTCAGTACTTCTTAGAAAGGGGAACAAGATACAGGAGGAAATATGGAGAGAAAGTATAGAGCTAAGACTGAAGGAAAGGTTGCCCACCCAGAGACTGCCCCACCTGGGGATCTTTCCCATATGCAGTCACCAAACCCAGTCACACACTGGGGATGCCAAGAAGTGCATGCTGACAGGAGCCTGATATAGCTGTTTCCTAGAAGGCTCAGCCAGAGCCTGACAAATACAGAGGTTGATGCTAGCAGCAAACCATTGAACTTAGAACCAGGTCTCCATTGGGGGAGTTAGAGAAAGGATTGAAGGAGCTAAAGCAGTTTGCAACCCCATAAGAACAACAACACCAACCAACCAGAGCTCCCAGGGACTAAATCACTATCCAAAAAGTACACATGGACAGACCCATGACTCCAGCTGCATATGTAGCAGAGGATGGCCTTGTTGCACACCAATGGGAGGAGAAGCCCTTGGTCCTGCCAAGGTCGGAACCCCCTCCCACCCCCCCAGTGTAGGAAATGTCATGGTGGGGAGGCGGGAAGGGGTGGGTGGTTGAGGAAGGGGAACACCCTCATAGAAGAAGGGGGAGGGAGGATGAGATAGGAGGCTTATGGACAGGAAATCGGGAAAGGAAATAACATTTGAAATGTAAATAAAAGAAATCCAAAAAAAATGCAAAAAGACAAAAATATTTTAAAATGAAATTAACATTTACTAGATGAAAAGTTTCAAAATTTGAAGAGCACTAGTAATTTAAATTTAATGAGTATTAAAATAAATTCCACTGGGATTTGTCACTGTTGAGATGGTATCTCAGTGTGAAGCCTTGGCTGCCCTTGAATTCCCAGAGATCCCTTTGCCTCTGACTCCTTAGTGCTGGGATTAGTGATGTGTGCCACCCTATCAGGATGGTGGGGTCTTTGGGAACATGGAGAAAGCAAAGGAATGAAAAGGGAAGCAATGGAATGCGGAGGGAAGAGGAGAGAAGGGAAGGGAGGGGAAAAGGAAAGGAAGGAAAAAGGAAGAGAAGGGAAGAAAAGGGGAGGGGAAGGAGAGGAAAGAAAGAGAAAAAGAAGGGAACTGAAGGGAAGGGAAGGGAAGACAAAGGAAGGGAAGGGAAGGGAAGGGAAGACAAAGGAAGGGAAGGGAAGGGAAAAGGAAGGGCATGGATAGTTGTAAGGCAGAGTAGGAAGGGCATGGATAGTTGTAAGGCAGAGTAGGAAGGGCATGGATAGTTGTAAGGCAGAGTAGGAAGGGCATGGATAGTTGTAAGGTAGAGTAGGCCTTATCTATAACAAAAAGGCTTTTGATGCATGATAACGCAGCACTATAAATTTGGTGAGTATCCAAATCTGGTCCTGAAAGGGCTGTTCAGGTATGCAGTTAATACATGTATTTGTAGCAATTCCCTGCTTTATATATTTAACTGAAAACTTAACTTTCAAGTTAATTTTTTAAAAGTAGTATCTGAAACTCAAGGAAGAAATGTGTTTAAATGGTTATTGGAATTTAAGAAGAGATTAATATATTTTCTATGAATCAATACATTCTCTATATGTAACTAAAGGAATGTGAAGATATAGGAACATGTTGCACCAGGCATAGATAGCAAAGAATTAATCGGTTTATTACATAAACTAAACTTGTGTCCACCATATAGAGTAAGGCCAATGCAATCAGGAAGTAACACTGTCAGTTGTGTTTTTTGAGTCACGTAGAGCAGTGCTGGTGTGGGTGTCTAAGGGGATGGGAACTGCTGTTTCCACAAGGCAATTTGTTAGCGTGTCAAAGATATTAAAAAAATGCATAGCCTTTGACCAAGTAATTTCACTCTAAGGATTTATTATGAAGACATTTTGATTTATAACCAGGAAATATAGGAAACTGCCTACTGTCCAACAATATGAGATTTATTGTGCGAATTAAGGATATTTTCAGATCCTGAGATATTTTTAGCTTTAAAAACTCAGAGAAGATGTGTCAGTTAAGAATATCCACAATGGATTCTTAGCAAAACGACAGAAGCAATCATAAATTGGCCAAGTACACGAAGAATGAATTTTATGGAAGAGGGTATTTATAAACACACACGCACACACACACACACACACACACACACACACACACACACACGTGCGCACACACACATGTGCACATGTACACATACATACGTGTGTGCATGCACACATACATTCATATAGTCATTTTATTTCTATAAAAATGAGAGCATCAATGATCTAAATTTTCTTCTGTATATTTATGCTAGTTTTCCTTAAAATCTTTACAGTTATAAAAGAAACACAATAAATATTGGCCAGTACAAGTAAACAGCATGAGAAAAGAAAAAAAATAGGCTAAGAATTTCACCATCACCAGGAGGGAGGGGAAGTTGTGACAAGGAACCCAAAGGGAGGCAGATTCCAGTGAGAGCACAGGACAGAGCATACGGAGTGGGGCCCTTTAGGTGTCTCGGGCATGGTTGAGAGAGGGCAGACTGACCTGCTGAGCCTTCAGGTATGGAGAGTCTGCTTGCTTGGTGGGCATTTTCTATTGGCTTGAACGTGAGGCAAGCCTGCTGCTTTTAACGCTTGGTCAACATCCGCTGGCAGAAAAATAAGTGAGCTTCATAGAATTGTCACTGTGTAAGTGGCTATGATGGTCACATCTGTGAAGGAATGTTGAGAAGATGCTAATAGAAAACTGAGTTTTGTTATTATTAAAATTTTAGTAGTGCATAGGTGTAAAAAATTCAGGACGCTTTAATTTGCATGTGCCTACAGCTGCCGAAATCCTAAGTCAAAGTCCTGTGCTTTAGGCGGCTGCATGATCTAGGGATTTACAGAAAGCTGGACTAGGGAGGAGCTCAGGCGTCCTATGGAGAGGAGGCCCCCTCATCAATTCGTATTTTGTTGATTGTAAGAGCATTCAACATGAAAGCTCTTTTTTCCCCTAGTCGTTCCAGCCAATGCCATAACCTGGCACAGTGTAGATTAGGCTGTATCTGTTCAAGAACAACTGTACCCTCCACAGAGGTTCATCGATCTTCACCGTGTACAGTAAGGAAGGGGAAACCTAGAAGGCCAGTATCAGAAAGAGGAGGATGCAGGAAGGACAAGAAAATAAGCAAAATGCTCATAAAACTTTGCAAGAAGATGGCTCAGGGGGTAAAGGGCTTGCAGGTACAGCCTTAGCATCTGACAGGTACTATGGTGAGTTAGAAGACAAAGGCAGGAATATCCGTGGAATCTCTTAGACCAGCCAGCTTACACAGTAATGAACAGTAAGGAAACATTGTCTCCTACAAGGTAGAAGGTGAGAACTGACACCTGAAGTAGTCCTTGCATATAAACACCTGTGTGAACACAGACGCAGGTACAGACACACACACACACACACACACACACACACACACACACACACACACACACACACACACACCACACCTTGCAAGGCGACTATAATCTCTCCCTGTGTAATGTGCTGACACAATGATACTAATCAACACAGTAGAGGCTGATTATTAAGCAGCTGGTATTTTTTCAGTGTCCCATTGAAAGACATTCTCGTTGCACCACATCAGATGTTATTAGGCCCATCTTAGTAAAGAGAAAACTGAAATTCAAATGGGCTAAATGGATTGGCAAGAGTGCACGGGTGATAAGAAGTGAGAGCAGCAATAATGTGGCTGTCTCTGTGTAAGCATTCTAATTGTACAGGGGAAGAGATGTGTGTGTGTGTGTGTGTGTGTGTGTGTGTGTGTGTGTGTGTGTGTGTGTGCATGTTATTATCTAGGAGCTGTGACACCTTGAAGAGCATTTCTGTGTCTCAGAAGAGATCTGGGTTGGGGAGAGGATTGTCTGTGAAGACAGCTTATGATTTTCCAATATCACGTATTTCTATGGCTTTCTTTGCCTCATCAAGCTCCCAACAGCTGCGGGATTTATTAAGCTGGAATCATGTTGCATATTTATCAGATGACTTGTTAATCAGCCGCCAAGCCCCTCGTAGAGTAGGAGTCCAGGAGCAAGGATGAAGGATAAGGCAGCATTCACCCGCTCTCCTGAGCACCAAGGTTTTGGCAATTATGTGGAAGTTTTCAGGAAACTTGATTTTAGGCACCGGGAGGATCTGATGCTCATGGACAAAGGGAGCTTTCTTTGTGACTTTCTTTGTTATCTTCCCCCGTTTCCTCTGTAAAGTAGGACAACTCTCCAATTACAGAAGGGAAAAAAATAAGGGGTAAGAGAATGAAAGGTGGAAAGACTCAACAGCACATATTGCACAGGTCTCTTGATCCTTGATTCATCGCCTACAACAGTAGGGATCTTTTACCTGGACATCGCTAGAAGAAAGTAGCTCTTGAGACAGATGTGCATGCCCTCTGGCTCTTAGGTCTACAACATACTTCAATTTCCTGCAACATCGGCATCATAGAGAAGATTAACACAAATTTACTGAGTGAGTAAATGAACTTAAGTTCTCCAGAACTCAGGCAGATACTTCACCTATTAAGGCAAGGCCAACTCACCCTCAGAACCAGCAATAACCTCTTTCTCAAGACAGCTACCCACATCCTCAGGGAGTGCTGCTGATTTCCATATACCTGGTTCCATTGGATCCCCTCTCATTCAAGATACTTGCCTTAGTGTCTCAGCCTATTTCACAGGAACTGCCTCAAGCTTCTCTACCAGCCTGATGTGTCTCTTACACCGTTTTTCTGTAAGGACGACCTGACATTTGTCTTAACCCAGCCAAAGCACAAGTAGTGTCAGGTAGAGATGTTGAAAAGGTAGTTTCACTTTGCATAGAATGGATGGGATCACAGTGAACCCATCTCAGAGTAGTTATGAGCAGCACATGAGAGTCAGCTTGTGCAATAGCAGGCTACCAAGAGGAAGTAAGCAGGAAGAGTGAGCCGTCATTACGTTGCTATCACGACCACGCTCTGGTTAAGATTATGGAGTTCAGGACTCAGTTCAATTTCTGGGCTCAAATACTGGCTCTTAAGTTTAATAACTGATCCCAGGGAAGTACCTTCACATACTCCTGCCTAAGTTTCCTCATCTATAAGATAAAATGGCTTGAACAATTTTATTTTTTACAGATTTTCTTGCCTCAGTGTCCTCATCTAATAGACTTTCCTTTGCAAGACTGATATGACTCAAATGAGTCTATAAATTTAAAGACGTTATAGAATTCTCTGACACATGATGGAGGACAAGAAGTTGGTAGCTAAGTGGTTTGGGGGAAATGCAACACCAGATGGCAGCCCATGGATGGCAAATCTTACTGCTCATGGTCACCAAGGGTCCCAGTGCTTCATTTTTCTTCTGTTTCTTCTCATGTCACCATTGGGGGAGACTCCTCACCTCACTCCACTCAAACTTTTCCAAAACTTGATCTCAACTAGATCTCGGAACTGAGATGAGCTTAGCCCACCAGAAGAGCTTTTGTTGCACGCACATTGACTGGCGTTCTTAAAGTCTTGGTAACATCCACATTTGGATTGCTTTTGAAGGCTTTGACAGACCCAACTTTTATAGTTCTGGACCCCAACAAATGGCTGTTGGTGACAAAAATCAACACCCGAATAGAGTAGTTTTAAGAGAGGTGCCTTTGAAGCCAGACATGTTTGAGTTTGAATCCCAGCTTTACTCCTTGTGAAAGTCTAAAAACTGTTTGGGACTATATCAAAGTCTAGTTCACCGATGGCCCCCAGCCCACGCATTACATTTACCATGTAGAAAGCTAAGGGGCTGAATTTTTGCTGAATTTTTTTCAAAGAACAAGAGTTTCTCAGTGAAGAAAATAGTACATTACCTGAAATTTTCATCTAAGTTTCTTATTCCTTGGCTCATAGCAGAGATCATGAATTAGCATTGTGAGTTGTATTCAGGAAGGACAGACAGCCATGTAACCATTCAGAGGCTTAGTTTTCTCATCAGCTGTGTGGGAATAATGATTCCTACTAAGTCATAAGGCTGCAGCTAGAGTGCACTGGGATTTACAGGTAGGTGCACTCACTAAAAGACTCAATATTAGTCTAGAGAAGAGGGTACTTTTTTTTACAAGGTCCTGGCACACCCAATAGCAATAGGATTCTCAGGGTTTCATAGCTAAATTGGTTTATTAAGCTGACTGTGTTCCAGAGGACAGAATAAATTTATCCTACAGACATGCCATGTTTCAGGCTCTTCAGGACTAGAGTTCATTTATTTTTGAATCTCTAAGGGTATCAAATGCACCGTTCAATAAATACATGCAAACCAGCCTGAGGCAGATTTCACCTTGGGACTAGCTTTCCTGGCACCATCAGGCTGGGGACTCTTCTTAATATCTTATTTCTGATATATCCACCTCCCAGCCTGCCTTTTTAGTATGGGTATGTAGGCTTAAAATTTTCAAAACCTACTTTAATTAGGGTTCTTAAATGGTTCAACCTCCCTTCTAGCCCACCTACCAGGGATAGAGGGAATGAAAGGTTAATAGGAAATAGGGGATGTGGACCTGTTTAGAAGTAGTTCTTTGGGGCAATTCTGAACATGAATCAGTAGTAGCAGCTCAGTCCAGAAGAAACCACAAGGATAAGCCGAATTGGCACAAGTCCACAGAGGTGGCAAGAGGCAGCTGGAACACCACCGGAAGTTCTTTGGTTCTTTTCTCTCTACGGATACATGGCAAGCAAAGATCAGCAAAGTGCAGTGAAGTGTTGCAAGACGAACCGATGTGAGGGTGTCCTCTCACTGTTGGGTTATATTTATAATCTTTTAAATAATCTTGTGCCCTCTCAAGTGTCCACTCCAGCAAAACAGCATGTGCCTTTTTACAGTACAGCTTCTAGAAGAACACCATGTGTCTGTTCCCGTGAAACATCCGCTCACATGTCTTCATCAGCAAAACATCCTCTCATGAGACAGCTTTTGAAAAAAAATAATCACATGACACAATTGAATCTCAGAAGAAACCAGAAATTTCCACTTCATGGTTGATTGTTTTGTGAGCTGTCTACAGGTCTGTCTGTCTGAGATTCTAATTTCTTTCTCAAATCACTTTTAGCAGTCGGGCATCTACAAGTACTCTGGGAGTCTGGGAAGGCTGTGTGTAGATGATGTCATACAGGTGAGGCAGGTACAAGGTAGAATGAGGCCTGTCATTGGACAAGAAGGAAGGATGGGTGGGAGAAAAGTTTGAGGGAAGAGGAAGACACGGGAACGGAAGGAGACTGGAGGTGACTGGAGGAGAAGTCACTGAGAGAACATGGAGGCTGACGTTAAGATTCCACTCTGCACATTTACAGGTTGTTATGAATGTTCTTAAGGGGTGGGTGTGTACAGGGCTTTGTATGTTTAGGTGGGCGATTATATCTTATCAATTGGACCAGAGGTTATTGTGTTATGTGTTCTTTCTTGTGCAGATTTAAGTGTAAGGGAGTGTGGAGAAGCTGGGACACTAAGTCACCACAGAATTGGAATGTATATTTCTGTCATGGTGGCCGCCTGCCTTGGGAACTGGATGGATAGAGAGATTGTTGCCCGGCTCAGAGAGAGGCCATTGGCAGTGTGATATGGGATGGAACAAAGCAGGTGAGAGGCTCTGCTGATTGAGATTAAGATATCTACCAGAATCTTGGGACACTGGGGTGCTGGACCTAGTGGGGGTAAAAGACAGCATTTGATTTTTTCTAATTTTACTACAACAGCTGTGAGTACCAGGACTCTAGCAAATAGTTTTCAAAGAGTCAAGTGAACATCCTTTACTTGTTCCCTTTTTCAAGAGAACATTCTTCTCATGAAGTCATGAGTCCCTGGGTCTGGGACACATAGGATGACTTTTTTCACATGACCTTAAGGAAACCACAGGAAGGTATGTGGAGGTAGAAATTTGTTGTGTTCTGGGGACTTATAAATAATTTTATCATAGTATGATATTTCTCCACGAAAAATTAAATTTTATGTATATGTGTGGGTCTGTGTGTAGGTGCACATTAAGGCCAGAGGTTAAATCTCCTTCCTCCTCTCCCCCCTCTCCTCCCCTCTCTCTCTCTCTCTCTCTCTCTGTCTCTCTCTCTCTGTCTCTCTCTGTCTCTCTCTCTGTGTCTCTCTCTGTCTCTCTCTCTCTCTCTCTGTCTCTCTCTCTCTCTCTCTCTCTCCCTTTTTTTGTTTTTGAAGCATACTGTTTATTGAACATGTAGCTGCCCCTAATATTGCTCATCACCAAGCCTCAGAAATCTTTGTGACTTGACTTTTCCAGTGCTGGGATCTGGGATCATCGGCACATGCTATCACGCCCAGCCTTTTTATTTTTTGTGAGCTCTGAGGAATCAAACTAAGGTCTGTCTGCTTTACAGCGAGCACTTAACTGACTGAGCCAGCTCTTCACCCTATACTAATATGTTGGTATTTTTCTTTTAGGTAAATGATTACGTGCTTGTTTTAGGTGAGTTCTATAGTAATCAGGACTCTTTTGATTAAAAAAAAAATGTCAGGACAGAAATGAAAGTAACGTGAGCGAAAAAGAGAATTCGTTTCCGTTCCATAGCTACGAGTGACAGAGAAGATGGTGTCCTGGAACGCGACTGAATCCCTGACTACGCGGTCTTCTTGGAGCCCCTGTTCTTCAGTCCTGTGATGCTCCTTCTGTTTCTTGTCATGGATAAGTTTTGTTTTTTCTTGCTGTAGACTACGTTCCTGGGTAGTTGTAACCTGTAGTTACGTTCTTGCATCTGGAAATCCAAGAGTATTGCTCTAATTTGGTTCTTGTTGCTGTGATAAAGACCACAACCAAAATCACCTTGGAGAGAAAAGGGTTTATTAATGCTTATAACTCTTGGGTCACCAGTTATCATTTAGGGAAGTCAGAGTAGGAAGTGAAGGCAGGAACCTGGGCTGAACGCCATGGAGGAATGAAGCGTATTGATCTCCGGTGCATGTCCAGTTGCCTTTCTTATACAGGCTAGACCCACCCAGTAAGAATCCTAACAGTGGGCTGGACCCTCATATATTAATTAGGAGCCAAGAAAGTGCCCTTCAGAGATGCCCACAGGCCAGTCTGATGGGGAAAATTTTCAACTGAGCCTCTCCCTTTCCAGGTGTGTCAAGTTGACAACCAAGATTAGGCGTCACAGATAGGATTATTTTGAATGTCACTCATCCCCATAGAATTTTACATTTGAACACTTGGTGCCCATCTGGTGGTGGTAATTTAGAAAGGTATGGAAACATTAGGAGGTGGAGCCTCGTTAGAGGAAGTGGGCCTGGGGATGGGTCTCAAGTTTCTGTGCCCTGGCTATACTTCCTACCATCTGTGTGCTTTCTATTTTACCAAGAGAAGATGTGAAGAGTTCCAGACACAGTCTGCTACCATGGCACTAATAATGGTCCGCCACTATGGTACTTGTTGCCATGGCACCTGTCACCATGGTACCTGTTGCTGTGTCTTCCCCCTATGATGGACTGTACGCCCCTTAAAGTCAAGCCAAAATCAATCTTTCCCCCACTCAAATCAGATGCCTTGCCACAGTACTAAGAAAAGCTGTTAACACAAGACCACAGAACTTCTGATTCTGAGAACCCAACCATAAAATGTTATTGTTACCTGCTTATCCTAGATTAGAATGGAGAAAGTCTTAGTCCATCTGGGATGCTATAACAAAAATACTTGAGCCCAGATATAAACAACAGTAGCTTACCGGTCACCATTTTGGAAGCTCAGAACTCTAATATTAAACAGGTATGCCGGCACAGTCACTGTTGCATGAGTGTCGTTTTTCTCATCGTTGGCATGTTCTTACCATGTCTTCACAGAGTTAATGGGGCTTGTGTGGTCTCTATGGGCTCTTTTATAGAATAATTTAAATCATAAGGGCCCTATCTTTATCACCTCCGAAAGGTCTATCCACACCAGTACTGGGGATTGAATCTATGCCCTCATGCTTAGTTTCAACATGAACTTTTTGGAAATACCAATATTCAGACCATGGCAGTCAGTTTCAATGATCAACTAGGACTGGCTCATCTAACTGTCACACAGCTCACATCCCACTCTGCAGGACAGCTTGGATATTGGGGGACTGAGACA
The DNA here is from genome assembly GCF_011064425.1 of Rattus rattus. Taxonomy (NCBI): domain Eukaryota; kingdom Metazoa; phylum Chordata; class Mammalia; order Rodentia; family Muridae; genus Rattus; species Rattus rattus. The sequence continues at coordinate 54,209,875 of NC_046155.1, read as the reverse complement.
GGATTTCCCAGAACTATGGAGTGTTGAGGAATATGAAGATCTCCAGTGGAGGCAAGAGACTGTTAGACACAAAGGAAAGGAGAGATGGGCAGTTACCAAAATGAATTCACACCATAGGAAACAGTTGGGGATATCTTTTTATTTACATTTCAAATGTTATTCCCTTTCCAGGTTTCCCTGGACATAAGGCCCCATCCCATCCTCCCCTGACAACCCCAGGGCAAGTGTCACCTGAGCTCCAGGGAGCCCAGTAAAGAGTTCTGTGGCTGATGGTTGGAATTAACAAAAAAAAAAAAGAAAAGAAAAGAAAAAGAAAAAGAAAAGAAAAGAAAAGAAAAAAAAAAAAAAAAAAAGAAAAAAAAAAAAAAAAAAGAAAAAAAAAGAAAAAAGAAAAAAAAGAAAAAAGAAAAAGAAAAGAAAAAAGAAAAAGAGAACAGCTGGGGCAGGGAGCTTAGCAGAGCCTATGGCAGGAATTCAAACACAAAGGAGCAGGGCCCAGATTTTGTTAATCACTCTCTTTGCTCCATATTGGTGGTCATTTATTTAAGAAATTCTTTAAGTCTTGCTTATTAAAACTACTAACTCATCTCAATCTGAGAGAAAACTCCCTATGCCCTACAGTTTCAGTTGCAAGCATGCATTTCTTGTCACTGCTGACATTGCCAGTGTGCTCAACTGTCATCTCTCATTCAAAATGTCTCTCAAAATATCGGTTACATAATAGATATGTAGCGAATATTACTTAGTTCTGTCATTTTGATTTAGGTTATTATAACAACACCTCATTAAATATTTATATTAACCTAATACTATAATGGCCGTGATTGTCACATGAAGCAACCGAAGCTCAGAGTCTTTCTGATCTGCCTGGGATCAGCAAGTAATGGACGTGGGGCATTGTGTCTACTCCCATGAGCTGACTGACCATGTCCCTTCTCCTTAATCACCTATACTTTTCTCCTAAAGTCACCTTCAATAATCTGAGAGCAACTTTCTTGACTTTACTTAGGCTTGCCCAACAGTACCTGCGTTGTGTTTTATATAAAGATAAGGAGAGCGAAGGAATGTGTTTTGTGATGTGTGGTAAGGTGTGGGGGAAAGGGGTGCCTCTACAGGCCTGTGCTGAGACATCCCTTCCCCGTGAGGGACCAGCCATAGGATGGTATAGTATAGAATACAGTTTATTCAGGGCGTGGGAAGGGGAGTTGAGAGGATAGGAGAGTCAGAGAAAAGCAGAGGTGGGTTGGGGGGAGTAGAGGCTGTGAAGAGAGGGGGGAGGGGAATGGGGAGAGATGGAGAGCAGGACAAGAGGACTGGTGAGAGCAAGAAGGCAAGAGAGCAGAAGCAGCAAGCAGCAAGCAGCCCCTTTTATAGTGAACCAGGCCCACCTAGCTGTTGCCAGGTTACTGTGGGTGGAGCCTAGACAAAATGCTAATACTCTGCTTTCGGGAATGATCCATGCTGGTTAATAAAGCATCCACTGTGGAAGGACCTCATATTCCTAGGACTGCGAGGGTAGTGCAAGTCTGTCATTAAACCCAATGCCATACAGCATCATCTCCCTGCAGATATTTCTTCTAAAAACAGATGCCTTCGCCTGTTTAATTTGAAAGGAATGCACAAGCTCAGGCTCGTTTGCAGCAGCTCCATTAGGCCCTTCATTGGTGGCTCTTTGTTACTAATCACCCCCTCCTGAGTCCCAGATAATGTCAGTGTTACTGAAGCACCAGGTCACCTGATTTCTGTTGCTGCTTGTTCATCTTCTACCACCCACCAAGAAGCTCCTCTTCCTTGTGTGCGGCACCAGCTTGAACGCTTTGAAGCACACAGCAAGACTTTTAAAGAGACATACACCAACATGGCGTCCCCTCTGAGGAAAGCAATGCCAGGGAATTTTCTTCTTCTCTTTTTCTGGGGTTTTAATTCTCATGGAGGTGCAGGAGGCTTAGAATGGGCTTTATACTTGCAAGAGGGTCAGAAAACTTCGCTGGACAGGGGTCTCCGTCCTGTCTCTGTTGGTATTTTCACCTTCTCTTCCTTCCTTCCTGACTTCTAGTCTCCTTTCCTTGCTCTCCTACTGTCTGCCATTTCTCAGGTTCTTGTTTGACGCAGTAGACTATTTCAGCTTCAAGGGACAGCTTCCTTGTAAGGATCTGTGTCCCACAGGGCAAGAGCTCTTTGCATCGGAGAGTTGCAGGTGGATTGGTGCAGTAGCACCCGTTATTATCTCTTTCACTGATCTGCTGCTGCCTTGGGGTTTACACTGGTTCTCTTGTAAGGCAGCTTTCAGAGCCTCAGGGTCCAAGGCGTCACAGAAAGTCCCAGACAGAGGTGGGCACTTTCATGCGAAAGTTTCTTTTCAACAGTGAGGCACATTATGTGTTTATAAAAAGATAAAGGGGAGGTATGTTCTATGGAAGAGTGGGGGAAGGGAATGCTTCTGTGAGCCCATGTTGAGGCATCCCCTTCCCCTGAGGGAACATCCAAAAACCTGAAACTCTATAATATAGAGTTTATTCAGGGCACGGGGAGGGGAGTTAAGAGGGTAGTAGGGGCAGGGGGCGGGAGAAGAGGAGTAGAGGACTAGAGGTAGGCCATGAGCACTTGGAGAGAGAAGTGGGGGACAGGAATGGGGAGAGAAGGGACAAAGGAGGAAGAGGGTAAGAGCAAGAGAGCAAGAGTGAGCAGGGGGCAAGCAATCCCTTCCACAGTGTCAGGCTAACCTGACTGCAGCCAGGTAACTGTGGGGGTGGAGCCTCAACAGAATGCTAACACACATTCCACAAATACCAAAGTCACCCAATTTTCTCACTATTGGTAACACTTCGCCTATGTATGGATTTGACTAGTGTTGAGTCTTCCCTTCTCAGTTGTCAGAATCCTTTTCTACGCTTTCATATAAATACACATAGAATACGTACATTGCACTAGAATATACAGGGCTTATGCCCTGGAGAAGAGCTCACCCTGGAAACAATCACACAGGTTGTGAAGCTGAATACGACTCTGGTTTCTCTCACTGAGAGATGCTATCTACCTTATGGCTTATGTAATGTCTGCTTTGCTGGATCTCTGTCAGACTCCTGTTTGCAGATCCTTGGCGGCCCATGTTTCAAAGTCTTTATCATCAATGTAACGTTGATGAGTTTCCCAGTGAGTTGTCAGTGGCGCATGCCCTTGAAAGGTAAAAGAGTGCCCAACTTCCTCTTCCCTTCACCTCTCACTGCCCCAAAGTCGTGGGGAACAGCAGAACTTGAACCACAATAAAACTTTCCTTTCCATAACTTGATGTTCTCAAGAAACTGTCAGAATGCCTCACACCAGTCAGAATGGCTAAGATAAAAAACTCAGGCGACAGCAGATGCTGGCGAGGATGTGGAGAAAGAGGAACACTCCTCCCTTGTTGGTGGGATTGCAAGCTGGTAAAACCTCTCTGGAAATCAGTCTGGAGGTTCTGGACATTGCACTGCCTGAGGACCCAGCTATACCTCTCCTGGGCATATACCCAAAAGATGTTCCAACATACAACAAAGGCACATGCTCCACTATGTTCATAGCAGTCTTATTTATAATAGTCAGAAGCTGGAAAGAACCCAGATGCCCTTTAACAGAGGAAGTTGAAAATGTGGTACATCTACACAATGGAGTACTACTCAGCTATCAAAAATAATGAGTTCATGCAATTCAAAGGCAAATGAATGAAACTAGAGAATATCATCCTGAGTGAGGTAACCCGATCACAGAAACACATACATGGTATGCACTCACTGATAAGTGAGTATTAACCCAAAAGCCTGAATTACCCAAGATTCAATCCACAGACCACATGAAACTCAAGAAGGATGGCCAAAATGTGGATGCTTTACTCCTTCTTAAAAGGGGGAACAAAAATATCCATGGAAAGGGATAGGGACACAAAGTTTAGAGCAGAGACTGAAGGAACAGCCATTCAGAGCCTGCCCCACATATGGCCCATATATATACAGCCACCAAAACTAGATAAGATGGATGAAGCTAAGAAGTGCATGCTGACAGGAACTGGATATAGATCTCTCCTGAAAGACACAGCCAGAACATGCCAAATACAGAGGCGAATGCCAGCATCACACCACTGAATTGAGAATGGGACCCCCGCTGGAAGAATTAGAGAAAGGATTGAAAGAGCTGAAGGGGCTTGTGACCCCATAAGAACAACAATGCCAAGCAACCAGAGCTTCCAGGGACCAAACCACTACCCAAAGACTACATGGACTGACCCATGGCTCCAACTACATATGTATCAAAGGATGGCCTTGCTGGGCACCAATGGAAGGAGAAGCCTGCCAAGGTTGGACCCCCAGTGCAGGGGATGGTTAGGGAGTCAGTAATGGGGGCTGGATGGGGTGGGGAACACCCTTATAGAAGGGGAGGGGAAGGAGTTAGGGGGCTGATGGACAGAAAACCAGGAAAGGGAGTAACATTTGAAATGTAAATAAGAAATACCCAATTAAAACGAGAGAGAGAAAAAACAGAATAAATTTTATGTTAAGAAAAGAAACTGTGAGAGTAATAGTCAATGTATTCTGTCATAACCAATAGCAAATACCTATCTTTCACATTTGTATAATGTACGTTTGCCTTAGGACTCTAATGAGAAGCCTTCACTTAGGTTCTTGGCTCTTCCTCATGGCATTTCTCCAGCAAGATGTTATGTGGACATCACAGATGCTCTGTCATAGAGAGATGTTCGCACCTCCATTCCTGGCTCTACATCTCGGCTTTTAGGAGCCTAACCATGAGGCATGCCAGTGAGTCCCAGCCTCTGGTATATCCTGTTAGACAGTCTTATGCGAGCCAACTTCCTCCTTGAATGACTATCATATGCAGGAAACATTTGACATCCATGGTATCCCATGCCTTCAAAAGTTTTCAAACAAGTGCAAACCACACAATTCATGTCAGCTAGCAGGGGAAATTTGCAATCGTCCTTTGAGTTTTAAACTTTTCTGTCAAAGTAGTAAGGGTTCTCATAGTCACTTATAAAGGTATGCAGAGATGTAAAATATAAAAAAAATATTTAGTACAGTGTTTTTATAACTGTTAGAAATACTGAAAACTGAAGGGTTTTATTTCTCACAAATATCTGTGAAGATCAACGTGAGAGGTGCCCGCCTCCTCGCCCTTGTACGCATTGTAAGGAAACACCACTGGTTTGTTTTGATTTACTGCCCTATTCCTCTCAGTTTGGATTAGTTCTGACATTTTGTCCTTTGTAGTTGCAACACTGAGAGATAATTTTGAGAGTTCTTTTACTGCGAAACTTTTTAAAGTGTCATTTTTCTTTCCAGGAAAATGTCCTCTTTTCATCACAAGCCTTTTCTTGCATATGTCCAGAAGTAGGTCTTCACTATGTCCCTCTCTACAGGATGAGGCCGTTACCTAGCAACCAAATGGCCACTCCCATGGTCAGGTCTTGGATTCTGTTAACACAGATTCAAAGTTCACATGTACTATTTTCATTATTTTTTCCCCTTCACTGTGCTTTTATTGTTTACAACTCTCCGTTTTGATTATGCATTTTTATTACGTTCTGTGGGCTTACCGTTGCAAATCAAGGTGGTAAGACTCCAAAGTGGTTTGCTGGTTGTACATAAGTGAAATAACAGCTTCGGAGCAACCCATCACCACAGACTTAGCAAGATGCTACTGAGTCGTTCTTTGGCTAGAAGGTGTATTTTATTTAAACCATAGTTTCTAGACGGAATACCTGGCAGAAAAGTTTGTCCTTTACTCAGTCATTCATAGTGAACTACAAATGGATCCATGATACTAAGGCATTGATGTTACAGTAGCTGAGACCTGTGCAGGTTACAAATTGACCCAGTGAACGATGCTTGGATTGTATTTCTTCTATCGGCTCTAGGCACCTATGGTATTTCTAGGTATCTGTAAAGAAGGTACGGACAGGAGTTCATCAAATGCCCATCCCTGGCCAGCATGCCTGCTGCTAGCTTTAGGAAAGGTTGTACCATTAGCCTTGAGTCTACGCAGTGAGCACAGCCTGGAACCAGCTGTTAACTAATGAGATGCAGTTTGAGGCAGCAATACTGAGAAGCATTAGTGTCATTAGCAAAAGTAATACGGGCAGATGATGATCTGGGTGATGAGCTGAGGTGGTGAAGGGGACAAACGTCAGACTACACGCTGTCCTTCCTTCACGGTGTCTCCTGCTTTTATACATGAAATCTAACTCTTTGTCACTATTTGGCCCTTACTTTCAATACAGGTCAATCTGATAACAGAAGTCTGGAGACTGCAGGCCATCTCTGTTCCCTCCTTATTCTGCAGCCTATCACAGAGTCTCAGTTTGCTCACCTGCATCTTTTTCTTCCTGTGTCTTTAAAGCTCTCCTCCCTGTCAAGACCGTGGTACAAGCTTCTTGATATCCCCAGAGATGAACTGAGTCTTATCTCCGAAGTAGCCTGAATTAGCAAAGGAAGTTGTGGGCTTGTTGGCTTCGAAGCTCATTTAGACACTGACTTTTTTCTTTTAATAAAACCAGAGTATAGCCATCCATTTTTCCTTTGTGTCTACTTAATTACATGCTTCCTTTTCTGTGACAAAAGGAACCATCCTTTTATAAGATAGCACAGATTCGGGAGTCAGACAGAGCTGAGTTGGAGGCGAGCCTTGGCCCCTGATGATGCTTGGGAACTTTCAGCTAACATTTCCATTTTTCTTGGCAAAAATGGGTACATGAGCTGGGTTAAAATAGCAATGCAATGTATGTCTAGGATCTATCCATGCCTGGGCAAGATCTCTAATATCTGGGCATTGCTAGCCAATAACATGATCAGTGAATTAAAAATGACTGTAATGGTTTTACATACATCAACCTATTGTCTCTACATACCAGTTCAGTTCACACAACCAAGTACAAGACGAGCTCGAGATGTTCTTTCCCTGATGCTCTTTCTAATTTAGATTCCAGTGTGCACCTAGCTGGGTCTCAGTGGTTAATTCATTCTCAGTATCCCGCATAGCTAATTCTCGTCCCAGTTTGCTTACCTTTATGTGAGTATGTGATGCTACTGTTACTGACTTATTTTTGCACATGCTTCATTACCGTAAGTCTACTCAGATCATTTGTAGATAAAGATGGGACTACCAAACAATGAGAGGAACGAGTAAGTAATGTTCCCCCTTGGGTCTCTGTGATGTCTACAGCATCCTGCCCTCCTGCCTGCACTCCCTCTGAACTGATCACTCAATGCTCACTTAGTACAATTTCATTTAGCTTTGTCTGGGAAATAGTTCGTTTTTTTTCTGCATTCATGTTGTGGATATCAGAGAAGTGGCACCATATCGATAATGTTTGAACATCAAATTCTCCACCTCCCCACAGGCAAATAGGACCATGTATGGATGGAATTTAAGGTTGTAGAAAGGATGCTTTATTTTTATCAAGATTTGTTTTTTGTGTTTGTTGTTAATTCTTCCTGGGTGCATTTTGTTTGATTCAGGCTGTGGTCCTAGTTGGGTTTTGACCAATTGTATGAGAGGAGAAATGACCGTGATCTATTCGCAGGCTTGGTCATGAATCCTCCTTTCCAAGACATTGACACCACCGAGTCTCCTCAATGTACCAGTGTGTGCATGGGCTTCATGGCTATCCCCTGAAGCATGGGGGCCTCTCTGGTGCTGTATCCAGAAACCGAGCCTCTTTCCTCAGCAGTCATCCATTGCGCATTAGCTCCTGGGCTACTAGGAAGAAAACCATATTTTTTAAATGAAAAAATTAAAATAAGAGACAGAATTATGACATGGAAGAGAACTGAGCTACCAAGTTACCAACCGGAAGAAAAATCATCACACAGGATAATCTAACTCAGATTAGGAGAATGAGAAAGCAAAGCACGTGAACATCCGAGTGTACAGGGCATGTTTGTTACTGTCGTGTGACTGACCTGGTGCCAAATGAAGCATGAGACTTTCCTGGGGAGAAAGGTGACACTCTGCTTGTGTTAATATTTTCTAAATTGTGCATCAAAGCAATGTGCGAATGTAACGCATTATTTGCAGAATGCTTATAGGTCTAACAATCATGAGACCAGATTCTGGCGGGAGTCGCAGGCTGGCATCTGTATTATCTGCAGCACCGTCATTTGCAAAATCACACTCTAACCCTTGTCATGACTGCCTCTTGAGGTTACAGAAAGTCGCAAATGAAATCATGGATGTGTAAGAACTTAGAAACTGTAAAGTTATGCCAAGGAGAAGAGGCTGTAATTACGAGGAGGCTCTGATCTCCCTTGGGAATACCCTTTGCACATAACAGGGGATGCCATGCTGCTGTCCCCATGTGTTAACTCGTCCCTGGAATGTAAGCCCAGACTTTTGCTCAGCAAAGCGTGAGCTCAAACTTCCTGGATGCTGTGCTGAATGCTTGGCCGGCATTTTCTGCCTGGAGCAGCTGCTGGTAGCCAAAAATAAAAGTGCCTGTGAGTCTCAGCACAGAAAGACTGGAGGGGAGAAGGAAAGCTTTTCACAAGGATGAGTGACTAGGAAGAGGTGAAAGGTCAGAGTTCACTCTGGGAAGACCAGCTCCCTCATAGAATCTGAGGAGCCAGGGTACAGCTGTTAGCAACATACCCAGCTCTTATGGTAAGTGTCAACGGGAACTGGCAGGCCCAGGGTTCCAAGCTGCACCATATGGGGACTCTGGAACTCCCTGGGTAAAGCCATCTTAGCTGTTGCCTTTGTTTCTCATCAAACATCAACTCACAGATAATCTCATGGCACAGGCCATGCAAATTAATGCTGTGTTCCGATCTCTCTCTCTCTCTCTCTCTCTCTCTCTCTCTCTCTCTCTCTCTCAGTGTATGTGTATGTGTGTACATACACATATATATGCATGTGGCTGTGTGTAAATGAAGAAGCTGTCATGCAGTTTCGATAGCACAGTGGAAACATAGCAAGCAATTCACAGAAAAGAACAGAGGACAAGTTCCCCAAGCCAGCTTCCTGTGTGGAAGGTCTTCTCCTTGGAGGCCAGAAGTTATGAACCACATGTACATATTCCGTGTTCTTACTACACAACAGGCACTCTGCTAAGCACATTTGAGTATTAGCTTATTAGTTGTAAAACCTTGTGACAAATGTGTGATCATCATCCCTCTTTTACAGGGAGGAAACTGAGGCACACACACACACACACACACACGCACACACACACACACACACACACACACACACACACACACACACAGCTCTAGGAAACAACGATAAGTGGTAAAGCCAGGATTCAAACCTAGGCATCAGCTTTCGCTATGCAGTTATAAACACTGAAGTCTGCTACATTGCAGGAAAAGGCATGGAATTTAATGCATATGGTGACCTTTGCAGGTCCTCGGGGCCACTTACATCCTGGACTTTGGCGTCATCAGAAGAGAGTTGGCTAATTAAAGATACACACACACACACACACACACACACACACACACACACACACACACACCACTTCTTGAACATTGTATTGTGTAGAGATATATATGACCATGTTGTGATTGTGACTTACAGAAGTACAACGTAAATCGCACTAGCTAACTCTGCTCCTGGAAAGCGCCTCCTTTAATGGGTCTCAACAGCCATTGAAGTAGGTACATCAGAGAGACCCCAGGGCTCATAACATGGGAAACCAGCCCCAAGTGAACTCATTATCCATCACCTGATTGTAAAATAATAAACAAAAAGGAAACCCTTAGGATGTGTGGTTTTCGTTTGGGGTGCTAAGGCTTATTAGCATATTTTCATAAATATTCATATTTTCAGCATACATTCATTGCTTATCACAATGCTTATATGCACCTCATTAATTATCAGTTGCCTTTAGGCATTTACTTGAAGACCGTCAAGTACTGTGTAATCAAGTGGAGCTGAGAAATTACTTTTCTAAGGAGCCTGGAAAAAAGGAAGTGTGAGATTAGCAATCAGAATGTGTTTCCCACTTTTCCTGCTGACTGGCCCCTCACTTTGTAATGCAGCAAGCGTCAGACTGCAGCGGGGTCTCACCGAGCCCACTCCCTAGGCTTGTTACCTCCACCTTCCAAATGTATAATTTTCTACCATCTCCAATTTTACTAACTCACAAGTGTAGCCTGCAGCCCACTTCTGTCTGGTTTAATTGGGGATGCCTTATTGAAAGCGGGCACTCCAGCTCCAGCACTGGTCACCGAGTTATAATTTATGCAGGAGATGCTCTGATAAATTGGCTGCATGCACCAGCGTCCGCCCATCAACTCAGAGTCTCTTTCATTCTCCAAAAATAGCATGACTCTGTGTGTGTGTGTGTGTTTCTGTTTGTGTATGTGTTATAATATGTGTGTGTGTGTGTGTGCGTGCGTGTGTGTGTTTCTGTGTGTGTATGTGTTATAATATGTATGTGTGTGTGTGTGCATCTTTGGGGGGTAGTATGTTTGCTTGTGCAGGTAGGTATATGTAGAAGCCAGAGGCTGACTTTGAACTGTGTTCCTAAGTGGTTTCTCCACCTTGGATTTTGAACCAGTAAGGCCCCAGGAGCTACATGGCTCTGCACTCTACAGATAGGGTTAAGGGTGTGTGCTCTCATGCCTGGATTTTCTACATGGTTACTGGGGATCCAGACTAACTTTACCCTATCCTATACTATGGTTTTAATAATGGCCAGAGGGATGTGTGCCCTGTGAGTGGGACTCCATTTTAACACATGCCTCTGTTGATTCTTACACATGTTAACATTTGAAAGCAAATGATATTACAAATGTAGATGGGTTGGGTGGAGGAAAACTTGGTGATAATGAATTCGGTAAGGACACAAAGCACTATTAGCTGTTATTTATCAAAATAATCCTCATAAATATCAGAATTCTATAGAGGAAAACTTAGAAAATATTCTTCTACAAATAGTATTATTAGGGCCTTGCAAACCATCACAAAAGAGGAGGGATCCCATGAAGACAGATGGGTTTGCATACAATGCTGTGAGCTATTTTAGGAGTGTCCACAGAGAGGTTACCATTGATGGACCTCCTAGCACCATCTACAGTCCTCAGAGTTGGAAGCAGAAAACAGAGGCTGACAGTGTCAGGACCACAGCATCCCACAGGTATGTTTTTTTCTGGGCAAAGATATGTACATTTTGTGTTACTTGCAGACCTTTAAGAGCTACGGGATTTCATGTTTAAAGCCAAAAGCAATATTTCTGTCTTTTCTTGAAAACTCAGAGGGATTTTGTTTCTAAGAGGCAGCAATTGACAGCGAGGGAGTGGTCACCATTTTTGGAACTACCTGAGTTTCTATGTAATCACCAAGGCAGTCTACTTTACTGTTCTTCAGGTCTGTCTGGCCATGGTCATGATAGAGAAGGGGAGAGGATAGGGAATGGGAAGGGAGTAGAAGAGAGGAGGGGCAAGGAGAAGATGACAGGGGAGGAGAGGGGAGAAGAGGAGGGTGATGAAGAGGAGGGGAGGAGTTGAGAGGAGAGGCAAGGGAGAGAGAAGAGTGAAGGGAAAGTGAATGGAGGACAGGGAAGATGGGTAGAGGAAGAGAAGGGAAGAAGAGATAGGAGAATTGAGAAAGGAGGAGAGGAAAAAGAAGGAGGGACAGAGGAGGGGAGGAAAGAACAGGGTTAGCATGAGGAGAAGAGGAGAAGTGAGAAAAACTCCCAAAAGGGAATGTAAGAATTAAGAAAAAGGAAATAAAAGGCAAGTCTGGGCCTACTGTGGGAAATAACTGTAGAGCCCCTGAGATGAGGCCCTGTAGTTCCCAAGCTGTCCTGATGATTTTGTGTCAGAGGGTGTGAGGAACAATGGTACCCCTCTAGTTGGCGAAGCTGCCTCAACAGAGGATCTGAAGGCAGACCACAGAAGAGTTCTGGGGTGCTTGAGGACTCACTTGCCATGGTTTTGGTTGGAAGTCTTCTCCCAGTTAGCCTTCAGATGCTGCCCTGGGAATTCTGCTCAAGTGGGCTGGGGTAGAGTAAGTGTCTTCATATTGAAATTCCTTAAGACATTTGGAAGCAGGTAGACCAAATGGACTACTTGCTCAAAACTTTCTTCTGTGCTTCCTTTCTATGCAATGGAAATAAAGGCAAGCCCAGGCAATTAAGTCATCTCAGGTCCCAATGAAGGGAAGTCAAGGTTATAGACATCAAAACTCCTTGAGAATATTCAGTAGGCACTGTTTTTGGAAAACATGCTTGTCATTTGAAAAGACTTTTGTCCATGACCTTCTCCCTGTTTTTCCAAGATAGTGACTTCTGCAAACAGCTGGTCACCCTATGATGAGCTGCCTTGTCTCTGACATTAAGAGTAGGAGTCTGTCTGAATCGTGGGTAATCTTCCATCACTGCCCAGTTGATACCATTTGGAAGTTCAAAAAAGCTGTCTCTTGCCACACAATAAAATCATGCAAATAGAAACTGATCAGTATAAAGGACACAGGCTTTTTCTGACTTTGATTTAATTTGTTATAAGCAGTTTAAAGTACTGGTGGGCATCTTATTTTTCCAGTCCAAATATTGGTGAGGAACAGAGCTAGGAAGTAAAAAAATTCAGAGATCAATGGGATAACAGGCTCATCTGAACTCTCATCCAGATGTAAAGTTAATCATCTTTCACTTTCTCTTCTGTGAGGTACTGATGTCCTAGTGGTCAGCTTGGAGTCATCTCAAGTTGTGGGCCTGCGTACTGGAGACTTTCCAGGGAGAGCTCTGGTCTGGCTATGTGTGTGAGTTCAGGTGAAGGAGAGAGAACTCAGGCAGGGACGGGGAACTGCTTCCTCTGCCTCTGGTGATGCTACCCCACCACTGTTTCTGTTTCAGCTCCTGCTACAGTACATCAAGGTGAGTTGAGCCAGCATGGGACTGACTAGCCAGTGAGGGGTTCAGGGGAGTCTCTGGTGGCAATTTTGGGAGAAAAGATCTCTTCCCCAAGTGGAGGTATTACAGTTCTTATGACAGAAGGTCTCAGACAATGGAGTAATTCCTGCACACCTTTTATTCTTCTGAATAGGATTCTTAAATACAGTTTTGGGATGGGTCGGGGTATGTCAGCGGGTACTTCATATTGGTTTGGCCTGAGAGCTTGGGAAGACCTCATCTACATATTTGGAGCTGTAGTCCTGATCTGTCTTGAGCCTATCATATCCTTACCTATGGAGGAGGGGCTTGGGGGCATTGTCCTATGTGACTGATCTGTCTCAAAACTCTCTACAGGGGGCTGGGGGATGCTGTAGCTCTATGAGAGGGGCCTGATCTCCTAGAAGACTGGGACACTCCTGCTGTCACTTAGGGTCCCTGGGGCTTTGACCTATCTCTACCAGGAATTAGGATAACTTTCACAGCCCACTGCCCCACATCAAGTCACAGGCTGCTCCATCCACATTCACAGGATATGTCATGAGAGGACTCTTGGTGTCCCTTGAAAGTGTGTAGAAGGTCTTAGAACTAAAAGTTCAGCTTGCGTTCTGCTTCTAAGAAGGCCTCCCTGATCATGCGGGGAATACAGTCTTCCAAGTTGTTTTCTCTTAGAATTTTCATGTGCTAATAGCAACAGTGATAGTGTTATCTTCCCTTCAGCAGTGGTTCTCAGACTTCCTAGGCCCTCAGGTTGTGGTGACTCCAGTCATAAGGTTATTTCATTGCTTCTTTACAAATGAAATTTTACTACTGTTATGAATTGTAAATATCTGATATGAAACTGCGAAGGGGTCATGGCCTACGGGCTGAGAAGCACTGCTGTAAGGCAAGCCACTGGGTAGCAAGCCTGCTGGGAGACATTTTATTTACCTTACATTAATTCTTCTTGTCCGGAATCACCTCTCCCCTCAGACGGTTCCAGTCTCATAGCCTTTTCTGATGTGCATCGTTTCAACCCCCAGGCTCTGCATTTTATCCTCTCTGATTGAAATGTTTTCTCTGGTTTGCCTACATCTTCCTCCTTGTTTTATTTAGCTCTGTGCCTCTTACATTATCTTATAAAACCTCAGTGTCTGGGCTACTCTCTGAGAAGATGTTCTGTTATGCAGCCTCAGTAGTCCTAATCTACTATTGGGGTACTGGTGGGTGAGCACAGCAGTTTGTAGACTTGTCTCTCAGCAGCACCACAGTCACCACAGTTTAGAACTATCGCCATTGGATCATCGCTCTCACTCTCTCACAGCTAAAATGAAACTCTTATTTTCACAGCCCAAATATTGGTGAGGAGCAGAGCAAGTAATGAAATTCTTACTTGAGTAAGTTAATGAAATTCTCTTTCTCCATTATCTTCTTTTTCAGCCCTAGAATTAAATTAATGGCTTTGGAATATGCCAAGTAAGTGATGCATCTGAGCTTTCCCCCAGCACCATTCCCCCATCTTTAAGTCAAGAGCACCATTTCCCCATCTAACAGGGATGCTCTATGATTGGCAGCAATATACATAAGTAAGTAACATACACAAGTTATTTTACTGAGGTCAAGGATTTTAATATTTTATTCACAAATTTATCTCCTTAAACTTTTCCTTAACACCTATAGCTGCATAAAATTTTTGATAAAGTCATTGATTCTAACTCAAAAGTCATTAAATCAATGACTACAGGATATATACTTTTATGAAAGATATATAAATAAATCTTCTCTCTCCCTTATGTAAGTGTTTGCAGGAATATCAAGTTGGGATAGCATTTGTCTGTAGGTAGGGTAAGAGTTTGTATTATTTCTACCTAAAATGGAAAAAAATGAAGCTATTTTGTTCAATTTCTTAATTTTTTCTTTCTGTAGAAGATTGATATGGAATTAATCCCTCACACGTAACAGCTAAAACCAGACCAAACAACAAGAAGACAGACAAGATATATGAATCGCTGTCTTTGCAGGTATCAGATAAAGGCAATGAACAAGGCACATATCAGAAGCATGGTTCCTCCAGTGCCTAACATGCTGTCTGGGGAGCTTTTACACTGCAGAGTTGAAAAGGCCTCCTGGTACAATCTAGCATTCTAGAATGAGTGTACAGGGCTAGGTCCTTGCAGGGGCCAAAGTAGAATGTTTTGAGGCAGAACCCAAGAGATGAGAGAGCTCTTGTGGAAAGAGAACTCTAGACTTGAAGGAAGATTCCTTGAGCACTCATCTAGATTTCTTATGAACATGACTTTAGGCTGGAGAATGAGCCATCTCAGAAGCATCAGACGGACCTGCTGTCCAATCTCAGGCAATAGGGACAGAATTCTGCCTCCCAGCCGTCTGAGAAGAAGCTTCCCAGTGTACAGAGTCATAGATAGGGGACTCAGAAATGTTGTGTCTTGGTAAGGAGGTACAACAGGCCCCGGAGTAAATAAATGCTGCTCTAATTCCCATTAACGAATCTTAAGAGCAGGACTTAAGAGAATTCAACTGTTTCTAAAGATTAACTATGAAGACAAGGACATAGACACTTTATGAGTAAACTCAAAACAGATCATGGACCTTAATATAAGACTTGAAGCCCTGAAACTTCTAGAACAACATGTAGGAACAATCTGTTATGACCCTAGTTTGGGCAAAGATGTCCCAGATATATCACCAATAGAGTGATCAATAAAAACAAAGCATAATTAATTTGGACTTTATTAGAATAAGGAACTTCTATTCTCTGAAAGTCACTGTTGGCATGGAGAAAAATGTTGTAAAAATTTGATGTTTTAAAGAACTTATGTCCACAATGGGTAACGCATCCTCAAATCTTAATGTTAAGGAAAAAATATTGTTAAAATAGACACAAAGTTTCAACAGCTACCTCACCCTAGGAGAGAAGATGAAAACTAGGCACATAGAAAGACTCTCAGTGCAGTTGGACATAAAGAAAATGCTACATGTGTCTGAAATTGTCCTAAATTGAAAATACAATACCAAATGTTGGTTGGCGTGGTTGTAGAAAACTAGAATGCTCACACCCGAAGCAGTAATTTGCTAATCCGCTCTGAGCTCCCCTCCTATAGCTATGCTTCTTACTTCCACTGGTCAAAAGGCTCTGGATTCACAAATGAAAGACAGACAGACAGACAGACAGACAGACAGGCACACACACACACACACACACACACACACACACACACACACACAGCTTTACTCTCATTATCCAAGACTTGATCAGAGAAGTGTTCCCTGAGGCTGTCTCCCTGATGCTTACATGGATGGATGCTTTCCCTCCTGCTCCCTCAAGTCTGATCTTCCTGCTTCCTGTCATGGTGATTCTCAAAACTCCTTCTCTCCTTCTTCCTTGCTGGGGAAATATAAAGTCCTGCCTCTGTCTCCCTGCCCAGGATTGGGCGGCCGGCCACTCTCTTTTACCAATCAAAGCAGGAACCCTCAGCATCTTACAAGCAGACATGACAGTTCCAATGTAACTGTGGGAGCCGATTTAACACAAATAGCATTGGAGCCAATCTGCAACACACACCCAGATTGAAACTGAAGTTGCTTAGCTATTTTGGCAATGGTTTCCTAACTTTCTGAGCTCAGATTCAGTCTCACTGCTTATACCTCTTGACTTTGGTTCCTCTGTGTCAAACAATCCCCGGCCGATTTACCTTTTCTCATGGTGACCAAGACAGTGGCAGAATTAACTATTCATAACTTTTTAGGCATAATCTTAGTAGACAGAAAGTGAATATTAAATTAAGAAAAATATTTTAAATCTCATTGATTTTGTTGGTCACAAGTGATATCTCCAATTAACTAGGCCAGGGGAAATAATGCCAGATTTTCCTGACTTAACATTACCTTGTCTCTAAACCTAGTGGTAGAAAAATGCCACTTAAAGCACAAAATGTAGAGATGAGATTTACAAGGAAAATTGGGTTATGGTTCCACACGTCTCAGAGAGCTACAGACCATAAACCCAAAACCAAACATAATAAAACACACAAATACATTTTCTGACAAAATACCACTAAAATCATAATCTCTAGTTGCACTCTAACTTCCCTTTGAGTACAAAAGGGTATGGAAATGGATGAGCCTGGTGTCAGTGTTGAAGCTCTCCTAGCGATAGCTTAGATAATGCATGTATTTTTAAATGCTATGGTATAGTATGTATTAGACATAAATGCACTTGCTTTATTGAAGAATTCAAACATTTTCATAGGCAAAATAGCCATATTTAATTTTGTAATTCCAAACTACTTTTGATGTTCATGTTTGATAAAATTATTGAATGCAAGAAAGGCAGAATGTATAGAGGTGAGAGAGTGAACACAGGAAAGAAATCAAAACAACTGCTTTGTGATTTTTTTTTTATTGATCGCATTCCATGCTCTGAGCACCCATGTTCTTTGTTGCTGGTAGCCAGTGTAGAAGACATCTTCCATTTGACCATGAACTGTTAGAAAGAAAAATATTCCAGTACTCCTGAATGCATATATGTACATCGGGGACACATGTATGCATACACACAGATGCCCAACACGTAGACACATAGACACACTCACAGCTGAGGATCAGCACAGGAACATCTGAGTCTTCTGCGATGTCATGGTCTCCCTAGATAGAATACAGGTGAAATCGGGCAAGGTAATCCTTAGAATGTTTTCTTTTAAACTCCTCCTTTCCATCCGTTACAACCAGAAATAAGTGAGCTGCTTCTTACTTATTCACTCTCTACCATGTTTGTCTTTCTTAAAGCTCAGCAGCAGGGGGAGCACAGAATGACAAAACCCACTCTTTCCTCCAGCAGGAAGGTCTCAGGGTCACAGGGTCACAGGGTCACAGGGTCACAGGGTCACAGGGTCACAGGGTCACAGGTATGAAAGCCTTTTCTCCCCCACTTAAGACCTTGGTGGAGTTTCTGTTCTCCACTCTTTATTATGCAAGGGGGAAGTTTTAGTACAGTTTCTCAAGAGGAAGGTCCCGTTGGAGAGCTAGAGATGAGGAGGGAATTGGGGCTGTATGAATACAGAAATTTATCTGCACTCTGGGTGCAAGATGTAATAGAAAGTTTATTGGACCCTTTATGCATGATCAATGTCCCCTTTGATAGGAACCTTCATTTCAGTCACAAAGGATAGGGGGATAGAATTGTGATTGTCCAGCCAGTTCTTTGTAATTCAGTAAGCAAGAGTATGCTGGCTGCCAAGAATAAACTAGACCGGTCACGGGAGACTGATGTTACAGGCTCACTGTACTATAGTGGAAGTTAGACCATCAGAAGGGCTCAGAACCTTTTTCCAGACAGAATTTAAACTTGTATGCACTGGCTAGAGTATTTAACATCATTTTTACTTTTCCTTATTAAAAGGGCCATTTGCCTGCTACCCTTACAGAGAAATTAATTCATGAAGCTCCTAGAAAGGTCACCTCCCCCAGTATGGATCCTTGCACACCTGGCTCCAGACAATGGCACTGAGCCATTGAATCGTCTATCAGGAATCTGAATTAAGTCTCAGGGACTATATAGTCAGAAGGCAATATGGACTGAAGTCAGATGGTCATGATATATCAAAGCTGTATAAAGCTCATAAGGTTCCTGGCAGATGCTGAATGTGGACTCTATTTCTAACTTGCCAGTTTTGCCCTCCCAAAGGCACAATTGCCCTTTGTGGGCCTTTTGTGGTATGTGTGTTTTAGGCTACCCAGGCTGCCATAACAAAATACCACAGGCTGCCAGCAATCATCTATTTCATCCCTGTCTGGGGGCTGAATGTTTTGAGCAGTGGTGTGTCTTCCTGGCGTATAGGTAGCTGTGTGTTCACTTCACACCTACAGGGCAGGGACCGGTGGAAATAAGCCTTCTGATGTTCCCTTCTCTTATTAGAAAGGTAATGATTCAATCATGAAGCATCACCCCCAAGACTCAATCTAATCCTCTTCATCACTCAAAGGCTCCATTTCCAGATAGTATTACACTGGGGATGGGACTTCAAGTAGTCTCCAGCACTATATGCTTGCCTGCTGTTCCTACATTAAGCTGCTTGCTGAGTTAATGTGAGTAGGTTTCTGTGCTGTGATTGACAGGCCACCATCCCAGGTCTCCATTGGGTTTTAGAGTATGTAAAGTACTTCAATAAGCACTCATTTTGCTTCTCACAGTTAGTTTATGAGATAGAAGCGTAATTGTTACTACTAGTATTTTTTATTAGAGTATCTAACATGATAGCTATGCTCCAATATTGATAACTAATGGTGTATTGCTGCAAGCAGGTTTCTAGAATGCATTCGTGGTATTGTAAAAATTCTACCTGTTGAACAGGGGTCTGGAGAAAGTAAGTTTGAAGGAAGAGAAGCAAATTGTCATAGATCAGTTGTCACATAAGAAGTCAGTGGTGGGCTTGGGATTCAACCTAGGGTTTATGAGAGCACGTCGTCATATCTATAGCTAACGTTTTCCCCTCCCTCATATTTGGTCACATAGGTTTAGCTAAATCCTAAGAAGGGTGAGAATACAGCTTAGATAGCGTGCTTTTGGTACACGGCTTCTGACAAGGTGTCCCACTGCTAGCTAGTAGCCTCTCTGACTCATCGTCTGCTATCGTAAAGGGTTTCTGCCCTCGTGGCATGATTCAAGATCCTCAATCTCTGTGCCATGTTCTAAGGAACAAGAGGAGAAAATGGGAGGTGGGAAAAGGCCAAAGATACCTTTAAAGATGAGTGCTTCAAGCCACACACATAACTTCCTACTACAACATATTTACCCCAATACATTTACCTGAATTTCAGTTCCTACCACCAATGAAGCCTGCGGTCAGATTCCCCATGGATCATTTAATGAATCGATGCCATTGGCTGTGGTCAGTTGTGCGAGCTCAACAGCACATTTTCTCTATTCTGAATTGCTAGTTTTGTTCTCACGTGTTGAGATTCTATTTATATCAATTTACTGTTTTCAGGAAATAACAGATTTGAGACAACTCTGACTATATACATCAAAATGTTTGACCTTTGTCATTTTGGAAATGCATATTAGTATAAGAATTATTTCAGCTAAATCAGTCTCTATCTTCACTAGCAGAAATAAGATTTCCAGTCCCTCTGTGAATTCCCCAGGCTGATGAATTCCAACGTAGAGTGGCCGATTTCTGTAATATCAGGCTTTCCCATTGCTTGGCTTTCTTCCCTCACAAGTGAAACCTAAAACCTCTAGATTTCTGGACTTCTTGGGTGTTTTTGAAGATGTGTCAGAACTGTAGGTTTCTATCTTAACATCAAGGATGATGAAAACAGTTCTGTCTCTGATGTCACTTCCTTTTGGACAAGCTTAACATCATGTGCTCTAAACGTTCCACTCAGAGTCTCATTATGGAGTTGAAGACACAGAATGGTGTCACTCGTCATCTTAGGGATGGCCACTCTAAGAAATGACCTAGGTGATACCATCAGGAAGGCCTAGAAGTAAAACCATGGAAGGGAACCTTGTAGTTGTCTCTGGAAGAGCTGAGACTGTAATTCAAGACTCATATGTGCTTTGCCACCTGGCTTCTGTCCTTCCAGTAACCTCTCATAACAAATGCTCTCTGGGCTGATAAGGTTTCTCAGTGGTTAGAGCACTTACTTCTCTTTTAGAGGACATAGGTTTGATTCTCAGAATCCATGTGATGGCTTACAAACACCCTAACTCCAATTCCAGAAGGTCCATTTCCCTCTTTTGACTTCCACTGGCTGTAAGCATACATGGTAAAAACTACATACGTGTAGACAAAACATTCTTCATACACATATATTAAATAAGTGAATTAAATAATAATTCAGTGAAATAGAGCTGACCTCACAAGAACCAGTGGGCATCTAAACATCCCAGGACCCTCTAGTGAAACCCAGCGTACTTTGGCCTGCTCACCTAGCCGTAATTTGTGCCTGTGAAGAACCAGGACTATATGCGCATCCTGTGCCATCAAGTTTGGCCCAGGAGATTTCAATCTCCTTGGACAAGGCAGTAATAAAATGATGTGACACGTGGCTAGGCTGGAACTGTA
Source organism: Rattus rattus (assembly GCF_011064425.1). Lineage (NCBI taxonomy): Eukaryota > Metazoa > Chordata > Mammalia > Rodentia > Muridae > Rattus > Rattus rattus. Next base: position 54,188,932 of record NC_046155.1, on the reverse strand, counting down.
TCTCATCTCTTCTCCCTAAGGCCATCACAAAGTTATCAGTCTGCTTTCTTGCTGCTTTCTGAGCTAACAAAGCTCCTGCATATCCAAAGCCCAGGGGTGGATTTGGTCTAATTGATCATCTTGGGGAAGCCCCTCTATTGATTTTTACAACCTTCATAAATAAATAGGGTAAGAATTCTGTGATTGATGTGAATGCAAATGCCAAGGAAAGTCACAGAGGTTTGACACTTATTAAAAAGTGTCGCCAGAAAGTATGAGTGATTATTTTAATATTGGCTCTGCATGGCACATATCTGCCTGCTTCTCCTTAATTTCCCCACAGATGGGCCACTGTGCATGCTATGCCTTTGTGTGGCAAATGAGAAACTGTGTTTGGAATTAAGCTTTAAGGAAAGAATTGCAATCTTTTTAATTATAAGTCACCCAGTATTCCTCTCAAGTTGGAGAGCCTTGCATGCACCATAGAATTAGGGTGACAGTCTTGGCATGGGACTGAGAGGCAAAGCAAGAAACTTGGACATTTGTTCCAATGTTCAGTTTCCAGGGGAAGTACACTTTGCTATTAATTATTTTTAGATGCTAAGCATCCTTAAGACTTTTAGCTACACACAACTTGAGAAATATAGTAGACTCCTCTGATCCAGGCTCCAGACTTTCACTCCAGAGGATGCTCTTAGTGGTCCATGTGGAGGGAGACCCTGAAGTCTGTTGGGCAAATAGTCTACACGTGTAATCCTGCTCGGTTAGGATTAGACTACCAACAGACTTCTCTAATATATGTGCCAAATCCACTGGACACTGGGATTCTGCAATAACTGTTGATGGAGACCGGGCTGTACAGCATGGCCTTGGTGATCTCTGACTGTTCTCCTTGTATCTCACTAGACACCGATCACATCCTCTTCTTTCCTGCCTCACACACTTGCTTCCACAGACCATGCTGCAAAGGTGACCTTTGACCTGTCTTCTACACAGACCTGGAGAGATTGGAAGGTATTTTTAGAGACTAAAGGATAAAACAAAAAGGGATTTGTTTTTCTAGATTTACCAAGTAAGCAGTTGGCCTCCCAATAAAATTTAATATTGAGATGGACCACAAAATATTTTCTAATGTAAGTATTGCTATGCTGCATGAAGTGTTTAGAATGTAGAATTTAAGATTGTGTTGTTTATCTGGAGTTCAATTTAAGTGTGCCCTATATTGTCCTGGCAAACGTGGAGGTGTGTTATTAAGTCCTGGTTGGGCTACCCCCTTGCTGTAGCTTGGCTAATTACATTTGCTTGGTGAAAAAGCTTCCATAGTTTCAGTATCCACACAGCTCTAGAAACTACTTTGTCCCCTTCAAGGACCTCACTTGTCCAAGTTACAGAGAGTCTCATTTTTACTCCAGTCTTCCCAAGCCTAAGCTCAAAAAACTGTTTAATCCAATAGATTCCTTTGGCTGTCTGCTTCCTGGTACAGGGAGCACAGCTGGATATGGGGACCACAGCTGGGTAGTCCCTCACCAGGTGTCTTAGGTCAGAGCAGCCCAACTTGGACCTCCCACTTTGGCACTCTCTGTGACACCTTCTCCACTTGAGGACAGGTCCAGTGGGCAGCCTTGCAGTGTACTAACAAGTGTTACAGGAGGTGAGGATGGAGTATTACCGAGGAAAATGATCTAGGCTGAATTGCTACACGAGTTCCAGAAACTTAAGACATGTGTTTGTGCATATATGAATGTATATATATATGCATGCATATGTGTACATATGTGTACATTATATGTATTCTAATTTTATTCTGGACATTCCCTTCTTAGAAATACATAAAGTGAATTTTAAGAATAAGTTTTTTTTTTTTTTTTAGCAAAACTAACCTCATTTTCTTGTGAGATCATGTGTCATACTGCTGTGAAGGTGTGATCCCTATGGGAGGAGAGGCCACACGTATATTACATGGTTATTGTGATCCAGGGCCAATTTCCAGGTCCTCTGAAGTGTCAAGGACATCAGTGGCAGTGCTCTTCTTCAACCCATGATGCATGAAAGCAGCAGGTTTATGCCTATAGTTAAGTATTTGTATGCACTTCACGCCTTCATAAATCACTTTATGTGACTTTTATATATTTAAATGTGCACAGATATAACTCGCATGATTTATAATTTCATCTTGTATTTGTGAGTTGCTGATCTCTGCATTTTTAATATGTTAAAAAGTAGTTGATTTCTCTAATTTGTCTTTTTTCTGTTTAATCATGAGTTTTCACATGAATCAAAGATCATTTCCATAACTTCTTGAAGCATTTCACTTGCAAAATCTGTCTCTTTGAAGCTTGCTTTAACCTAGGCATGCATTATCTCTCATGAGGCCCATTGATATTCTGATAATAATGCATTATTATATAAAACCTATCCCTGGCCAAGCTGATAGAGGAAATAATGATCATGTGAGATGTCAGTGCTCTAACTTCATGGCCCCTTTTGAGGCATAGGCATGGCCTGAGGCACAGACTTCTGTACTCCTCTCTCCAAGACTGGCAAGAATGCTTCGGGGAATGGGAACCCCTTTCCTGCCATCCTCGGTGCCGCTGCTCAGGAGTCTGGACCCCTGATTCAGGTTTCCCTATGTGTTGACTTCAGACAAATTTAGCCATGCTAATCAATTCTCCTGAGGGAAATAAACAGCACCACCCAGCTACCCCATGGAACAGGAATCTTGAAGGTTCTTAAAAGGTCAAGGAGCTTTCCTGAGACCACTGTTAGACTACAGGGACTGGGCACCTCGATGGAATAGAATAGAATAGGCAAATAAACAGCGCTCCTGTATGCTCTTCCATAGATCAGGTTATGAATTGATCTCATCACCATTTAAGCCTGAAAGGGAGCTTACTTTTTTTTCTTTTATGAATTGTGAATTAAGGACTTGGCATGTGTCAGGCACAGTGGAAGGAGGGTTGGATGAGAGGTTAGAACTTGGGGAGCTACAGGGAGTCCACAGCCTAGTTTGGAGGCTGACGAAAAAGCATTTGATTTGTCTGCAAAATGTGCGGAGAGCATGGTTGGAAGGTTGATGAGTTCATTCTGCCCACAGAGCATAACATTTTGCATCATTTATTCATTTAACAAATCTTTTCTGAGCCTTGGTTCAGTTTCAAGCACTCTGCTTAGTCCTGGGAATACTACAATGAACAAGTCAGATGGTTTCTGGTTTCAGAGGCTAGGATTAGCCAGACAGACACATATCAGCTACACATTTAAACCCTCAAAAGCTGTAAGACATCCAGAGCGCTTTGGCAGTCACTGGGGATTCAAAAGAACTGATGTAAATGGAGCTTCAGAGAAGGCTCTCCCAAGGAAATTACACATTGGCTGAGGTTTAAGATACACAGGGGGGTGAGGAAGTTGGAGAATAGAGAAAAGATGAACACATACATGACATGATATGGCGTGGGGGTGCATTCTGACACAGTCTAGAATTCTACAGTTTTCCAAGTGTTCATTTTATTTTCTGCTCCTTTCCCGACCTCTCTTCTTCCATTGCTAATTGTCACCAGTACTGAGACATCTTCATCCTTCCAGCTTGGCCTCTGTTTATTTGATGAATACTGGGTTATTTCCTATAAAAGAATAAATGGGTAGGTAGCTTGAGAAGAACAAACACTGCGTCTCTCAGGAGCAGAAGTTTAAGGATCTCTCCCCAAGAGACCATCATGAATGTGACTCAGTATCATCACTGCTGCGATTCTGCCTTATAATCTCAAGAAGTTGACTTCCAGAGACCAGGGGTCTGCCCTAGCTCTGTCACCCATGTCAAGAAGTACCAGCATGTGTTAGAAGTGGAAACCATGACCAGAAATTTCTGAGTGCTTTGGAAATGTATATTGTCTGTGCCTTAGAATATTTTGGAGTGGGTACAATTATTATATTTCCCATTTTATACAGTGAGCCTGAGACAGAGCAAGTAGGCCACTTGCCCAGATCAGAGCTGGTAAGAGAGAGGTAGGTTTCAAACTCGTAAAGTCTGAATAGAAAACCTAGACTCTTAAACACTAAGTTCCCTGAGGACACCCCAATAGTTATGATCATAACTTTCAAATTGTTGAAGCAATTTTCAGAAAAGAGGTTCTCAGAGCCAAGCAGCACCCACCCCCAGCCCAACCCTCACTCCCGCTCCCTGACTTCATATACTACTAGGAATCCAAGTTTGGGTTTAGAGCCTTTGTTTGCTGGGCCTGGTGATACAGTCCTGTGATCCCAGCTGCCCTTAAGGTTGAAGCAAAAGAATTGTAAATTAAATGTCTGATTGAGCTATAGGTCTAGTTCTAGACCAGCCTGGGCCACCTCAAAGTTTAGAAAATAAATGAAAGACAGCTGAAGGAAGGAACCACAAACTCAGAATTAGAGAAAATGAAGGCAAAGTTCTGGTTCTGAACAAGAACGGGCCCTTTCACAGTCTGCCATGTATGAAGGATGGACTCAGGGAGTGCTGACCCTTATTGATGAAATATTTGGTATAGTGAGCTTCTAGTGGTTTCTTTTAAAATATGCAAAAACATGATAAAAATATGTTTCATTTTAATCCTAGGTGTTGGGATGTGGGACTGCTTCAGATTGTCCCTCTCTCTCTGTCTCTGCCTCTGCCTCTGTCTCTGTCTCTCTGTCTCTGCCTCTGCCTCTGTCTGTCTCTCTGTCTCTCTCTGTGTCTCTGTCTCTGTCTCTCTGTCTCTCTCTCTTCTTCTCCTACTTTTTCTATTATCTAGTGATAATACATAGTGCTCCCATTCTCTGTCTCTGTCCCTCTCTGTGTCTCTGTCTCTGTCTCTCTCCCTCTCCCTCTCCCTCTCCCTCTCTTCTCCTCTTTCTTTTTCTACTATCTAGTGATAGGGGTGAAATTGGGGAATAAAGGGTGGAAAAGAGATGAACTCACAATGTAACAAAGACCAGCTACAAGAAAAATAATTTTCTACTGACCAACTTACAGAGAGGAGGAGCCATCGCCTTCAGTAATGAACCATTATTGACCCAACAGTCTCCCTAGGGTAGTTCCAATCTATTGCTCACACAGTTGGCTCTGGCTGGCAAAATGGATCATGAAATAAAACCCAAAGCCATGAATCTGGTCAAAAGACTGCTAGGAAGGGAAGGTATTGATAGGGATGAGAGAGGGATGCAAGGGGCCGGGAGCAGGGAGTAATCAGAATGCATCACAGACATGTATGAAATTATCCAATAATAAACTTAATAGAGATTAATGTTAAAATGAATTTAAAATATTATATATGTAGATACATGCTTGAAGGACAGAATGATCATGAACACATATAAGGATCTGGGTTCTATCTCCAGCACTACAAGCAATAAATAAATGCTCTCCTTCCTGCTTACCCAGTGTTTGTTGGTTCAGTAGCCGGGTATAAAGTGTACAGCTGGAGCTCACTGAGTCGTGTTCTACTGAATGCAGAAACAGAAGTGCAGAAGAAGTACGGCACTTTCACTCTCCCAAGTGATGTAGGCCACTCTCTATTGATAGATTTATAAAGTGTAACTGTGAGAGGGCTTAAGCTTCCATTGCTCCTCAATTCAGTTTCACAATGCCCCCTAGAATTTTGTGTTTATCACATGCTGCTGCAGAACGCAGTCACGCCATTACACTTTCTCCTCACATCAGCTTGCAGAGAACTCTTATCACTCTGTGTTTTCACTGTGGTACAGAGGCTTTATCACCTCATTAGCTAGGCGGCTTGAGCAGTCCTTCAGGGATAGCATCGTTTCTAATTATTTTCCTGTCAGGGAATGACAAGGAAGCAAGCACACTGACTGTAGGAAGAGAAGCTTCCAGGAGTTGGCTGGAGCCTCCTGAGTCACCAGAGTGATTTTCTCTTACGTGGGGAGAGGCGTTGACAAATGGATCCCACTCCCTGCCTCAGAGAGCAAACAGCAACAACAGTGGTCCAACTCTCATTCTCTCTCTCTCTCTCTCTCTCTCTCTCTCTCTCTCTCTCTCTCTCTCTCTCTGAGACTTTTAGGTCTAGTGTAGTAAGAAGTGGACAGTGGCCTCAGAAATTGAGCTGGTCCACCCAATAATCATGTTTCAGCATCCAGCAAGTAGAGATGACCTTGGGCAAGAGGAGAAAGTAATGGTCTTCACAGGGAAGCAGTTCACTGCCATACAATCATCTAGAAGTGATTGAAACGACTTTTATGGGCCAGGAGTTCACATGACTTTGAATAGGAGGAAGCCACAGAGACATATTTGTAACTATTCTGCCCCATTTTATGGGCTACAGAAGTAACCTATAAAGAGAAGAAATGTTTTATATGGACATCATACTAGAAATCCTTGCCAATGCAATACGTAAAGAAGAAAAGTGATTGGATAGGAAGAAATAAGACTTCTGTCAACCAGCCATGCTATGTGTATCCACACGGAAGATATTAAAACAAAACAAGAAGAACTTTAGAATCGGCACTTACATGTGAGACTCTTATGGAAGAGAGGAAAAGGATTGAAGAGGCTGAAGGGGATGACAGCTCCACAGGAAGAACAACAGTGTCAACTAACCTGAACACTGGGAACTCCCAGAGACGGAGCCAACACCCAAAGAGTATACAGGGCTGGTCTGGGGCCCCTGGAACACATGTAGCAAAGGGCTCCCCTGTCTGTCTTCAGTGGGAGAGGATGAGACTATGGGCCTAATCCCAAAGAGACTTGATGCGCCCCCAGGGTTGGGGGGATACCCAGGGGACACCCTGTCAGAGGTGAAGGGGAGGGGATATGGGAGGAAGAACTCTTTGAGGACCAAATGGTAGGGGACAATATTTGAGACATAAATAAATCAATTAATTATAGTTCAGACTTAAAGACAAGAGAAAAATCACATCGAAAAGAAAGAATAAAGTTAGGAAAAAAATTTCACCAATGTTTTTCTAAAAAGACTTGCTATAAAGCTATACTAAGCAAATGTAGGGATAAAAGCTCAATTAGTAAAACAGAATGAAGAGTCCAAAGATAAACCAATAAAATGTACTCCATTTTCTAAGTTTTATTTTATTTTTGATTGACAAATATAAATTTTATATATGTATATGAAAAATATGGCATTTGGGTGATACATACATGGGAAATGGAATTTTGCCAACGTTGAAAGTCAACTTACTAGAAAAAGCAGATTCTTTCTAAAAGTTGCTATCCATGAGAACTAAAGTAATCCCTTCTTAGAATTCACCTCTTCCACAAAACTTACCTCAATATGAATCACAGTCCTGATGGTAAAAACGATGAACAGAAGGGTAAGTTTTTATGAGAAAGGGGTAGGCAGACAGCTCTTTCCCATGCTACTAAGTATAAGATGAATAAATGAAAAGTACAAATTGGACTTCATTATACAATGAAAGCTTGTCTCTGTAACAGTTCAAACAGCACTACAGAGTGGGAGATCATGTCTGTGAGTTGCTTATTTGCACATAACTTATACTAAGAGTATTTTGTTAAAAAAGACCCCTTTTTATTGTTATACCCACTTTATCTAAGAGGAACCACACAAGCATACTTCTCATAGGTCATATAGATATTTGATAGAAAGATTTGTCCCAGAGTTCTAAATATAAGTCCTTGACTCTTTTTTTAAAAAAATTTTAGCCCAGTACAGGGGAATATGGGGGGGACAGTAAGGGGGATGTATAGGGGGAATACCCATATGGGGGGGGGGGGGAGGGAATGGGGGCTTATGGACAGGAAACCAGGAAGGGGAATAACATTTGAAATGTAAGTAAAGAAATATAGCTAATAAAAAAAGACCCTTTTACCTACAGAATTTCACGTTAAAATGGGAAAAATATTCAAACAACATACAACCAAAGATGATGTACAGGAAGCAATCAGACACACAAGGAGATGCTTAACAGCAAGACTTCCATGTTAGAGGAATGAAGATTTAAAACCACATTAATGAGTACCTATCAGAATAGATAAAATAGGAATACTGATACTACTGCACTGAAACTCTCTTGAACATGATGCACTGTAGCCTGAGATGCAAAACAGGACAGTTGTTCCAGAAAAGTTTTGAATCTGCTTACAGTATTAAAGGTACAAGCAGATGAGGAAATAGTTCAGTAGCTATGAGCACCCACCAGGCAAGCGAGGGCCCAACGTGAGTTTGTATTTGAATCCCCAGGATCCACATGGAGCTAGGCATGGCCACGCCTTGGGCAGAGGTGGTAGCAGAACCTGGGCTTGCTGCCTAGCCAGTCTAGATAATCGTGTTCCCTAACAATGTGCTTTACAGAATCACTCCACCTGGGCTGGGTCTAGGATTCGGAATGTAGCTCAGTGAGAGTTTTTTTAGTGTTTCTAAGGCTTGACACCTTCCCAACAGTCTTCAAAATACAAAACCAAACATACTCCACGTGTCACCAGGCCATGACCTCTCTATGCTGTTGACAGGACCTCTCTAGTCTTCCTAGCACTCCAAGTCCTCTAGCAGAGGTGACTCTCTCTTCAGTGCTTATTACACAGTTGGAGTAATTCACGTGTGCTTCCAATGGCTTTTCATTTGTTTACAGAAAGAGTAACCTTGACTATTTTACTTTGAACTCAGACCTCCAAGGGGAGCAGAGTCATCCAATTTCAATGGCACACTAGTGTGCCAATATTAAATATATGCCGTCTTCAATGCACAGATCCCGTATATCACTTCTGTCCTCCATTTTTATGTCCAGCTCCCTTAAAGGCTATAGGTAAAACTTTTTTTTTTTTTTTTAGCAAAGAGTTTAGGGGACTGAAATTTGTTTTCTGCTTCCCTCAGTCTAGGCTTCTAGCATCTTCCTGAACACATAGAGATGTTTGACATAGCTAGAAGCAGACCTCCAGTACCTAAATTCCACCCTGGGCTACATATTTAACTTCAGATGTCCTTTTGGATGAATTTCTACAGTGTTACAATTTCATGGGCTTGCCTAATCCTGCCAAGAGAAAGAGGGGATCCAAAGGACAGGATAACTGCAGCAAACCCACTGTGCATTTTCTTCCTAGCTCTTCCTTACTTCCTGCCTCCCTTCTCTCGCTCTTTGCCTTTATTTTGCTTTATAAATGCAGAGATGAGTATCACTGTGATGAAGAGCAGTTTCTGAAAAGCAATCGGTAAGATTTTAAAGCGTCTGGTCCAGTCTCATATCTGGTCCAGTCTCAAGGTTCTTCTCTCTGGGAAGGAGACGCTGTCACAGCTAATACTGCGACAGCACTTGCTCTTTGGTGCCTTGGAGGAAGATTTAGAAAACACAAATGGCAGACAGCCCTGCTGTTCTAAAGGCTGGTAAACATTTCCACAGCAGATTTTACCTAGGACATCTGTATTCCAAATCGAGGATTAACACCAGTTCGTAAGATGCCAAACATGAAGGATATCTTGGGTTTTCAAAGGCCCAGGTGGCTGGGCAGAACAGCTCCATGTTCATGACTTTGGAAAGACAGAATGTCTGCTTACTCAATTTAATAGCCATGGCTGTGCTCTGGACATGAATTGGTTCCATTCCCGGAGAAGGGTTTGGCAGCAATGCCCTGCAATAGGGGGAAATAGGTTTAGTCTGATGGACGACCTTCTTGGCTTCTTACCATAGGAGTGAGACCCGTTTTTTTTCTTTCTTTATCTGATGCTTCAAGTCTCAGTTGGGTACCAAAACACCAAAACCACTGTTTGAAATTTTGAGTTTTTATCGACTATTCATAACCAGAAGGGAAACAGCATAGAGCCAAACAGAACACCGAAGTATTTTCAAGTGTACTCCTCCACATTCTTACCATTGAACAGATATTTCTTACAAATATCATCATCACTATGCCCTATGAAATCCATTCTGCCTTCATTTTGTTGTCCAAATGAAACCCGGACTAACTGTAAAAATGTTCACAGTCATTGTAAAAGTATATCTAATACAAAATAGCAGAGAATAAAGTAAAATCACATAGCTTTCAGGAAATAATTTGCAATGGAGTGCATTGCATTTACAAAGCTATCCGGTGTTAGCTATGGTTGGCAAAGGATGTGTGGAGGGTGTGGTGGGGCCAGAACACTACTGAGCTGTTCTTCTTCAGAAGAAGCACGCGTACATGTTTAGAGAGGAGTGGAAGGGAACAGATTTTGCTACAATGGAGGTTTGAAGATTGGGGTTATGTAAGAGGGCACTAGGAATAGAGCAGACACACAAATCTCGTCAAAAATTTGTTTGCTGCACAAGTAACACCAGTCAAGACAAAAGAACTGATACTATACTGTCTGTGATGTCTACTCTGAGCTTTGTACAAAGTTTTGAGAGCTTCCCTCCCTGAGCTTTCTGATTTTCTTTTCCTAAGTATATTTATTAAAACCACTAGATAAAGCCAATGAAATATTGTCAAGTGTGTTTTTCCATATTTGTGCATGTGCATGTGTGTTGTGACTGAATCAATCACCAGATATAGAAGTTTCTGCTTTGATCTTCAATAGGGAAATGCAAAGTGCTTACAGATTTTTCCAGACTTCTTACCCATAAGACCTGTCACTGGGTTTAAAAACTTCACAAAAGAGAATATAATATATGGGATATTCACAAAAAAGGAACTTACCATGACTATTCTCCAAAAGACCCAACAAGTAGCTGAAAGAGTCAGATGCAGATATTTACACCCAACCAATGAACAGAAGCTGCTGGCCCCTATGATCGAATTAGAGAAAAGCTGGAGGAAGCTGAGGATGGGGACCCTGTAGGAGGACCAGCAGTCTCAATTAACCTGGATCACTGAGATCTCTTAGACACTGGAGCTCCAACCAGGCAGCATACACCAACTGAGATGAGGCCCCCAACACAAATACAGCAGAGAACTCCCAGGTCTGAGTTCAGTCAGAGAAGATGCACCTAACCCTCAAGAGACTGGAGACCCAAGAAGTTTAGATGATTGGTTGGGTGTGTGGAATGGGGACATTCTTGTGCAGATATGGGGAGAGGGGAGTGCAGAGTGGGGAGGGAGGAGGTGTGGGATGTGGAAACTCTTGGGGGATGGACTGGGAGGGAAATAAAATCTGGAGTGTAAAAATAAATAAAATAAAATAAATTTTGAGTTGTTTTGTGTGTTTGTTCATTTGTTTTGCCCAAACTGGGTAGAGAAATTCTCTATCTGTCTTGTTTTTATCCACAGCAATATTACAATATACAGAAAAGATCAGACAAAAGCCAGGAATTATGTATGTGTTGGTTAGAGGTGGTGGGTTGGGGTGGGGACAAATGTTCACTGAAGCTACAATGGAAGTCTTTCTCTTAGTCACGTGGATCAGGGCCCTGTTTACAACTAAGATAGTTCACCCCTAGGATGGCATTCATTTAGGAAGCTAAAGTGTTGAAAGACAGTGTTTGAAAATGGATTCTAACTTCTTGGACCCTTCTGAAATAGAATTCAGAGACCCTTTGCTCCTTGTCAAGCCTCATGCATATTGATTTGCAGTTATTCCCAAATCCAGAGGAACCCACAACGTCCTAGGCTGCTCTCCTGGGGGGAAAATCGTTGATCCATGATAGTTTATTGCAATCCATGGAAGACAGAAGCAAAAATGAGCACAGTTACTTAGAAGATTAGGGAAGTGTTTGTTTTTGTTGATCAGCTTTCTTCTTTCCTTCTCTTTAGGAGACCCTGGCTGCTAACTCACAAGAACCCTAATAAACACATCCATACTGTAGACTGAATCATTTCAAGAGTGTTTAGTCTGTTTGCTGACTGGTTTGATTGCATTGAATTTCCTTCAAAGGTTGGGAGGGGGAACAGTGGCTGATTGCCCAGAATGGATCCTCACTTCTTGCATGAATATTGGATGCTTTGTTTAGGACAAATCTAGTAAAGATTAGTTTTGGAACTCTCTTGAAAGGCTTTTTGCCTGCTACTTGCCCCTTGGATAATAGTGTTTGTCACACCAAATCACCATAATAAGGAACATTGCCAATGCTTCTCCTGAGTGAACAGTTGCTTTGGGGCAAAGCTTGCTAGGGTAAATGGCTAAAGTCCTCCTTGCTTCATGTTATTAATAAGTTACCATGTGAGTACTTATGATAGAGATGGTTTCCATTTTGACCCTCCGTTTTGTGCATTTTGCTACTGACACTTGCCAAACAAAACAACATATTTGCTTGCCAAGCAAGCTGGTTTGTTTCTTTGGGATCCCTTCCACCTCAGTGTTCTTTCTTGGTTACCCTGATATCAGAGCTTTTAAACTCAGGAGCAATAATGCCTTACTGGATTGTCCTAAGTCTAGGGCGTACTGTTTTCTAGAGCCCACTGGTCAGCTGACTGTGTTCCATGCAATGTCTCCTCTACAGAAATAACTAGGTTAGGAAAGAATAAGGAACACAGAATGCCTAGAGACAGGAGGCTTCTGAATAGGAGTCCTGAAGAGTGACTGATCTCAAGATATCAACAAGGAAAGGCAGGCCAAGAATAGGTAAACCATGGGTACACACACAGTCATCCTAAGAGAGGACAGCACAAAGGCCTATACACCACACTATACAGGACACTGTTATCTGCAGTTCCTTCTTTTATATGACTTCTCTTGAATGGAGGCAAATATCTCCTTGAGTGACTTGTTAAAATGTAAGAGATTCTTGAGAGAAAGCAAACTTGAATTCCTTTTCCTTCTACTTTAGTGATTAATAAAGAGTTCTTCTACCTGGGAAATTAATTACCAATGAGAGACCAGCCAGAGCCACAGTCTGGTACATCCCTAACTTCTGCTGAAAATGGATACATTCCAGAACTCCGAGATCGATGCCAAGAGACTGAAGTAAACCCAGAAAGCTGCGTACCCAAGTCTTTCTTTGCTTCTGCTGTTAGATTTGAGCGTGAATTTTGGTTGTGTTAGCTTGTAGTGCTTGCTTAAGCTAACTGATTTCCTGTTTCTGGTTCTGCATTCTTCCATATGTAGCTCCTATAGTGAGATTGATTTGTTCTTGATGAGGAAAATTGAGAAGCAAACTAGGAGTTCAGCACCTGTTCAGCCCGAGCAGCTTTGTGCCTGATTCAAGGACTCTCATGATGACCAAGTACCAAACCAGTAGATTAAGAACACGGCTATGCCTGTGTCTATCTTTCTAAAGGTAAAATACTGGCATGGGAGTTTACCTCTCTCAAGGTTTCTTTCTGCAGAGGATTCTGAGTCTCAGAATTGACAGGCATATTTCCTTGGCTCTCTCTGTCCACAGCTTGAAAAACAACTGGCAGAGGTGAACAGAGTCAAAAGAGTCAAAGGAGACAGGCAGTTGAGCAGACAGGAAGCCTCATGCTGGGATGAAGATGGAGATTTTAAGACCAGATGCCCTTGGATTTCCAGATCCAAGAAACCCGGAGTTTATGCAGTGAACAGTTAGGCAAATGCATCTTTGAAATATCCTCTGATAAAAATGAACCCAGAGGTAGTTATTAACCAGAGAGCTATGAGGATCATTCTAATTATCCTTTTCCACTGAGAAACCATTAGTTTCCCATTTAGGAAGGGTTGATCAGAAGCAAGGAAATACCCTAAGCATGGCAGACTACTACAGTGCTAACGGTGATCAGATGATAGAGATGCTTTTGCAAGACCCGAATACAGCAGGTTGAAGGGCCTGGACTACTTAGACCAGTGCACCAAGAACTCAGCTTCAAACACCTTCTCCTGGGAGGCAAGGTGGCTGAAGAAAGACAACTGCCAAGAAGGCATCTCAGTGGGGCTAGGTCATTGGCAGATTGGCTCATGTTCAAGCCCACGGACACCTGAAGGAGCAGATACCCAGGACTCTGCTGAAGAATATCTTACCAACTGCCCCAGAATCTTCCACCAACATGCCTGACTTGGGGATGAAGCTAGTACAAACACCAGAAGTGGTCAGGTCCTTCAGACAGGAAAGCAGTTGGGGTACTGCAACTTCCTGAGCTAGGCCCCCCTCAACCCTATATACTGGACTCTGGGAAAAGGAAGCAAAGGTTCAAATTGTCAGTATTCCAGCAAGAAGTGAACAAGGGATTGCCAAGAGCCTTCTCCCAAGAGCCGCCTGGGAATGCTGATGTTTCTCCCTTGACCAACTCCTTCAACCTCAGTTTTCCCTACCTCTTTAGCCACAGTCAGCAAGAAGATCTAGTGTAGCTCATAGTCATCCCTTAGGCTGACCTGTGGATGTACTTGCTCTCTTGCAGGATATGGAAGATAACTCCTTGAACTTGGTTCTTCCAGGGGACAACTGTAGAATCCCTGTTGCTACTCTGTCAACAAATGTACAAGATGCCCTGCCCTTCTCACAGCCCTTGGTTGGCTGCTCACTTAGTGCATACCACTCTGTGCCCAACCAACTGTTATAGCACTGAGGTTGAAGGTGCTGAGAGAGCTGTGGGCCACCAGACACAATGCACTGGGACTGGGCTGCAGAACACCAGGAGCAGAATTGCTTTGTTACTGCTGCTTTACACTTCTTTGAGCTACAGCCTCAGCCTCCAGGACTAAGAGAAGCAGTGGAATCCTAGGAGGATGTGGGAAGTAAAGAAGGCTCTTCAGGAGATGAGGACACTTTTGGTAGAATAGCAAGTCCAGAATTTGCCTCCAGCACCCATAACTTGCTCTAGACAAAGCAGCCATGTTAGTTACTTGAGCTGCCCTTACCACTGGAGTTGCAGTCTTAGCTTTAGAACTCCTAGAGTCTGTTCCATCCAGGCCCCAATACTAGGCACCACTAGACCTCTACAAGGCTGGGCTGAGCCACTTTACAAAGCTCTTTAGCTTCTCGACTATGATGCCTATGGAGAAGGCTCTCAAAATGAAGAAGTGGTTGGGTCTAGTATGTTAGTATGTTAGTAGGTTCCATTTCAGAAACCTACTCTGTTGATTATTCCAACAATCTTGGTAGCCTAGACAAGTATTTGTAGCCCCTTCTCAATGACTTGGAGGTATTTGCTGCACATACTGGCCAAAAGACTAGAGGTCTTAGAGCTGTTGATGTGAGAGCAGGGACTAGTCACTGATGAAGGCTTGCTGCATGTATTTGTGGAGCAGTACCTGCTCTTGGAGTACCAGCATCTACTCATCCCTGGTGTATTTAGTGCAATTCTGTCTTCCCTGCCCAGTAGTGGTCAGATTTTAATTGCTCTCTTCCTATCTTTGATACCTTGGATCCAGATCATCATCAAGATCCCCTTCTCATGTCCTAGCACCAAAAAAGTCTCACAAACAGGGAAGGAGGAAGGGAAAAAAACAAGAAAAATGATGTCTGAAAACAGTGCCAATCAGTTTGTTACAGCTTAGCTGTTCTGTAGAAATGCCTTATTGACGCTGTTGTTTGTAGATAAATATGTGTCCAAATGCCAGAAGTCAACATCAACTGTTGACGAACAATCATCTCTATCACCCTCCCTCCTATTTTGAGACAGGATCTCAAGTTTTGCAGTTCCCTGGGTCAGCAAGTTTGGTCAACTAGCTCCAGGGATCCTCCAGTGTCTGTCTCCTTAGTGCCTAAGTATAGGTGCATATGACAATGCCCGTCTTTTTATATGGGTACTGGGGATCCAACCTCAAGTCCTCACACTTAAGCAGTGAACACCTTACTCACTGAGACATTTCCCCTAATATTTATTGTTTCTGTCTTGAATACTCCTTGTTCCTATATGAGGCTAATGGAATCACACTGATAGGAAATGCCATCTGTTTGGGAAAGCTATTGTTATTGCTTACTTAATTTTAAGAACCACAGTTCTCACATTTGCAGACTCATAAGGTTTACACACTTCAGCTGTCCATCTCAACTTGGAAGGGGCTGCAGGATACCTTCAATCAAAGCAATGACCAAGCAAGGATCAGTTACTTCCTAGTGGCTTCCTATCAGAGTGGCTTTCTGTCCTTGGGAAAGGGACAGAACAATTCAAAAAGAGCTCAGAATTTGCCTCAGAGGAGGAGCCTCTCAAAAATGGTGTCTGGTGATATGTCCCAGAACATCTTCTATCAGATATAGACTAATTAAAGTATCAGTCTTATTTTTCATCAAATAAAACAAAACACTTTCCACAATAATCTTACACAGTAAATCATTTTAAGATTTAAGAGTCTAAACCCATGATGCAGCAACTTGGCCCATGTGCAGATGGGCATTTCCTTAGATCCCAGTCAGGCTTCGCCTATGATTGCGTTTAAAGATGAGATGCTAGCTAGTCTTGTAGGGAGGCTGTGTTAATCCACTCCCTTTGTGACTCTCACCCGCCTCCAGCAACTTGACTCAGGGTTGCTTTCATGGAGCATGTAGAGAAGCAAGGGAGTAAAATCAAACAAACAATCGACTAACAAGCACAATTCAGAAAATATTTCATAAACTTCCATTTGCATTAACTTTGTTACTTTTTTAATAGTTGAAATAAGTGATGTGGCCAAACTTAAGAGTCAGTATGCAAGAGCTTTCTCAAAGCCAGGATGCAGTGTGGATCACCAATGCAGCCACTCTTAAGTCACCCTAAATGATTTTGGCTAATGTATGCTGTCTCTACCACCTTGCCAGTTTTGGGATGTTGATGGCCCTCAGCTGTACCTGAGAGTGATCATGCGTCCTCTTGTGTTGAACATGGAGAAGCTGGATCCCTGAAAGAGGCTCAAGTCCTTGCCCTCTGTTCCTACTCTGAAACACCAATCTGATTCTAATTGCTGCCAAGTCCTAAAGTTGCCGGTGACCAATTGGACAGAGACACTGTGTGGCCAAAGTTCAAATCGAGAGCCAGCTCTTTTCTGGTTCTACCTCAGCTCCCTTCTACAATTGTGCTCACCTGAGAAGATGAATATCCACAGAAGCTCAGAGATCAAGGAGAAAGAGTAAGAGTATCTTTTAAGTTCTGGACACTTGTGGTGTTCAACTTTCAGTTTCTAGAGAGGGCTCTGCAAGCTCTGCCACCCATTAGCAATGTTCTTCATGTTAACACGCTATGACACGTCAGATGGCGAATGCACGCCTCTTTGAGTGGGGTGCGTTTATTCTAACCCAAATAAAATATAAAAGCAAAGGTAGACTAAAGCTTTTAGTAGCTTGTAGGCCCACAAGATTAACATACCAAGTTGGTAATCTGGAGCCCAAGTTCAAGTCTCCTGACTTCAACTCTGAGCAGGAAGTGCATGGGATTACTTATTGCAAGAATGGACAGTGTCATTTTTCATCCAACAATGACACGAGGAGATAGCAAAGTCTTCCGAATTATGGAAATGTTTAAAAAAATGACAAGCAATTGTCTCAGAGAAGGACTGAACCAAATTGCATTAGGTCGCATCTGATTCTGAGATTCAGAAATACTGAATCCAATCCTTCATTTAAAGCTAGTGACCAGGAGATGTTAAAAAAATTACCCATACCATGTTGGTCTCAGGGTTTAGGCACAGAACTCGGTCTTCCATTCTCTGTGCCCTTCCTCTGCGTATTTTGTCATAAGGGTTTCTCACTCAGTGGATAATGTTCTGTCTTGAATGCTTTGTAAGTAGACTGATCACAGGACTTGAATCTAAGTGCTACCAGGCAGGAAAAATGTTCCCAGGTTTCGTCTCTGCATTTGCTACTCTTATCTCATTAATGTTGGTCTAGGGGTCAGGAAAACACTTTTAACGTTTGCTAGGAAGTTGTCAAGAATCATTAAACCTTGAATTTTGGACTACTTCAAGTAATTGATTGTTTTCCTTTAGTACTTTCTCCATGTGTTTGGAAAAGACACAAAGAGAACAGTGATGTAGACTGGAAAAAACCTGCCTCATTCCTTCCTCAGATGATGGATTTCCTCTCTCCAGTGATGCCTTTAGAGTCCTCAGATCACTACTACCAAGTGTTCCCATCAAACAATTCAATACGGAAAGAGAATAAATTCATACACATGGAATGCTGGGAAACCACCCAGCAATTCTCCAATTCTTGTGAACTTTTAAAGTCTCTGTTCTAAGGAGAAATGGGGAGCTCACAATCTATGTATGCTAATTGTGGTTTAAAGATATCATACTTCAGACTATAATACATTAGCTATAATTGATGCTACAAGAAGACTTGCAGTGCCTATCTCACGGGAGAGTCTGCCTTAGCAATTCTGCCATCCATTCACTTAGCGTTCAAATACATATTCATGATTAAAGAACCACAAAGCTGGATATCAAAAAGGGCCAGTGCTGATTTTTCAAGTCTATTCCTGGAAACCATGAAAACACTATAGGATGTATCCAATATCTCCTGATGTTTAATATCCCGAAAGACACTGAAATTGCATTCTATGCCTTTACAGAATAGTGTTCTTCAATATGCACATTCTATATAATATCTTTAGGCTATTAAGAGCTCACATTTATTGTGTTTCATGCACAATCTCAAGTCATCCTTGCAAAGTTATAAAAATTGTCATCAACTCCATTTTCAAAGGACAGCTTAGAACTACAGAAAAGATAAGTCAGCTAGCTGCCCAGAGTCATAGAGCAAATAGGGGGCTGTGTGGGGGCTGGGGTAGGAGCTGCCCAAGGTCATACAGCAAATGTAAGGTGGTGCAGGGGCTGGAATAGGTCCTGTGTGGCAGAGCAGGAGTACTGGCTCCTCTCTGTGAGTTCCTTCCTAATCTGAGCAAATATTTGCTGCTTGAGTTACTATGCCCTCCTCCCTAGGAGCTACTGTGCTGGGAGCAAAAGCTGTGACTTGTGCATCACAAGACAGTGTGCTGCTGCTCCATTGCTTCTCAGGCAGGGAAAGGACACAAGAACACTTAGGCTATTTTTGATTATCTCCTTTCTTAAAGAGCAGGGCTCCATCTGTATTAAAACACCACCACCACCAACAACAACAACAACAAAAATCAAAGTAAGAAAACACAGGGACAGAGAGAAGCTAGGGGAACTAAGTCTTAGGATTCTGGAATGAACACAGACAAGATCAGAGGGAAGAGTAGAAGGTCACATCCATCATCTACAGGGGAAGAGCATCCCTGTGGGAAAGCCTTCTGCAGAGAGATTCCCCAGATGCTGTGCCCAGTGCTTCTTGCTTTTGCCTCATGCTTCGTCCATCTGTCTACATTTCTGCCTGCATTCCCTTACATCCGCTCTTCCTAATTCACCCTCAGATGCTCAGTCATCTCTCCTGGCTATGTCAGTAAGGATGAAGGATAGTCTGCTCTCTGGGAACAAGGGCAGAGCTACCTCCCAGCGAAGATGACAGTCTTCTCTAACTCCGTCCAATTAAAACCGGGATGTCTGGGACTCTACCACAGCACACCAAGCTGCTCACTCAGCACTACTCACAGGGCTTCCTGTCCTGCTCTCTTGTGTTACTTTCATTCATCAGTATCAATTACATCTCTATCATGTGCTGATTCCTGGGCCACAAACTGGGGATGATATAGCAGTTAGAATAATATACTGTCAACTCCATGGGGGAGGGAGATAGAGTTAATAACTAATGAAAACTTACGTCACTAAAGTATGTACATCTTCTGAAAAAGTGTGTTGAGGCTGTGAGGGCACTTTGAACCTTATTCTGTAAACTGCAAAGAATTGGATTGAAGGTTTGGTGAGAAGGGATGAATGTTTCACACAAAGGGAAGAACACTGGATGAAATGGGTACCAAGATGCAGGGGTCACAAATAGGTAAAATATGAAGCTACGAACTGGTACACAATCATGGAGGATCTCCTAGAGGATCCATATGATTTTGCTCTGTGAGCACAGGCAGTGGTTAAGTAGAGGGAGAGAGGCTACAGATCACATGTCATCAGATTATAATCTAAAACACAATATTTTAATCCAACGCGTGAAGAGCATATTAAGATAATGAACAAGAGAAACCATAAAAAATAATGCAATAGCTGTCAGACTTGTTTAGGCAAAAGGGAGAGCCCTATATTATTGATAGCAGAGATAGAGGCAAAGAAATTAACGAGGCAGATATTAGGAAATAAGTTCAGTAGTGATTGATGTCACAGTAATAAGAGGGATGAGGACCAGTCTCTGTTTCTGTTTGCAGAGTCGATTCAGTTCCAAACCATCTGATGGGACAAGGAATGGCAGGTTTGGTCATGAAAGTCATTTTCAAACCTTAAGCACTTTTGAGTTTGAAAGGAGGATGTCTCATATGTATTTATGCATGTATGCATGTATGTAGTATATTTTGAAGAGAAAACTGTATCAGAAACATAATCTTGAGAGTCTTTGGACAGAGATAATAACTAAGGCCACAAAGAAGATTTTTAGGGAGAGAATGGGAAGTGAGGGAAGAGACTCCAGGATCTAATCTTAACAATTTGACTCTAAAGGACAGAGTTTAATTACATAACAATTCCAAACGCGGAACCATTAACAAAGGAGACAAAAAGGAAATAAGAAAGCCTTAAGCAACTCAGGAGACCATACAATGCTACAGAAAACCAGAAGAAAAGCTGATGAGAAGAAGGAAGCTGTGAAGGATCCTGTTAATGATCAAATAAATGTGTACTAAAGAAAATGTCTCATCACAGGAGCTGCTTGTGGAGTAGTGGAGATATGTGCTAGGCCAGAGTGGCATGGATCTGGGAGAGCACAGAATAAATTCAGCAAGTATAATACATATTTTTGAGAACTATGCTACAAGGAGCAGTTGGAGACAAGTAGACATGGGGTGGGAGCTGGAGGCCATACAGAGCAGGCTCCACACTTGGTTTGGTGTCACACTCTGACTCTCAGCTGGGTTCCCACAATTCTCAGCCTACATTCTTCTCAGTTGTGTGTGTATGTGTATGTGCATGTTTGTGAGCATATGAATGCATTAATGTCAGGATATGTGTATAAGTAGGCATGAATGTGCCCATGTACATGTATGATATGTATGTTTATATAAAATCATGTGGATATGTGTGTCAGTCTGTGTGTATATGTGTAACTGTGGGTGTCTGCATGTAGAGCTGTGTCTATATGAATGAGTACATCCACATGAATATAAGTATTGTGTATGGGTGTGCATTTGTGTGTGAAAATTTGTTCATGTGGAGATGTACATGTGTGCTTGAACAAGTATGATTTCATAAATTTTATGCTATATGAGTTTTTGTGCAAGAGTGTGTATGTGTGTACGTCTCTGAATTATAGCATTTGTATCTGAACAAGTATTTAATGTGTGCAATGTATGTGTGAGTGTGCATATGTAAACTAAAAGAGAATGTGCATATGTGTACAGTTGTTTGTGAGTATATATGCATAATGAATATGTGTGAATTTGTGTATATGTATAAATATGTCATTATGTGTGCATATGTTGTATGTGACTGTGCTTCTGTAAGGTCAAGTGTATTCACACATGTTTATTTGTATTTGTATAACTGTTTACATAATTTTGTGTATGTTTGATGTGTGTTAGTGTATTTGCACATTTTGTGTAGTTATGGGAAAATTGTACATAATTTTGAGTATGTTTGCATGTGTGTTAGTGTATTTGCACATTTTGTGTAGTTATGGGAAAAATCATGCATTTGTGTTTGTAAATGTTCTTGAATGTGTAAATGTATATGTGTGGATGTGTATTTGCAAGCATAGTTAAGTAGGTATTATGTATGTATGTTTATGTGTGCAAGTGTGTATATATTTGCGTGAGGGTTTATACATTTTTGTGTGTTTAGAATGTGCATTTCTCTTTTTGTAGTGTATACATGTTTATGTGCATATGTGTTTTTGGGTAGTTATTGTCGGCGCCAGCACCGACCTGGTACCGAGAATCGGGCGAAAGCCTACGGGATGAAAGAACACACATACACACACACAGGTTATCGTGTCAGGGAGGAAGAAAGAGAGAGAGAGAGAGAGAGAGAGAGAGAGAGATGAGAGAGAGGAGATGGAGAGCGAAGGAAGAGTGAGTGTGAGGAAGAGTGAGAGTGAGGAGGAATAGTGAGAGAGAGAGACTCCTGTAGCTTTATTCACTTATATACCCAAGTCTCCAGGTAGAAAATAACTGGGAAGCACAGAGGGAAACCCTGGCTCGTGATTACCTGGCTCGTGACTTGGTAACAAAAGACCAACTATGAGACCTGAATTAATTAGGGAGAAATCCCAGAAGACCAGCCTAAATCTCCAGGATAAAGGCTGAGGAAGTAAAAGGCAGAAGTAAATTGACCACCACCAGGTGTGGTCCAGGTGTGTCAGTTCCACATGCATCAGTCGGACTCAGCAGAGGTCATGCAGTGGAGACACCGGGTGTTTACTACTTGGTCTTTTCTTCCTGTGCCGTAAATACATGGGAGAGGCCTCTGTCCAACAATCCCATGACTTTTACTATGGCCATACAGTTACAAAGCGGCCAGGCCCAAATCCAATATGGCACTACATCTCCCCCGTTATTCTTTTATAGTATAAAAGATCATTAGGTGGAAGTAGTGGTCTGAGAGAGATCAGACATGCCTCACAGAGTGCCCAGCTCGGCCATGGCGAGCCACTCTTGCAGTTAGGACTGCACCCCAATGGCTATGAATGAACTTATGCTGTAACACACCATTCTGGGCTATACGTGTGCGTTTATTGGGGGAGAAACTGGGCAGAGGAGCATTTGACCGGCCCGTACGTTTAAACGGGGTGTAGCTACCTCTGTCTTAGGATCGACCTCTCAGAACCCAGCCTCTCTGTGATAGGACCACCTTGTCGCCCTCAAGGCTCCATGTGTAGATTGGTCAAGGGTCAGAGGAAGTTGCCCGTCACTGAGAATAGCTACATCAGGTCATCTTCTCATTCCTCTTACTTGAGCCCAGGGGCGAAAGAGCAGGGGCCAGATGGCATTAATTTAAGAGATTGTGGAAGTTGAGCCTCTCCCGATAAGTAGTGGGCACCTCATCTGGTTCTCCTCAGCTGCTACCACCAAGGGCCGTAGTCAAGCCGCTCCTATAATAAAATTTAGAATTCCCAATTGTTAGCAACTACTCCAGAAAGTTCACTCACTGTGCTTGCCTAACAATAGATTGGGGGAGGGTAACTACAGACACTGCAGACACAATGGCTGCAGCAGTAATGGCTGCTACAATAGCAGCGAAAATGCCAAGGTCTTTCCCAGGACAGTTCAGGATCAGTCATTCTCTGGAACAACCAGCAGGCAATGGAACCATTTTTGAGATCTGCAGAGCGAGGGCAGAGTTCCCCAGTCCACAGCAGCTTCACCCAGGCAGCAGTGCACAGAGGGTCGGAGCGCAGGCCGCGATGGGACAGGACACAATGACTGCAGCAACGCCAGAATTTCTGTGATGACAAAAGATGAGGGGGAATCCTCCGTCTTCCTCTAAGGGCACAGGAATGACTCCAGGAACCCGAACTAGGAGAGCTGAATCTTCATGCTCCCAGGATCAGCATGGCTCACCAGACACTCAGGCAGCTGGCACACTCCTGTAGCATCCTGTAGAAAAAACACAAACATTCCCTCTTCCCCATATAAAATACCTGGACAGGATCATGCCAATATGTGGATCTTTCTATTTCACCTAGGCAGAAGTATGCCTAGTTGTAGGGAGCCATAAACCTTGGCATCCAAATTTTAAAATTGAAATAAAAGGAGCATTATTAGCATTCAGGGATAAGTTATGTGTTATAATGTGTTTAGAATGTGCATTTCTCTTTTTGTAGTGTATACATGTTTATGTGCATATGTGTTTTGGGGTAGTTATGTGCACATATATATGCTTTTATAAACATATGTATGTATATTTATGAATATTTATGTATATATATGCACATGTATATGAAGGTGTGTTACTGTTTTATGTGTGCCTTTTGTTTGTGTATGATTGTGTATGCACGTGAGAGTGTTTTTGTGTGCACACATATATGAATGTATGAGTGTAAGTATATGTGAGTGAGTGTGTATATATGTATAATTATGTATGTGTGTAAATTTGTGTATATACATATGCATATTTATTACTGCTTGTGTACGTATGAGTGCTCATGAATATGTTATGTGTTCATATGTGTTGAAGTATATTTGTATATGTGTCTGTGTGTTACTATGCATAAATGTAGTAGGTTGTATATGTGTGTGGATGTTAATGTATGAGAATGTATGTTTAAATGTGTGTGTAAGTGTATATTCATGTTTAAATGTGTTTGTGAGTATATATGCATATTTAAATGTGTGTGTGTGTATGTATACATGTGCATATGGGCAAATAGGTATCTTTGTATGATGCGTGTGTGTGTGTGTGTGTGTGTCTATGTGTGTTTGTGTTTCGGTGGGTGTCTTAGCTATTCTTCTATTCTGTGACTAAACACCATAACCAAAACAACTTACAGAGGAAAGAGTTAATTTGAGGCCTACGATTTCAGAGGGGTAAATTCCAAGGCCACCATGACACGAAGCATGCCAGAATGCAGGCAAGTACTGGAGCAGTAGATGAGATTGTATATTTTGATCAAAAGAACAAGACACAGAGAGGACTAACTGCAAGTGACACGGATTGAAATTTTCTAAGTCTGTTCCACGTGTCATAGTTCCTCTAAAAGACCACACTTCCTAATCCTTCCCTAATAGTTCTACCATCTAGGATGAAGTATTCAGACCCATGAGCCTATGGGGTCCTTTCTCCTTCATACCAACGTAGTAGTGATGATATTCTTACTCTTTCTCTCACTCATCCCACAGCTCCAGGTGACTACCTGCCTGTCCCTTCACTCAGACTCTCTATTTAAACTTTTCTGAGACACATATGTGTAGAAATACCAACAGGCCTGACAGACAATAGTGTTGTCCTTAACCTTTAGTTAGAAAAATGAGTAGAGTTGGTTCTGGGATTGGAAATTTGGTTTTATTAAATCAAAAAATAATCATAAGTATGGCTTAAATGGAGGAATGGTGGAGGAGATAAGTTGATCCCTTGGTTTTCCTTTCATCGTTGAGTTCAAACACCAGTTTGTAACCCAGCTACAACATGCTTTTATATCATTGACATAAACAAACAGACAATAGCAGTCTGGGCCTGGGTTACTTCATTCAGAATGTTTATTCCTAGCCATATATTCACAAGAAACTTTCATAATTTCCTTTCTCTTATAGCAGAATAATATTTCATTGTGTAAATGTTCCATACTTTCACTATTAATACATCAAGTGATGAGCATCTAGGTTATTTATGTTTTCTGACAATTGTGACTAGAGCAGTGATGGCCATTGATGAGTGAATATCTTTGTAGTAAATGAAGAGTCCATTGGGTAAATGCCTAGGAGTGGTATATCTGCATTATATGGCAGAACTAGCTTTAACTTTTTGAGGAACCACCACACTGACTTCCATAGTAGATGCATCAGTTAGCAACCCTATTAATAGTTAAATTAATGTATCCACTTCTCCACATCCAGGCCAGCATTTGTTTTCATATGTTTTGCAAATGTTAGTCATTATGACTAAGGTAAGATGAAATCTCAAAGTAGTTCAATTTTCATTTCTCAGCAGTTAAAGTACTAATATTAAAAATTGTTAGTATTTCTTCTTTTGAGAACTCTAATTACATGATCTATTTTTTGAATTCTTGTTTTCTGAATATTTAGGATATGCTGCTGCAGTGTTTGTATATTTCAGACACCAGCCTTTGTTAAATGGACAGCCAGCAAAGATTTTTCCCATTCTGTAGGCTGCACCTTTACTTGAATAACCCATGCTTCTTTGCTGTATAGTTGCTTTTTAGTGCTGTCAAGGTCTCATTTTTCAACTGTTGGTCATAATGTCTATATTATCACAGTCCTTTTCTGTGCATGTCAGTTGAAGTATAGTCATTCTGAATGAGTTAATCCAGATCCAGAAAGACAAATTCCCCATAATTTTTCATATATGGATGCTAGATTTGGCTTTTCATATGTGTGTTTATTGAAGGCAGAGTAGAGAAGAAGGTATGGAGAGGGACTAGCCAATACTGAAGAGCTTTGAAAATGCATATGGAAACCTAGTGTTATAGAAGCTTCCTTAAGTATATACCTCTACAGGTGAGCTTAAATGGAGCTACCTTCTGACAGGTGAACACCATAGCTAGTCAGTCAAGAAGTCTACTGCCGGCTATGGGTTAACTCTTTTTGAGGGGTTCAGTAGGCACCTCAAACTACAGACTACTACCACTACTTTTGATTAATGTCTATAATTTGATGGTGAACCCATTGCCAAAGACACCACATACCCAAATTACGTGGTGAAGCCATCTAGTACCAATCTGGAAGCTTCTTCCTTACTGGCTAGCTTTCATGGTTCTGAACGGTGCTGTGTACGATACTAGGAAAGAAAATAACAAATATTCTTGTCCATTTCTGAGCCCTGTTAGCTATAATAGTGACTGTTATGGCAATATAAATCTCATCCACTGCTGTAATGGTGGAAATAATATCATGGAGGTAACCAATTGCTTTCTGCTTAAATTTAAACGCAACGAGGACCCTGCATTCTGCTGCCTACAGGAAACACACCTCAGAGGCAAAGACAGACACTACCTAAGAGTGAAAGGCTGGGAAACAACTTTCCAAGCAAATGGTCGGAAGAAGCAAGCTGGAGTAGCCATTCTAATATCAAATAAAATCAATTTTCAACTAAAAAGTCATCAAAAAAGATAAGGAAGGACACTTTATATTCATCAAAGGAAAAATCCACCAAGATGAACTCTCAATCCTAAATATCTATGCCCCAAATACAAGGGCACCTACATACGTAAAAGAAACCTTACTAAAGCTCAAAACACACATTGCACCTCACACAATAATAGTAGGAGATTTCAACACCCCACTCCCATCAATGGACAGATCATGGAAACAGAAATTAAACAGAGAAGTAGACAGACTAAGAGAAGTCATGATCCAAATGGACTTAACGGATATTTATAGAACGTTCTACCCTAAAGCAAAAGGATATACCTTCTTCTCAGCTCCTCATGGTACTTTCTCCAAAATTGACCATATAATTGGTCAAAAAACGGGCCTCAACAGGTACAGAAAGATAGAAATAATCCCATGCGTGCTATCGGACCACCACGGCCTAAAGCTGGTCTTCAATAACAATAAGGGAAGAATGCCCACATATACGTGGAAATTGAACAATGCTCTACTCAATGATAACCTGGTCAAGGAAGAAATAAAGAAAGAAATTAAAAACTTTTTAGAATTTAATGAAAATGAAGGTACAACATACCCAAACTTATGGGACACGATGAAAGCTGTGCTAAAGAGGAAAACTCATAGCGCTGAGTGCCTGCAGAAAGAAACAGGAAAGAGCATATGTCAGCAGCTTGACAGCACACCTAAAAGCTCTAGAACAAAAAGAAGCAAATACACCCAGGAGGAGTAGAAGGCAGGAAATAATCAAACTCAGAGCTGAAATCAACCAAGTAGAAACAAAAAGGACCATAGAAAGAATCAACAGAACCAAAAGTTGGTTCTTTGAGAAAATCAACAAGATAGATAAACCCCTAGCCAGACTAACGAGAGGACACAGAGAGTGTGTCCAAATTAACAAAATCAGAAATGAAAAGGGAGACATAACTACAGATTCAGAGGAAATTCAAAAAATCATCAGATCTTACTATAAAAGCCTATATTCAACAAAACTTGAAAATCTGCAGGAAATGGATAATTTCCTAGACAGATACCAGGTACCGAAGTTAAATCAGGAACAGATAAACCAGTTAAACAACCCCATAACTCCTAAGGAAATAGAAGCAGTCATTAAAGGTCTCCCAACCAAAAAGAGCCCAGGTCCAGACGGGTTTAGTGCAGAATTCTATCAGACTTTCATAGAAGACCTCATACCAATATTATCCAAACTATTCCACAAAATTGAAACAGATGGAGCACTACCGAATTCCTTCTGTGAAGCCACAATTACTCTTATACCTAAACCACACAAAGACCCAACAAAGAAAGAGAACTTCAGACCAATTTCCCTTATGAACATCGACGCAAAAATACTCAACAAAATTCTGGCAAACCGAATCCAAGAGCACATCAAAACAATCATCCACCATATCAAGTAGGCTTCATCCCAGGCATGCAGGGATGGTTTAATATACGGAAAACCATCAACGTGATCCATTATATATACAAACTGAAAGAACAAAACCACATGATCATTTCATTAGATGCTGAGAAAGCATTTGACAAAATTCAACACCCCTTCATGATAAAAGTCCTGGAAAGAATAGGAATTCAAGGTCCATACCTAAACATAGTAAAAGCCATATACAGCAAACCAGTGGCTAACATTAAACTAAATGGAGAGAAACTTGAAGCAATCCCACTAAAATCAGGGACTAGACAAGGCTGCCCACTCTCTCCCTACTTATTCAATATAGTTCTTGAAGTTCTAGCCAGAGCAATCAGACAACAAAAAAGGAGGTCAAGGGATACAGATCGGAAAAGAAGAAGTCAAAATATCACTATTTGCAGATGATATGATAGTATATTTAAGTGATCCCAAAAGTTCCACCAGAGAACTACTAAAGCTGATAAACAACTTCAGCAAAGTGGCTGGGTATAAAATTAACTCAAATAAATCAGTAGCCTTCCTCTACACAAAAGAGAAACAAACCGAGAAAGAAATTAGGGAAACGACACCCTTCATAATAGACCCAAATAATATAAAGTACCTCGGTGTGACTTTAACCAAGCAAGTAAAAGATCTGTACAATAAGCACTTCAAGACACTGAAGAAAGAAATTGAAGAAGACCTCAGAAGGTGGAAAGATCTCCCATGCTCATGGATTGGCAGGATTAATATAGTAAAAATGGCCATTTTACCAAAAGCGATCTACAGATTCAATGCAATCCCCATCAAAATACCAATCCAATTCTTCAAAGAGTTAGACAGAACAATTTGCAAATTCATCTGGAATAACAAAAAACCCAGGATAGCTAAAACTATCCTCAACAATAAAAGGACTTCAGGGGGAATCACTATCCCTGAACTCAAGCAGTATTACAGAGCAATAGTGATAAAAACTGCATGGTATTGGTACAGAGACAGACAGACAGACCAATGGAACAGAATTGAAGACCCAGAAATGAACCCACACACCTATGGTCACTTGATTTTTGACAAAGGAGCCAAATCCATCCAATGGAAAAAAAAGATAGCATTTTCAGCAAATGGTGCTGGTTCAACTGGAGGTCAACATGTAGAAGAATGCAGATCGATCCATGCTTATCACCCTGTACAAAGCTTAAGTCCAAGTGGATCAAGGACCTCCACATCAAACCAGACACACTCAAACTAATAGAAGAAAAACTAGGGAAGCATCTGGAACACATGGGCACTGGAAAAATTTCCTGAACAAAACACCAATGGCTTATGCTCTAAGATCAAGAATCCACAAATGGGATCTCATAAAACTGCAAAGCTTCTGTAAGGCAAAGGACACTGTGGTTAGGACAAAACGGCAACCAACAGATTGGGAAAAAGATCTTTACCAATCCTACAACAGATAGAGGCCTTATATCCAAAAATATACAAAGAACTCAAAAGTTAGACCAAGAGGGAGACAAATAACCCTATTAAAAAAAAAAATGGGGTTCAGAGCTGAACAAAGAATTCACAGCTGAGGAATGCCGAATGGCTGAGAAACACCTAAAGAAATGTTCAACATCTTTAGTCATTAGGGAAATGCAAATCAAAACAACCCTGAGATTTCACCTCACACCAGTGAGAATGGCTAAGATCAAAAACTCAGGTGACAGTAAATGCTGGCGAGGATGTGGAGAAAGAGGAACACTCCTCCATTGTTGGTGGGATTGCAGACTGGCAAACCATTCTGGAAATCAGTCTGGAGGTTCCTCAGAAAATTGGACATTGAACTGCCTGAGGATCCAGCTATACCTCTCTTGGGCATATACCCAAAAGATGCCCCAACATATAAAAAAGACACGTGCTCCACTATGTTCATTGCAGCCTTATTTATAATAGCCAGAAGCTGGAAAGAACCCAGATGCCCTTCAACAGAGGAATGGATACAGAAAATGTGGTACATCTACACAATGGAATATTACTCAGCTATAAAAAACAACGACTTTATGAAATTAGAGGCAAATGGTTGGAACTGGAAAATATCATCCTGAGTGAGCTAACCTAATCACAGAAAGACATACATGGTATGCACTCATTGATAAGTGGCTATTAGCCCAAATGCCTGAATTACCCTAGATGCCTAGAACAAATGAAACTCAAGACGGATGATCAAAATGTGAATGCTTCACCCTTCTTTAAAAGGGGAACAAGAATACCCTTGGCAGGAAGAGAGAGGCAAAGATTAAAA
This sequence comes from Rattus rattus, assembly GCF_011064425.1. Classification (NCBI taxonomy): domain Eukaryota; kingdom Metazoa; phylum Chordata; class Mammalia; order Rodentia; family Muridae; genus Rattus; species Rattus rattus. Next base: position 54,158,692 of record NC_046155.1, on the reverse strand, counting down.
CAGAGACTGAAGGACACCCATTCAGAGCCTGCCCCACATGTGGCCCATATATATACAGCCACCCAATTAGATAAGATGGATGAAGCAAAGAAGTGCAGAAGTGTAGATCGCTCCTGAGAGACACAGCCAGAATACAGCAAATACAGGAGGCTAATGTCAGCAGCAAACCACTGAACTGAGAATAGGACCCCGTTGAAGGAATCAGAGAAAGAACTGGAAGAGCTTGAAGGGCTCGAGACCCCATATGAAAACAATGCCAACCAACCAGAGCTTCCAGGGACTAAGCCACTACCTAAAGACTATACATGGACTGACCCTGGACTCTGACCTCATAGGTAGCAATGAATATCCTAGTAAGAGCACCAGTGGAAGGGGAAGCCCTGGGTCCTGCTAAGACTGAACCCCCAGTGAACTAGACAGTTGGGGGAGGGCGGCAATAGGGGAGGTGGGGAGGAACACCCATAAGGAAGGGGGGGGGAGGGGATGTTTGCTCGAAACCGGGAAAGGAATAACACTAAAATGTATATAAGAAATATTCAAGTTAATAAAAAAAAAAAAAAAAAAAATTTAAAGCCTATTTCAAAAATAAAATAAAATAAAATAAACCACACATCTGGTACAACTGGAAAAAACTGACTAGTTTGATCCTATATCCCTGAGGAGAATATTATAATCGTATTCTTCTAAATAAGCATAGCAATAAGTTCATGACTTTATCAACATAAATCAGTGCATCTCTCACCCCTCATTAAAGGAGCTTCTTTTTACTGTAGCTGATACACAGACTACAACTGCTTAATGTGCAAAAATCAGAGACCGGATATCCAGAGACAAATAGGACAGTTCTGTCATACCTCCTCTCACCAAGGGTTAGGGATCATAAAAGAAGTAATGACAGAAAGGTTGTAAGAGATGGAGGTATGGGATGTATGTAGAAAAGCATTATTTTCTGGGCATGACAGCACCATTGCACACAGTAGCTATGATTTTCATAAGCCAAGACTGCCTCAAATCCCAGCATTGATTGTACAGGGACCCATGACCTTCCAGCCCGGGCTTAGGAAGAATTGCTTCCTGATGGCCGCTTGGGGACTGGGCATCAGTATTTTACAGGTAATGTGGTCCCTGGAGGTTACCTTTGCTCTAGCCTAGGGTCCTACACACATGCACACACAGGTAGTAGTGAGTGAAATTAGTCAATGTAAGAAGAGCACATAAGGTTTTGAGGCAATAATGATGGGAGAAGCAGACATGTTCTTTCATAGCTAACTGGTAGACACCCTGGACCCATAGAGTCAAGCCCTTGAACTTGTGCTGTCCATACTGCACTTATTAGGGAACATTTGCATAGATCATCTCCTTGAGAACCTTTGCGCTTCCAATGACCCCATTTCCATGTTCAGTCAATTGACCCTATTTCCATGTTCAGTCATATGATCCTATTTCCATGTTCAGTCATATGACCCCATTTTCACATCCAGCCACAAATGAGAAGAAACACATTGAAGATGTGTGACTATTCTTGTGTTCAGCTGGATCGAATGGATGAGGCTAAGGACAAAGGGCAATGAACCCACACAACAGAACTTGATTCCAGCTGAGCACAGCCTCTTACTGGTCATGTAAGCCTGTAAAACCCAGCCTGCCTCCCTGAACTGTGGTGTGAACCTGGTAAGTTGGAAATCACGAGACTTTTGCACATCTTTCATCATCTCTCCAGTCTCTACATCACAAAAGCCGCATGGATGGAGGCATTAGCATCCCTGTTTTGCAGTTGAGAAAATGGTTCTCTTTGAAGTAAATACCTGGTACAAATCTCCAGACAGAACCCTCTACTTGTGTGGGGAGCTAGTACCTTAATCCTCCAGAGCCTTCCAGCCCAGCCTCTTCCTAGGACTCTCTAATAACTAACCCTCCTCCTAGGTCAGCCATCTCCTGTATTTTTGACAACAGATAATTAAAGCTTAGTTGATAGGCAAAGGAGAGAGGGGATTTTGTTAGTACATTTGGAAGTTGGCATGGTGTTAGTGGTTTTATGGCTAATAACAAATATGGTCATTACACAGTCCTGGACAAGCAAGTGACCAGTGTGGGATAATATCTTTGCGTGGAAAATCATGTAAACATTGTCCTAGTGTGGGGCAGCACCATGTGACCACTCTTGGAGAAGCCTGGCTCCTCTTCAGTGTGTTTTCTTCCTAAGACCTTGGATTGGAGAGCAGCTCCTGCTGGGGATGCTGCAGGGTCTCCTGGAACAAGGACGCACTCCAGGAGAGTGGCCGGCATGTGGTGTTGGCTTCCCCTCTGGGCTGCTGCTGACCTCCAACAGTTTCTTTCCTTTCTGCTGAGTCCCCGCGTCCTTCATCAGGTCCTTCAAATCTAACTACAGGAAGAAGCGTAGCTTACCTTTCCTTGTACAAATTCCATCCCACAGCTTATGTCAGCCAAAGCCCTGGGGCTGTTTTAAAAGACTTCTCAGTAAGATTAGACTATGTGTCTCATTTGTGTCTGTATTCTCACATTGACAGCAGTGGCTTGTTTTGAAAAAATAAATTGAATTCAACAGGGCTTCCAAACTAATGACTAAGACATTCAGTGTACCTCAATGCCAAATGAAATATTAACCTCTGAAAAGAATGCAAATTTAACTCTAAATAACTTTAAGAGAAGGGCTTCTAATAGCAAATAGTAGAAAAAGAGTACTCTATACTCTAGAACAGCCTTCTGGACATTTGTGAATTAATAGGAATCGAAATCAAAGACAACAGCAGCATTGCAAAGCAACCATCCCTGCCGGCCCCACCCCAGAACATCCCTGTGTGTTATCATCCATAGACCTTCCAGCCTAGGCTGGTGCTGCAGCTCATCTCTGATGCATTCTGTAGTTTGCTTGAAAGCGAATTTCTTCATTCTGTTCACTGCATAATTTTAGTATACACATAATACTTTGATTTTTGTTTAGTTGCTGTATTCTCTCACCTTCTCAATTCTTCTCTGTCTCTGTCTTTCTCTCCCCTTCTGTCCCTCCCCCTCCCAGTTTCCCTTCATTCCTTCTTCTTATAATGAGAGATTTTATTTTAAATTAGTCTATTCTTCTGCAACGATCTTAAAAACCCAATAGCTGAATCTACTAAAGTTGTCATTGCATATAGTGTGCCTATACATTATGTTGTTTTGTTTCTTATGTTGTTTTTCTGATATTTTCCATCACTATTTCATCTGAAATCAAAGGTTCTCGCAAGTGCGATGTACAAAGCAACCTACATTTTGTATTCTATCATATTCTATTATATCGACACAATTCTTCTTGCTAACTTTTTATCATTTTTCAATTTTTGAGATTATAATATAATTACATAATCTCTTCTTTTCCTTTTCTTACTTTAAACTCTTTTATATACTCCACATCTTGTTCTCTTTCAAATTAAATGGCCTCGTTTTCTTTCATTATTGTTATGCATATATGTATATATGTCTATGCATATTTCTAACTACATGAATGTAACCTGGCCGATCTGTATAATGTTACTAGCATGAATTGACATATCACTGTGAGTGAGGAAAAGCTCATGAGACCTCAACCCTATATGAAGAACTACAGACAACTAAAGATTTCTGAAAATGGAAGAACTAATCTTACCCAGGGAAGAGCACATAGCTGGCTGTCCTTTCATTTTAAAGATGCATTTTTATTATTATGCATGTGTATGTTTATGTGTGTTTATGGCATGTGTGTTGGTGCTTATGGAAGTGAGAAGGGAACATTAGGTCCTGGAGGTAAGAATCACAGTCATTGTGAGCCACCTGATGAGGGTGCTGGGAAATGAACTTGTGTTCTCTGGAATCAGCACAAGGCAATCACTCCTGATCACTGGGCATCTCTACAGCTGCTGATACATATTCTTGTTATCCAGATACAGTTCTTCTTTGTTCTTAGTGAAGAACTATCTGTAGGCTATTCTACATTTCTCAAGTGTAGAATTGATAAGCAATACCCAATCCTCAACTGTAGAACTGTCTAGTGTGGGATATGTCATCCCACACTTCTTAACTAGAACTGATAGACCCTTCCACAATCCTCAATTGTAGAACTATCTGATAAACCATCCGGCATTCATCAACCATAGCGCTATCTGGTAGACCATCCAACATTCATCAACTGTAGAATTATCTGGTAGACCATCCTACATTTCTCTACTGTAGAATTGATAGGCTATCCAACATTCTTCAACTATACTTTTATTTTTCCTGCACAACCTTTTAAAATATTACCCATAAATTTACGGTCACAGTCTTCAACCTAAGAACCAAGGAAAGATGTTGTAGAGAATTAAGAAACAATTGTCTGAAATCCTTTGTGCTGTAGAACTAGGAACTGTTTATTAAATCTAATGTTTTGAATAAAACCTATTAGGAGCCATAGCTCTCAAATCTCAAACCTCATCTTGTTCTCTTTAAAGGGGATTTCCTGTTTCTGTCAGACACACTTGAAGTTTATTCTCCAGCCAAGAGAAACATGACAGATGGAAAATTTCCCAGGTGCCAGCACAAATGTGCCAACTTTGATCAATTCTATAAGGAATTCCTCCTGAAAGTTATGCCTAGTCTTTCCCAGTCCTTTGTCCTAGCTAAGCAAGGGGCCATGTGTTCTCTCTCAGACCAGGAAATTTGAAATCTAGAAGGAAGGCTTTGGCCCTCCTCGACAAGGAACCCCACTATATTCAGAATTGGGATCCTATTTAACACCATGACTCAAAGAGCACAACCTCAAGGAATCCTGTCCCTAATCTTGTCTAGCTCAGCTATAATTAAGACTTCAACCTAAGTCACTTCCAACAGGCTTCCTTGATTTGCCCACCTAAGACTCTGTAGGTGCTTGTTATTATTTTATCTTTTTGCAGTGTCCACTTTTCCCATTTCTAGTACTTCTTTAATATTTTTATCACTGGTAGCTCACCCCTCCTGAAAAAGAACAATGATGTCTCAACATTGGGTTTTTCTGCATCACTTGCTGTTCAATCCTCAGTACTGGGTCAATTAGCTTCTTCTGTGTCACAAACAACCTCTAAATCTTTGAGGCTTGAAACAATACACTTCTTATTTATTTGCCCAGGGTTCTGTGGGTCAGCATGTTTGGAGAGGCTCTGCTGGGACAATTATCTCTGCTCAGTGTGGTATCAACTGAGTTCACTCATGCATTTGTAGTTAGCAAATACTTACTGGCTCTACTTGCACATCCACTTCATCAGGGGTCATGTGGGTAATTGTGTGCTCATGTGTTATAGGTTATGTTTCATTTGGTAGTATCGCTTACACTCAGGAGGCTGCAAGATTCCCATGGACAACAAGGAAGGTTAATAATGCTTTACAAGACCCCAATGGTGTCCATCTTGCTAATATTCTCATCAGCAAACCAGGTTAAGAAAATAAGGTCACATGATCAAGCCCAAATTAAAGCCCAAATACTTTCTCGATTAAACTTTGAAGTCACATCACAAAAGAGATGCAGATCAGGAAGCACATGGAAATAAATCGCATTTTTATACCTAGTGTGCAACCTGGCACCAGTGCACTGTCGTCAGTTTATTAAATGTTTGAATGAATGAATGAATGAAAAGATGCATGGGTAGCATTTCAGGTCCTTTACACTGAGAGTCATGGTTTTTCCAGTTCCTAATTTCTGCCCTATCACAGTAAGAATCCCACAAGGGTTAATTTTGAGGGTTTACCATCTGGGAGTGTGCTTGTGCTGTGACAGCTGTACTATTCTCATGACAGGAATGCACTCCATCCCAACCACTGAATATTCTGCCCATGGTCATGGACAGTCATGTAAGATCACATTTACCACATCAGAGGCATACGTCCACTTAACTGGCAAACAGTTGGCAGTGAAATAAAAAAATATTTACTATTGGACTTGATTGTTCATGTATGAATCATGTTAAAACTGTTTATCCATATATCCATGTCTCATTATCTGTCATCTATCTGTCTGTCACACACCTATCTACCTGTAATAGACGTCCAAAGGAGAAGAATCTCCATGTTGTTATAGCCACTCTATGATGTCAACCATATTTTTCCCATTTGACAGGTAAAGACTCAAGATAGGTCAAGTCTGGTTTGAAAACATGTATTACATGATGCCCTACATGATGGCACTTGGTCAGGTCCAGTTTGAAAACATGTATTATATGGCGCCCTACATGATGGCTCACTTAGATATGCAATGGTAGAAGACTTCTTGGTTCCCACCTCGACTACATCTATAAGTAACTAAAATCCAAACTGCTGGGTATTTCTGTGAGATCTTTTTCTTAATGAAATCATTAGAGGTGGGAAGATCCATCTTTATTCTTTGCTGCATCTTCTGGTAGTGGCCTATCTAAGAGATTTACAAGAAGGAATCTTTTGCTCCTTGCCTACTTGACCTTACTTTCATGGGTAAGTTCATTCTTCACTGGCAATGGAGCCTCCATTTTTGGGATTCCAGTGTATACTAAAGACTAGCTGAGACATCCAGTCTCATGGACGGAAGAACTACTGGATTCTTGGACTTTCCATGATAGACAGCCACTGTTGGACTAGGTCCATCACAGCCTGTGAGACACTATAAAAATTCCCTTTATACATATTCATCCTATCAGTTTTGTTCCTCTAGAAAACCCTGACTAATACACTTGGCATTTCAAAATGTTCTACTCTCCCTATTCAAATATTCTAATCTCATTTAAGTGTGTGTGTGTGTGTGTGTGTGTGTTGTATGTGTGTGTGTCCTTTCTACCCATATTTACCACTTATTTAATTCCACAGCTTAGTTTTCATTCGGAAGGTTAAAGACCATTTTTTCTTGTGTGATTAAGAGACAGCCTAGGATGGGGTCTAAGTTTGCATCCACACAGGCTAACAATACTGGACTTCTAGCATCAGTTTTTGATAGATCACAAGCCACACTTCCCAAGCACAGCCCTCTTTCCCTGTGGCTCTATCCCAAAAGTTATAGACAGAAGGGGACAAATGGTATTCTTTCTCCTAATCCAAAGAAGCTAGAAAGCTAAACCAAGAATTTATTGTTCCTCATCCACAATCTCATCTTCTTTTAGAGTGGGGAATGAGAATAGAGAAGAAAAAAATCACAAATGTTACTCATTCCAACATTTTGAACCCACAGTCTGTTCAGGAAGACTCACTTTGAAAGATCTGTGTGTCTCATCCCCAGCACCCCGAGGACAACCCAGCTGACTGAATATCCATAGCTGACCCAAATCCTCCCGTACTCCAGATCCTGGCTTTGAAGCTTTCCTGAACTGCACAACCCCACTTGCTGTTTTAAAGATTGCTTGGTTCATCTCCTGTCAGCTTCAGTACAGAATGAAGACAAGACCTCCTTCCTTAGCTTCTTGACATTTTTCTTTTCTGGCTTCATCCATTGGGTATGTTGATTGTTCATTGAATTAAGGAAATCCATCTCTCTCTGGTCCTTAAATAAATTGATCAGTCAATCCAGCATTTATTGAGAGGATAATGTGGAACAAGAAATGGGTGCCCACTCTCAGTGTTTCCATGTAATATATTGAGGGCATCAGGTAATCATGCCCACCCCATCTCACTCACTAATTGTCCAGTGTATGAAAGACTGTCATATAAACACAACTAAGGTTTAAATATGTGTGGAGGCATCAAACGAAGATAGGAATTTGATAGCCATTACCCTCATTATAAATAAACACACATGTGCCCAGGCATGCAAGCACAAACACACACAAATGCCCATTCAATTCTTTAACTTTTGGAAATTTCTTAGCAGCTGTTTTTATCTTTGAGCATAAATTCTTATTCTATTTCCCACATCAAGCTTTATTCCACTATAATTAATTTTATACATGAGACTGTTTTCTAGAAAGCCCCCAATATAGTTCTCTGCATCAAAATGATACCCACAACTTTCCACTGTCTATAAGAAGTACCTATAACATTAGCCTTTTGGTTATTATGACTAAATCATTAACTTATTTATTAGTCAAAACAAGAAAAACATTTAAAACACAATTTAAAGTAACTAAAAACTTTTAAATGTGTGGTAAATATACTTTTACTGCGTCAGTTAAACTATGAACCTTTCAATGAATATCACTTGAGAATTTAGCCTCATTTCTACTTCTGCTTACTTCATTTAAATGCTAACAACTGACAGACCATAATCAACATCTGTTAGAAAATATCGCCAAATTCTATGTGAAGAAAATCAAGTCAGTGATTTATCATATAAACTATTCCTAATGATTTGTGTATTGATAGCTGAGATTTGGTTGCCTTTCGTTCCTATTGAAAACACCTTAAAAACTACGTGTCTTGCAAAAGGATTGATTTCCAAGTCAGTAATCATCCACTAGCTTGAGATCAATAGTGAGAATGCAAACATGTACATTTGTTTAGAACCCTGTAGCATTCTCGACACTAGAACAATGCTTCTAGGTAAGAATTAGGTAGGCAACATGTGCTTTTCTTTTGTGAGGTAGGAGAAACAGCCATCCCACCAGTATCTCAGAGACGTAAGATTGATTCCAATTCATGTGCTTGCTTATTCAACCCACTCCTAAAACAACTTGAGTCTTTATTCTGGTCCACAGCCTAAATATTCCCATGATGCCATTCAGGCCTCACCAAACAACAGAATTTGAAGATCATTCTCCATTGACCCTCCTGAACCTATTAAACAGAGTCTAGACTACAACAATGCTTTGCACTTTGGGAAGGCTTCTTCTATGCCAACTGGACACTGCGTCACTAAGTGTTTTGATCTCTCCATATCTTCAATCTAAGATTTTTAGACAAAACCGAGATTTAGCAATGATTATGCCTTTGAGCTATTTTTTTTACATATTAGAGTATAATAGTCAATGAACAATATAATTTATCCAAGGCAACATAGCTAGTTAGTAGAACTGAACCTCGAACTCAAGTCTGCAGCTTATAGAATTGGGTAGAATCACCAAGCCGATGCTTTCTAGGTCCTACAGTGTCAGAATTGAAAGGAACCTTATGCAAAGTTTGTTTGGGTCTGAAATGCATGGAAGAACTCCCTACTGAACCCTGCTCCTGCAGTGCTCCTGCAGTGCTCTAGCAGCAAGGATCTGCTTGCTGCAGGAATGCCTCTCCTGCTGTCATGTTGTTCAAATTCCTTTTGTAAAAATTTTGAACAGCTCTGCATTGGTACTGTTTTTCTGCACGGAGCAGATTCCAGTCTGCTCATCTTAGTCATCTATTTCTGATCTGCCTTCTGAATGATTCAAAATAAATCTAATTATTTTATGAGACAACCTTCAATTATTGGAAAACTTTGCTCGCAACTGCACCTGCTGTTTTTCAGCCTTCTTGTGTATGTGGAAACCCAGGGAGCCACAGGACTCTGTGGGCCAGCTCGTGAAAATCCTTGGCTGTCTCACAAAGGATTGCCTGTATCACTGAGAGAGACACTAGCTAACCTTCATGTTAGAACACCTGCATCCATCATCCAATATAAGACCCGTCTCCTGTCAAGCCCTTTTAGTCCCTACACAACCGAGATGAGCTTATCTTACTCCTCATTTTTGTGCTCATTTAGACAAATTAATTTTCTATCTTTGAGACATGGAAGAAATTGATATGTCATTCAAAGTGCACGAACACAGAGAGCGCTCTCTTGTATCAAGGCCTGTTTTGTTTTGTTTTTTTTATTAACTTGAGTATTTCTTATTTACATTTCGAGTGTTATTCCCTTTCCCGGTTTCCAGGCAAACATCCCCCTAATCCCTCTCCCTCCCCTTCTTTATGGGTGTTCCCCTCCCCATCCTCCCCCCATTTCCGCCCTCCCCCTAACAATCTAGTTCACTGGGGGTTCAGTCTTAGCAGGACCCAGGGCTTCCCCTTCCACTGGTGATCTTACTAGGATATTCATTGCTACCTATGAATACCAGGGTCAGTCCATGTGTAGTCTTTAGGTAGTGGCTTAGTCCCTGGAAGCTCTGGTTGCTTGGCATTGTTGTTCATATGGGGTCTCGAGCCCCTTCAAGCAAGGCCTGGTTTTACTCGTTGCACCACATTCTATGGTTAGTGCATAGGTACTTTTGAGGTTCTTCAGATGGCGTTTCCACAGAGCTTAAAGCGTTCTGCTAGTCCTTACCTGGGCTCCGGGTTCCACATAGCATCCTCCTTACCTGCTCACTCAGGAGTATATTAGCCAAAAACAGACTGCTAGAGCGCAGTCAGACGAAAGACGCACGGTGAACGAGTCCCAGATTGGCTTCGCGAAGCTCAGAATCTAAAATTGAAAGTCCAATCAGTGCCAGGAACAAACAATTAATTAATTATTCACTTTACATCTTGATTATTGTCCTCCCCTCCCAGTTCCTCACATAGTCCTTCCACTCATCCCTTCTCCCCTTCTCCTCTGAGAGGGTGGGGACCCCCTGGATATTCTCCAAACCTGGTACGTCAAGTCTCTGCAAGGCAAGACGCATCCTCTCCCACTGAGGTCAGACAAGGCAGGCCAGTTGGGGAACCATATTCCACAGACAGGCAATAGCTTTAGGAATATCCCTCACTGCAGTTGTTAGGGGACCCACATGAAGACTGAGCTTCACATGTGCTGGATACGTGCAGAGAGCCCAGGTCCAGCCAGTGTATACTGGTTAGTTGGTAGTGGTGCATTTGCACAATGGAATACTATTCAGCTATTAAAAACAAGGACATCATGAATTTCGCATGGAAATGAATGGAACTATAAAATATCATCCTGAGTGAGGTAACCTGGATGCAAAAGTACATACATGGTATGTATTCACTTATAAGTGTATATTAACCACAAAGTACAGTATACCTATGCACATGCCCACAGACCCAAAAGTGCTAAAGAAGAGGGAAGTTCCAAGTGAGGATGTTTGAATCTTTTTTTAAATTAGATATATTTCTTTACTTACATTTCAAATGGTATTCCCTTTCCTGATTTCCTGTCCATAAGCCTCCATCCCCACCCCATCCGCCATACGGATGTTTTGTTCCCGTATCCACCCCCTCACTCTCCCTCCCACCCCCGGGGACATTCCCCTGCACTGGGGTTCCAACCTTGGCAGAATCAAGGGCTTCCTCTTCCACTGGTGCCCCAAGAAGTCTATTCTCTGCTACATATGCAGTTGGAGCCCTGGGTCAATCCATGTATAGTAGTTTAGTCACTGGAAGCTCTGGTTGGTTAACATTGTTGTTCATATGGGGTTGCAAGTTCCTTGAGCTCTTTCAATCCTTCCTCTAATTCCTCCAAAGGGGGTCCTGTTCTCAGTTCAGTGGTTTGCTGCCAGCATTGACCTCTATATTGGATGTCCTCTGGATGTGTCTCTCAGGAAAGATCTATATCCAGTCCCTTTTCACATGCATTTTTTAGCTTCATCAATCTTATCTATTTTGATACATACATATATATGGGCCACATGTGGAGCAGGCTCCGGTTGGCCGTTCCTTCAGTCACTGCTCTAAAATTTGCTTCCATATTCCCTCCTATGGATATTTTTGTTCCCCTTTTAAGGAGTGGGAGAATCCACATTTTGGTCATCCTTCTTCTTGAGCTTCCTGTGGTCTGTGGATTGCATCTTGGGAAATTTGAACTTTTGAGCTAATATCCACTTACCAAAAAGTGCTTACCAAATGTGTTTTTCTGTGATTGGGTTACCTCACTCAGGATGATATTTTCTGGTTCATTTCACTTGCCTATGAATTTCATGAAGTCATTGTTTTTGATAGCTGAGTAATATTCCATTGTGTAGATGTACCACATTTTTGAACCAATTCTTCTGTTGAAGGACATCTGGGTTCTTTCCAGCTTCTGGCTATTATAAATAAGGCTGCTATGAACATAGTGGAGCATGTGTCTTTGTTGTATGTTGGAGCATCTTTTGGGTATATGCCCAGGAGAGGTATAGCTGGGTCCTCATGCAGTACAATGTCCAATTTTCTGAGGAACCTCCATACTGATTTCCAGAGTGGTTGTATCAGCTTGCAATCCCACCAACAATGGAGGAGTGTTCCTCTTTCTCCACATCCTCACCAACATCTGCTGTCACCTGAGATTTTTTATCTTAGCCATTCTGACTGGTGTGAGGTGGAATCTCAGGGTTGTTTTGATCTGCATTTCCCTGATGACTAAGGGTGTTGAACATTTCTTTAGGTGATTTACAGCCATTCGATATTCCTCAGCTGAGAATGCTTTGTTTAGCTCTGTAACCAATTTTTAATAGGGTTATTTGGCTCTCTGGAGTCTGACTTCTTGAGTTCTTTGTACATTTTGGATATTAGCCCTCTATCAGTTGTAGGGTTGGTAAAGATCTTTTCCCAATCTGTTGGTTGCTGTTTTGTCCTAATGACAGTATCTTTTGCCTTACAGAAGCTTTGTAGTTTTATGAGGTCTCATTTGTCAATTCCTGATCTTAGAGCATAAGCCATTCACCAATGTGTGAATTTTGTTCAGGAAATTTTCCCCAGTGCCCATGTGTTCAAGACTCTTCCCCACTTTTTCTTCTATTAGTTTGAGTGCATCTGGTTTGATGTGGAGGTCCTTGATCCACTTGGACTTAAGCTTTGTACATGTTGACAAGAATGTATCAATTTGTATTCTTCTACATGCTGACCTCCAGTTGAACCAGCACCATTTGCTGAAAATGCTGTCTTTCTTGCATTGGATCCTTTGTCAAAGATCAAGTGACCATATGTGTGTGGGTTCATTTCTGGGTCTTCAATTCTGTTCCACTGATCTATCTGACTGTCTCTGTACCAATACCATACAGTTTTTATGACTATTGCTCTGTAATACTGCTTGAAGTCAGGGATGGTGATTCCCCCAGAATTTCTTTTATTGTTGAGGATAGTTTTTGCTATTGAATCTTACTAGCCAGACAGAATTGAGAATCTCACTAGCTGGACAGAATTGAGATAGGTGGAGGTCGGAGTTCCTGGGCTTGGGGAGAACAAAAAGGAGGAGAGAGTGTTGGAAGAGGAGAAAATTCCATAGGTTAGGTGAGTCATAAAAAATATGGGCATGAGTCATAAAAATATGGGCACGAGGGCTGGCCTATTGGAGTTAAGAGCTGCCCAGATGGAACAAGGCAAGTTCTAACTCAGGGTTATTGATGATGAAGTAAATTCTAATAGTTTATAAGGCAGATACCTTAGTGCTGATTAAGGCTTTGTATAATAATAAAAATTGTGTGTCTTTTATCTAGTAACTGGACCATCAAATGCAGAGAAAGAAAAAAAACCCTGACTGAGATTAAATATTTTCTACAGTATATAGGCTTGTATGGAAATGCCATAATGAAAACTCCCTTTCCTATCGCTGCAAGCTAGGAAAAGTAACTCTACCTTAGAAGAATAAGTCACTGGGCCTAGGAGGGAAGTAAGAACTACACTATCCAGTGAGGTGTTGGAGAAATACATTTCTATGTGAAGAGTCCCTATATGCCATTTTATTCTGTGGCAAAAAAGGACTTCATCTGAACTCATAAGTGAGACATACATGCCCGCTCCACTTACATGTCTACTCCACACACATGTCCACTCCACTTACATGTTTACACACGAGTTCACTCCACACACATGTCCACTCCACACTTATGTGTACTCCACAGTTATGTCCACTCTACACACCTGTCCACTCCACTTACATGTCCATTCCACACACATGTCCACTCCATTTACATGTCCACTCCACACATGTGTTCATTATCCACTTCACACACATGTGTACTCCACACACCTGTCCATTCCATATACATGTCCATTCCACACCCATATCCTCTCCAGTCCTTCCATCTGCACTGGAGGTTCTAGGCAAGGGAATTAGACAAGAAAGATTAATTGCACAGTTTGGGATGAAAGAGGAGCTACCTGTATTTGTAGACCACACAGACTTATATCCTGGAAAGGAAGGAAAAGCAGGGCAGGATAAGCAACAGCTTCAAACGCAGCAGCTTCCGAGCACACCAGTCACTGTACATGTTAGAGACGGAAACCACATTCGATTATGCAACCCATTCATTCTATTTGCAGTATAAGAACGATAAATAAATATTTAATAAGAAATTTAACAACATAAGTGGTAGATTTGTACAATAACAAGTAAACAATTATTGAAATAAATTAAAGAAAATCTTTGTAAGTCAGAAGACATCCTCTGCTTGTGGACAATATCAAAAGTGTAAAACTTTCAAGATGACCATATTTCACAAATTAATTTGCAAATTCAGCATAATCCCTAAAAAATTCCAGAAGGCTTTCTAAAGAAATTGACAGGCCGGACCTAAAATTTGCATTGAGGTGTAGGGATTCATAATGACAAAACAATCTATAAAGAGAAAAAGATCTGGAAGATTTATATGACACACTTTTTTATAATAATTTCTGATTTCCACAAGTAAATTCAAAGAGATGCTGAGTCTACCTGGGAAGGTATACTGAAGACAGAGAGTCTCTCCACACTACAGAAGGGCAAGCTGATGGCTGGGAAGGGCAACAGGAAGGTACTCAGACTTGAGGTTCCAGAAAGCCAAATGCACAATCTAGACAATGCATTCATACCTCAAACAAACAGCACCCTTGACACTCTGTGTTTCTGAGAAACAGCATGGGGTATTACAAGGCGATATATGGGATAATAGATGGGATCATTAAATCACCCCTGAAGAGCTGAGCCTTTGTACTCAGGTGGAGATCAGTTACCAGAGGCTGTCAGGGACAGGTATAAGTAGTCTGAGAGGGTGGCAGCACCTAGCCAAAGTGTGCAATGCTTAAATTGTAAGTTGAGGATCAGTTTACTCCTGAGTGCTCTAGAACCAGGTCTTTAGCTCATATTTAATAGTAACATCTCATTGAGAAGGTAGGTGTGGCTTTAATTGACTCACCTGAGTGCTGTCCCTGAGCAATAAAGCTGATTGGAAGGACAGAGCAGAGGAACACAGCAGTTGAGACAAAGGTAGTTTTCTGGGTATTTGGGATTCTAACCATTGGGACATTTTTGTTATTCTGATTTTTTTAAATGATAAAAGGTGGGGTTTATATGGTAAAGTGTAGCCTAGAATCCACAATGAGTGGAATTTCTGTGTCAACAGTTGCATAGAAATTGCCTCCTGTGTTCTGAGGAAGTGTACACAGTCTACCTCATCAAAGGGCTTCATTCTGCCAGTTTCAAGACTTTGGTTTGGTGAATGGCATATGTTGATGTGCAGACTTATGTATGGGTACACGTGTCTGTGCATGTATGTGTGGGACCTAGAGGTTGCCATGTGTGTCTTCCTCTGACACTTGCCACGTTACTTTTTCATTTTGTAAAATTATTTTTTAAGATTGTAATTATATAAATATCTTCTATCCTTTCCTCCCTCCAAACATTTTCGCATTCCCCTCCTTGCACACTTTCAAGTTCGTGGCCTCTTTTGTCATTAATTGTTGTTACAGATATGATATAGAGATATAGATTTCCTGAATTCATAAATATAGCCTGCTCTGTATGTGGAATGTTACTTGTATGTGTGGGTTAAGGGCTGACCATTTGTTAGTGGATAGCCAATTGTTGGCTCTTCCCTGGGGGAAAACATTTTCTTCTGCTCTCTGTATTCCTTAGTTGCCTATAGTTCTTTGTGTAGGGTGGAGCTTTCTGACTTTTTCCTGGTCCACATTAGCATGCCTCATTTCTGAGGCATGACATTTACATGAAACTGGAGCTCAGTATTTCAGAACACGGACTCAGCCCAGATCAACTTGTCTCCCCTCTCAGCACTGGGCCCCAGAGACTTGACCCGACACATCTGGCTTTGCACTGTTATCTGGGTGCTGAGGAGCTGAACATCCATGACTGTATGGCAATTATTTCACCTGCTGAGCTATCTCCCCAGCACCCCAGTTTTGAGGAATTTATCCTTCGAGTAAAGCAAGGCCGATTGCTCTCCTGAGGTTTCCTGTCCTTATGCTGCCGACTGATGTCTTGGTCTGCATCAGACAGGGGTAATCTTGTTGCTCATTTGTTCTTGTTCTGAACAGCAATTACCTCTGTCCATAATTTTCCTTTTCCCTGAGTCAGTGTATCGTGAAGATGTTCAGCAAGTCCTATTATTCATGGGAGACAGGTTTGCTATCGTGCCTTCTGTTTCCTAATTAAATATGCCACTTCTAATTTCAGAGCTTGAACAGAGAACGTGGACAGAGAAATTGTGATGCCTTTGCTTTTATGAAGACTGTAGTAGTCCCTTAAGACGACCCGTACACAATTTCTGAAATTGGTAATTGATTTTTTTCCTTCACTGTTAAGAAGACTGAAGTAGAGATCAGTCAAGTTATTCAGGAAAGAACTCGGGGTGTGGGGGGGATAGCTGCCTACCTATCTACAATTAACCGTGCAATTTCTCACCAAGCTTTAGCATCTTTACATCATCCACAGTAATATGCCAGGTGATAGAATTTTAAGAGTGTAGGATTGGACATTTCCAAAATCTTCATTAAACTGATTTTAGTTTGGTTTGAAGATCTCCCTACCTGCGCTTCACAATTCTGATCTGTGATCTGATTTGTGAGAGTAAAAAGGCGGGTTCTTCATCACTACTGATGCCTGAAAACATCATGAGTCTATATTACCAGCAGGACAGCATGAAATAAGGGGAGGGAGCTGGTGAAGATTCTGTAGTAATTAAAGGAGCAGAAAAATGGGAATGAGGAGGGTTGTGGCATCAGAATGACAGGTAGGAATCTAGCTTGGCCCTCAGCCATGCCAGAAGGAAGTCTACATACAGTTATAGTTCACGACTCTGTATCTTTCACTTTTCCCCTCCCTGGGCTTAGGTGAGAGCTTTGCTCCTGAGATGTTCTCTCAGCCTTCCTTGTTCTTCATCCTTCCGCAGTTTAAGAGAGGGTCTACTATGTTGCCCAGGTTGTCCTGAAATTACAACCCTCCTGCCTCAACTTCCCTACTAGGGATCTTACTCTGTAGGGATCCTACAGAGACTACTGGACCTAAAATATTCTGCTTTTTACTGGTCTTAGCTAAGAAATTCTTAAGGGGAGTCATTTCAGATTTCCACGTCTTCTTTGTGCCTATTTATACCCACAGAACAAATACACACTCCTTATATGGAGACTCTGAGCCATTCAGTTGCAGGTATCGTGGATTGAGGTGGGTTTGTTTGTTTTTGTTTGTTTGTTGTTGTTGTTTTTCTACCTAGCCTAAATTCTCCAGAGGGGTCACTTCACTGAAATTAAAAACAAAAGAAGTTGGTATGATGCTAATGGGAGTCAGAAATTAGTTGACACAGGTTTATTTAGTGAGAATAAATTACTCTCTGGGATTTTGATTGCACATTGTTTGTAAGAGTCTTTAGCAGTGAGATAAATCAGGGCAAGCAGGCTAAACCAAAGATGGAAAAATAAAAAAGAAATGGAAGTTAGGTGGCGCTTCAATGCAAAGGGGACAGAGCACTGGTTGCCCAGCTGTGGTGCTCTAGAAAGAGATGTCAAATTGATAATCTCTTCTCATCAAAACAGTCCAGGCTGAGTTAATGGAGGGTCAGTAGTCCTGATTCAATAGATGACACCAAGAACGTGGGAGGAAATTCAGCCAGAACACGGATAGATATGTCTTGGTTCAAATTGGCCAAGGATGTTTCCAAAGAAGATGTTTTTACCTTCTAGGGGATGGTACACAGGTTTATAAGGGGAATCAGCAAAGCTGCCTGCTTTTGATAAAAACAATGCTTCTCAGAAGAAGTATCAAGTCATGGTCAAAACGTCAGGGCTTTGCATTAAGCGCATACTAAAACATTGGGAAGAGGCTGTCTGTGACCTGACTCCAATGACATCTTTAGTCAGGGACATGACTACAGTGACATCCTCAGTCAGTCAGGGACAAGGCTCTAGAGACATACTCTGCCTTCTAGGTCTTTTACACATCAAACCCACTCTACTTTCATCACGAGTATCTTAAAAATTATATTCCATGTGGATGCACACTTTCATTGTTGACTGTCTATTTGGCCGAATGGTTTGCATATTATTTGCATCTGTTAGAGTTGAGTTGGTTTTTTTGACAACATAATGTTTTTAATACTTCCATTAAAATAACTCCTTCTGGCACTGATGAGTAGGCTCAGTAGTTAAAAGAATACACTGCTTTTTTTTAATAGAACAGAAGTTCAATTCCCAGCACCCATGTTGGGTGGTTTACAGTGACCTGTAACTTTAGATCCCTATGGCCTCTATCAATGACAGCACTCACTTGCATATACCCTGACACGGACACATAACCACAAACACAGGTTTAAAGATAAAATCTATCTATCTATCTATCTATCTATCTATCTATCTATCTATCTATCTATCTACCTACTTACCTATCTATCATCTATCTATCATTTAAATTATTTTGTTTATTTGCATTCCAGTCTTTGC
Source organism: Rattus rattus (assembly GCF_011064425.1). Lineage (NCBI taxonomy): Eukaryota > Metazoa > Chordata > Mammalia > Rodentia > Muridae > Rattus > Rattus rattus. The sequence goes on along the minus strand of NC_046155.1, from coordinate 54,140,233 downwards.
CTCCTTAGCCCCCCTTCCATAGTTCCTCATCCCATTCCTCCTTTCCTCCCTCTTGCCTCTGAGAGGGTGCTATCTCCCACCAGGCCTCCTTTCCTGGGGCTTAGGGCTTTCCAAGATTAAGCACATCTTCTCCCACTGAGGCCAGACCAGGGAGACCTCTGCTCTGTATGTGCCAGGGGCCTCTGACCAGCCTGTGTATGCTCTTGGTTGGTGGCTCTGTCTCTGAGAGCTTCCTGGGTCTGGGTTAGTCGAGGCTGCTGGCCTTCCTACAGGGTTACTCTCCCCTTCAGCTTCTTCAATCCTTCTGATTCAACCACAGGGGTTCACAACTTCAGTCCAATGGTTGTGTATAAGTATCTGCCTCTGTCTCAGTCAGCTGCTGGTAGGGCCTCTCAGAGGACAGCCATGTTAAGCTCCTGTCTGTAAGCCCATCATAGCGTAGTAGTGTCAGGCTTTGGTACCCCCCTCCCCAACCCTGAGATGGATCCCAAGTTGGACCAGTCATTGGACCTTCTTTCCTTCAGTCTCTCTTTTTGTTGCTGCAGTTCTTTTAGACAGGAACAATTCTGGGTCAGGAATTTTGACTGTGGGTCAGTAACCCAGTCCCTCCACTTGAGGCCCTGTCTATCTACTGTAGGTGGACTCTTCAACTTCCCTTTCCCTAATTATGGGCATTTGACTAAGGTCACCCTGAATGAGTCCTGAGAGTGCCTCACCTCCCAGGTCTCTGGTATTTCTAGAGGGTCCCCCCTCCCATTGCCCCATGCTGCCTATTTCCATCATTCTCTTGGCCCCCTGGGCTTCGAATATCTAATCCTGTTCTCCTGTTCCCCTCCACCTCTCTCCAGTCCATGTCCCTTCTGCCCTTCACCTCCCATGATTATTTCCTTCCTCCTTCTAGGTGGGATTAAAGCATCCTCAATGGGGCCTTTCTGCTTGTTACACTTCTTACGTTCTCTGGGTTCTATCCTAGGTAGTCTGTACTTTTTGGCCAAGATCCACTTATCAGTGAGTATATACAATGCCTGTCCTTTTGGGTCTGAATTACCTCACTCACGATGATATTTTCTAGTTTTATCCACTTGCCTGAAAAATTCATGATGACCCATTTTTTAATAGCTGAATAGTATTCCACTGTGTAAATGAACCACATTTTCTGTATCCATTCTTCAGTTGAGGGATATCTGGGCTTTTTCTAGCTTCTGGCTATAAGGCTGCAATGAACATGGTGGAGCGCTTTTCTTTGTGGTATGGTGGGTATATGCTTAAGAATGGTATAGCTGGGTCTTCAGGTAGAACTACTTCCATTTTTCTGAGGAACAAGCAGATTGATTTCTAGAGTGGTTATACCACTTGGAAATCCTACCAGCAGGAGAGCCAAAAGAATTCTTAACAATAAAAGAACTTCTGGGGGAATCACCATCTTTGACTTCAAACTGTGCTACAAAGCCATATAGTATTGATGCAGGAACAGACAGGTCAGTCAATTGAATAGAATAGAAGACCCAGAAGTAAAGACATATACCTATGGACACTTGATTTTGACAAAGAAGTAAAAAACATACAGTGGGGGAAAGAAAGAAACCATCTTCAATACATGGCGCTGGTCTAACTGGTGGTGTATATGTAGGAGAATGAAAATAGATCCATATTTATCACCTTGCACATAAAACTCAAGTCCAAGTGGATCAAGAACTTCAACATAAAACCAGATACACTGATACTTCTGATAGAAGAGAAAGTGGGAAAGAGTCTCAAACTCATTGGCATGGGAGGAATTCCCTAAACAGAACTCCAATGGTTCAGACTCTAAGATCAACAATTAAGAAATGGGACCTCATGAAACTGAAAAACTTCTGTAAGGCAAAGACACTGTCAATAGGAAAAATTGACAACCTACAGATTGGTAATAAGATAAATCTTAAAAAACTAATTTCTAAAAACATTTAGAAAACTTGGGGAGTTACTTGGGAGTGACATATAATAAAAATGATAAATAAAGTACATCATATTGCTTTATAATGGTTTTACAATATATATATTTCACTTTATGCTATACTTATGGTTATAGTTAGTAAGATGTCCATTCTTATTGCATGTAGATATTTTTGAAAATTATAGAATTATAGAATAAAATAATATTTGTCATCAGATGTCCATTTAAGCAGGCTTAGTGTACTAATCTGGTTGGAAAAAGACTGAGAATTAGTTTTAAATTTTGCACAGCAAGTCTGCTCTTTTTTATTAGATTTGTTATTAATTAAATTCATTCTTTAATGTTGCTTTCCGATCTTACCATTCAGACTTAGATCACATGATCTTATAACCAGGGTTGCAGGTGACCATTTGTCTGTACAATTTCCTAAACAGAACTCCAATGGCTCAGACTCTAAGATCTAGAATTGATAAATGGGACCTCATGAGACTGGAAAGCTTCTGTAAGGCAAAGGGTATAGCCAATAGGACAAATTGGCAACCTGCAGATTAGAAAAATATCTTCACTAAACCCATATCTGATAGATGGCTATTACCCAAAATATACAAAGAACTCAAGAAGCTAAGCACCAAAAACAAAACAAAACAAAACAAAAACAAAAACAAAAACCCAACAACCCAATTAAAAGAAATGGAGTATAGAACTAAACAGAGAATTCACAACAGAGGAATCTCAAATGGATGAGAAGCACTTAAAGAAGTGTTCCAAGTCCTTAGTGATCAGGGAAATGCAAATTAAAACAACCCTGAAATTCCACCTTACACCAATCAGAATAGCTAAGATCAAAACCTCAGGTGACAGCACATATTGGCAAGGATGTGGAGAAAGAGGAACACTCTTGCATTGCTGGAGGGATTGCAAGCTGGTACAACCACTCTGGAAATCAATCTGGAGATTCCTCAGAAAATTGGAAATAGCTCTACCTGAAGATCCAGCTATACCACTCCTAGGCATATACCCAAAAGATGCCCCACCATGCCACAGAGGAACATGCTCCTCTATGTTTGAAACAGCCTTATTCGTGATAGCCAGGAGCTAAAAACAACCCAGATGTTCCATGACAGAGAATGGATCCAGAAAAATGTGGTTCATTTACACAATGGAATACTACTCAGCTATCAAGAACAAGGACATCCTGAATTTTGCAGGCAAATGGATGGAACTAGAAAATATCATCCTGAGTGAGGTAACTCAGACCCGAAAGGACATCTATGGTGTCCTTTTTTTTAGCCAAAAAAGTAACAATACCCAGGATATAATCCACAGAACTCAAAAAGGTTAACAAGCAGAAGGGGCCAGGTGAGGATGCCTCAATCCTACTTGTTAGGGAGAAGAAAGCAATTGTGGAATGGGGGAGGGAGGGAGGGACCTTCGTGGGAAAGGGGACAGGGAGAGGAAGAGGCAGACATTATCAGGTATTATGTAAGGGGAACAGGACTGAGGCCTGAGGGCCAGCAGAAAGAATGGAAATAGGCAATCTTGGGAAGGTAGGAGGTAGAGGGACCCTCTAGAATGTACCAGAGGCTGGGGGGAGGTGAAATGGCCTACAGTGGAGAGAAGGAACCGGTAGAGCCCACCTTCAGCAGAAAAAGAGGGCATCAAATGAGGGATGGGGTTGCCATCCCACAGTCAAAAACTCTGACCCATAATTGTTCCTGTCTGAAAGAACTGCAGGGACAAAAATGGAGAAGAGCCTGAGGAAAAGGAGGTCCAGTGACAGGCCCAAATTGGGATCCAGCTCAAGGGGAGGCCCCGAGGCCTGACACTATTACTGAGGCTATGGAGGGCTCACAAAAAGGAACCTATTATGACTGCCCTCTGAAAGACCCAACAAGCAGCTGACTCAGATGCAGATACTTACACCCAGCCAATGGACAGAAGCTGCTGACCCCTGTGGTTGAAGAAGGGAAAAGCTAGAAGAAGCTGAGGAGGAAGTCGATCCTGTAGGAGGACCAGCAATCTCAACTAACCTGCATGTATCCCCGAGATCTCTCAGACACTGGGTCACCGACCAGGTAGTATACACCAGCTGGTATGAGGCCCCCAACACATACACAGCAGAGGACTTCCAGGTTTGGGTTCAGTCACAGAAGATGCACCTAACCCTTAAAAGACTGGAGGCCCTAGGATGTCAGGAAATCTGGTGGGGTGTGGGGTGGAGGGGTGGGAACATCCTCGTGGAGACTGGGGTGGGGGTGGCGGGAGGGAGGTATGGGATGTGGAATGGTCAGATGGTGGACCAGGAGGGGGATAAAGTCTAGACTGTAAAAAAAAACTAAAATAAAATAAAAAATGAAAAAAATCATATACTCCTATTTGTCTATTTTTATTTTGTGGTTACTTAAAGGACCAACACTGAAACACTGACAGGAGCCTGTAGATGTCAGAGTCTTTGGTCCCTGAAGAATTACAAAGTCCTTTTTACCACAGGAAAGAAAAAAGGCCAATCTAGCCTGCCACCAGATTCAAGACCTTTCAAATAGAGCATTACTGCATAATTGACTGGCAGGCATCTCTAGAGCCCAAGTACATTCCTTAGTCCACCTTCAAGTTAGCTGTTGCTATGGTGAACAGTTCCCAGGAGTTAGTTCTTCACTTCGTGACAACTGTGTTTTGCCTCAAGCACAAAATTCTCTCTCAACCAAACTCTCTCTCTCTCTCTCTCTCTCTCTCTCTCTCTCTCTCTCTCTCCTCTCTCCCTTCCTCCCTCACTCTCTTCTTTCCCTTGCTCCTCTCTTTCCTCATAAACAGTTGTCCTGACTTGGTACTGGCTTCATTGACTCAGGGAAAACTGGGAGATTACAAAGCTAATATTCATGTGCCCCTCTTGCTTCTTTGTGCAGTTGAACTGCCTTGCACCTCTATTTGCATCCAGTAAGTAGTTTTAAAATGATACCAACTTTGTTCTGATAAGAACAATACATGTGTATTATCAAAGTTCAGAATCTAGAAATCACAGAGAAGAATACAGAAGCGATTGTCCCCCTCAAGCTAGTGACATCTTTAATTATTATGTTCATCTCTACATTTCCAGGTATTTGAAGCATCCTCTGTCTCTAAGATGCTGAATATTTATAGGCCGATGTCATAAAATTTATATATAATGTTAAAATCACTGAATCATATGATACCTTGCCATTCATAGTTTTCTAGCATATTTTAAATTTTAGTCTTTTTCCCAGACTAAATTATAATCATTTTCTTATTTCAAAACAATCATATTTGGGTTTTGACAGAAATGCCTTAAAACTAACTGATTTTCTTGGTAAAATTTACATACTAATATTTACTCTTCTTACTAAGGAACCCAAGGTAAATTTCCACGTATCAGGCATCCTTCCATTCCCCTCGAAAAGCTTATAGTCTTTCTTGCTCAGGTTCCAAAAATTCTTCATTTTCTCAGATATTTTGTGTTTTCATTTGGAATTTCTTCTAATATGTTTTTTAATTGGTTAGAGCAATAATAGTTATGTGTGGATGTTTGCTTCCTGCTAATGGGTTTACTGCGGCTCACTTGTCTTGAATCTTCCAGCTAGAGGTAGAGGGATGAGGTTCCTAACCCATCTTCTCGCTCCATAAACCTTGCTTCTTGGTCTGTGCCCCTTATTATCTCGCTGGTCCCAAAAGTTGTGGTGACGGAATCAATTGGGCTGGTCAGATGCCAGGAAAGCCAAGCAAATTGAATTTATTATTGGATACAGCAGTAATATCCATAGCATATTTGACTTTTCGTGTTACACTTATTAGATATTTCGTTATCAGGGTTATGTGAGCTTCAAAATCAAATTCGGAAACTTTCAGTGTTTTCACGGAATCGCTGGAATAGCATAGGCGTTTCCCACTGCAGGTAGGGCTCATGAGTAAAGTTCATCCGACACTACAGACATTGGTTTATGTCTTATGACTTGTCTAAGGAATCTTTCTATCTGATACAGGCAGAGAGACCACAAACAATTCCATCCAAGTGTAGCCTGGTGAACACACATCTTTATTGCGTCATGTACAGAAGCAACAGCCAGGGGGCGTTACTTATAGGAGCATGGGCAGTCTACAGGAAGTCATGGTGCCAAGGGCTCGCCTCCACCCAGCAACTGCTAAGTGCTTAGGTAACGTGTGTGTGTGCGCGCGTGTGTGCATGCGTGCGTGTGTACATGTTCATGCACACGCGCCTTAGGATCCTCCTTGGTCTCCTTAGTCCTTCTTTCCCTTAAAAGACCCAGTCTCTGTGACTCTTGTGGAGTGAACAGTTAGTCAGCTGTTCTCACTCAACACAGCAGTGTCCCATCCAACACTGGATGAACTGGAAAAGGGAAATCCTTGGTTATTGTCAACATCAGACTACTTCCGGGTCAACTTTGATTATTTATAACTTCCAAGAAATTGCAATTTCATCGAGTGCTTCAATGTACTTTCAAAATACCTTTAGCCATGCTGACCTTTTAAGGGCTCTCTCTCTTTTTAATCTTATTCTTAGTAAGAGGTGACTCCATTTAAATCCATACTCATATGTTCTTTGTACCCCTCAAGATGTCTGACTATTGTATAGAAACATCTCTTTGGTTTATTAATGTTTCTTGTTTCTTTCTAATTGATTTATTTCCCTTTTGCTTATTTATTTTTTAAATTTATCTGTATGTGTACATGTCCATATAGTTAAGAGTAGGGTGCATATTGTGGTGTATATATGGAGCTATATGTATGTATATATATGTACGTCTGAGGATTATGTATGTAGGGCTGTATGTATATACATGTACATCTAAGGATGTATGTACGGCTATGTGTATGTATACATACATCTGAGGATGTACATAGGGTTTTACATATGTATATGTACATTTGAGAATGTATGTATGTAGGGATTACACACACATATATGTGTATATATATATATATATTATGTACAAGTGCGGATGTATGTATATATCAGAGGAGGACCCTGTGGGCTCTGCTGCATCAATCTTCACCTTCTCTCCTTGATCTTGACCACTTTGGCCCTAGGCTGACTGGTCAGCAAACCCTGGTGATCTTCCTGTCTTCACCCTTTACTCCATGACATTACAAGTGTTTACAGCTTTTAATATACACGCACAGCCATATAGTAACCCTCTCAACCACAGAGCCACCTCTCCAGCCCTTGTTTGTTTTGTATGTGTCTACTTTTTTAAATATGAAAAGCCCCGGAGAATGAACCCATGTTTTATATTTGTGTGCGTGGCACCCATAGCAACTAAGACCTTAAGCCTGTTAGGTAATTGATAAATGCGTGCATATTGGTTTCTGTTTGGAGTATAGTGAAATGGAAACAACAGGGCCAAGGCTTCTCTAAGTGATGATGTGATTAGCATTCGATGAAAACATGACTTACTGCCCTATCCCTGAGGAATGGCATCTTCTCTCCACACTAATGGCGAGAGGGAGAACTAGGATGGCTTAGTGCTGACCATTTGTAGAGCGCACCGGGACAGCAGCCACTGCTTTAGGGCTTCTGTAAACCATGAAGGACTTCACCATCGCTGTTGTTCTTTGATGTCAATGTGTTCATTATCTTCATTTCACAGATAAAGGAGCCGCAGCTCAAGGCCAGTGCTCTGCCCAGGGTCTCTCAGCTGGCAGCACACAGCCTGGCTGAGGTCCACACCTATTCCTTTCTCTTCTGTCCCGCATCACTATGTTAATTTCTGCTCCTGTTTGTGCACTCATATTCCCTTTCATTCTGTCCTAAATTCGATCATCTAAATGTTTGCTGATTTAGTTGCTAAGCATGGCCCTAAAGGATGAGAAACAAAACCATGAATACAAAAGCCCCTGCTTCTGGTGATCTTCCAAAGGCCCCTGTGGCTTTTTCTTTTACTTACACCAAATTTAAACACTTTGCAGAGTGTGCTAATTGTATCCAGGCCTCCCTGCTGGCCCCTAGCTGGTCTTTCTCAGCTCCTGAGATGTTTAGATATTTACTTCAGGGTTTGCCCAAACTGACTTGTATACTAGCTGCCAACACAAGATGGGTGAAGTCATTTGTGTTCTTTGTCTAGGCAGAAAGAACCCAGGAGTTTAATGGCCTTTCTCCACCTACCCTCAACTTTGTATCCTGTAGGACAAAAACACAAACTTCAAGCCAAAGTCAATTAGGACCACGTTATTATTTCTTACTGGGAAAATTGATGTTGCTAACCTGCAAAATATGCCAGGCTCCTCTGAAACTTGCACAGAAGTCCTTGGAAACACAGCACAAGTTTCAAAAGCCTGGTTTATTTGGAGTTTTGTTTGTTTGTTTGTTTGGTTTTGTTTTCTTTGTTTGTTTGTTTATGAAAGACATAATCAGAGTCTATTTCTGGACTGTTTGGTCATGTGGGGCTCAGAATGAATCTTATGAAATTCCAACCATATAGTCTTTTCTTCTATCTTGACCAACTTGCACCCAGCTGTAGCCCGCACAAAAGTCATAACATCATATACCTCCTATCATACACTTCCTATAGCAACAAACCTAGAAAATCAAAGTGAAGCCAGAACCTGTCACCCTGACTGGGTATATCGGTTTTCTAACATTATTCTTTTTAGTTTTGAGAATATAATATAGTTACATCATTTTCCCCTTTCTCTCCCCTCCATCCAAATCCACACATAACCCTTCTTGCTCTGTTTCAAAATCATGGGTTCTTTTTTTATTTCTTGTTTTTACATGCATGCATATTTCTAAATATAATCTGCTCTGTATGATGTTACTTGTGTGTATGACTTTTCAGGGCTGATCGTTTGACATTGAGTAACCAGTTGGTTCACTCCTCCTTAGGGAAAATTATTGTTCCACCTCTCAGCATTGCTTAGTGGCCTGTCCTTCCTTGTGTAGGGTTGAGGCCTCGTGTGCTTTCCCCTTGCTTGCTTTGCAGGTCTATTTTGCTGTCTTTGTTCAGATCATGCCATGATAATGAGACTTTATGGGTGTAGCTTCTGACATTACTAGGAGACTCAGTCTCAGAGCAAACCCCCTGATTCTCTGGCTCATAGAATCTTGTTGTCTCCTCTTCTACAAGGTTCCCTGAGCCTCAGGTGCTGGGGGACTTTTCTTGTAGAGGTATTCATTGGGACTGGGCTCTGCACAATTCTGACTTTTGATTGCTTGGGTGTTGTTATAAAAATATAAATATAAAAAAAAGTATAGTTGTCTTTTACCTCATTAGGTCCTGCACCATGGTGCCCCAAGATACCTGCTAGATATCTTGGCAGGAACACATCCAACTCCTTGGCGGCCCAGTGTCTCCTGCCTCCACATACTTTCCTACACCCAAACCGTCACATAAAAGAACACACAACACAATAATCTTTGACCCAATTGATAAGATATAATTGCCCACTTAAGCATACAAAGCCCAGTACCACCCATCCCTTAGGAACATTAATAATAACCTGTAATTACACAGAGCGGAATCTTAATGACAGGCTCCATCGTCCTGCCATGGCTTTCTCTCTCTCTCTCTCTCTCTCTCTCTCTCTCTCTCTCTCTCTCTCTCTTCTCTTCTGTCTGTCTCTTCCTTTCTGTTATAGTTTCCTCCTCTTCCTTCAAACTTCTCTCCCGCCCATCGCCCATCCTTCCTTCTCCTCCAATGACAGGCCTCCTTCCGTCCTGTACCTGCCCCTCACCTGTACTTTACAAATTCAATGGGGAGAAGGTTCTGGTGAAGTCACCTGATTCCTGAGTAGTGATTAGGCAGCTGTCCTTGGGGCAGTGGAATTAGCATCAAAATACAGATAACTTCAGGGCAAACCACAACACTTGGGGTTTTCTGCAATGGTTTCTGCCCATTGAAAAGAGAAGTCTCCTTGATGAGGGGTTGGTATAAGGAAAACTAGGATGTAGTTAGGAATTATGGTGGTTTGGTAAAGTGGTTGTGATAGACTCTCCTTTAAGATCCACGACTTCACTAGCCAAATCTGTTTCTAAAACTTTGCAGAGATATTTTGACTGTCACCAGGGTCATCACCACTAGCTCTTCACTCTTCTTCTTTCTTTGTTTCTTAAGAAATCATAATTCTTTGACCATTCTTGTGTTTATAATTTTTCCCCTGCAGTGAAAGCAAGGCAAGTGCATTCTGGTTTGCTCAATCCTATATCTGAAATGCTGAGCCAGTGTCCAATAGAAGACCAGTGCTTGTTGAATGACTGAATGAGTCCCGATCAGACACCACAATGATCCTTATTGCTTTCATTGCATTTGCCATATTGGCATGACATTCTCTGGTTTTCCTGTCACCACAACCATTCTTATCACCAGCATCAGCATCACTCTCATTTTCTCACAACCCTCACACATCACAGCTGTGATACAGGTCTCTCTCCTCATCCTTATTTCCCTGATGCACTCAGCTTTTATTCTTGCTCTCAAGTGAGATAACCATATAAGGATTATTGTTTTTAGTCCACAGAGGAGGAAATTAATCCTCAGAAAGGTCAATTAACTTTATTGGAGTGACAGTCTGAGACAGAAACAGGGGCGATGCACAGCTTTTCCATCCCATAATTTAAGACTTGTTCTGGGCAGGAGTACTTTGTAAATGACTCTTCAGTCAGAAGCTCCTCATCCTTTGTTCTATATTCTTCAGGTAGTACTTGGCACATTCTATGTGCCTAACTGCATTGATTAAAGGACTACCTTAACCAATTCATGTTCTTACAGCAGGGCGGAATAGACCGGGAAGTTTATAGTTTATAGATGTGAGTAGATATTTACTCATTACAGTTCTGAACGCTCAGAAGGCCAAGTGGTGTGTAGTGAGAATTACTGTTTGCTTCTACCATGACTCATAATTGAAATGTTCTTATGGAGTGGGCAGCAGGAAGGCACAAGAACATCACTAGTTCTTTCCAGATCCTTATAAGATGTTAATAATAATGAATCCCTCATGACCTAATGCTTTACCAAAGACTCTACATTCTGTTATCATCACCTTGCAGAGGGGATTTCAGAGCTGAATTTTAGAGGAACACATTCCAAACCACAGCAAGAGTCAAGGGATACCAAAGACCATCATTTGTCCCCGATATCTTCTTCACACTCTACACCCCAGGGCTCTAGCTTAAGAGAAGTGCTATCATGGCCTAAAAAGACCTGGAACTTTGCTTATATTTTTGCACACGAATCTACTTGTCTAAAAAGCACACTTACCTTCCATTTGGCCATTGCCTCTGCCATGAAGCTCTCATCAGCCCCATTTTCTTTCAGTTTCTCTTCCTTATGATATTTGTGCTGCATTCCCTTTGGAAGATAAGAAAACATGACTTAAAGTCTCTGAATGTGGTTTATCATTCTGCCTAACTGGAAATGGCAGTCATTCTTTACTGAGCATACTGTCTGCCAGCCTCAACGACTACGGGTCAGCACAGGTTACTTAATTTAGTTCTCGCATCAGCCCTGTGGCATAACTGCCCTCAGTACTCACATTCTGTAAATGAGAAAGTCAGGGTCATGATTGTTATATACGAAGCCATAGCACTCTTTTAAATAACACCAGCAAACAAGAAAAGTGTTTAACCCCACCTCACATGTCTATTCTTGAATTTGGAACACCAGAATCAGTAAAACATTAACTGTTTATTGAGTGAGAATTAAATAATGAAAACAGCATGAAGCGAGTTTTAATATACAATTCAAAGAGCTCTATGTTCTCTCTTCTCTGGAGAGATGCCTTTTGCTCATCCTGCCGATTAGTGTTTATTACTTGTATGGTGCTTCTTTCTACATCCAGCATATTTCTTCTTTTGAGTTCCAAAATAAAGTGAGACTGGCTTCAGTATTCTAACAACGTTCTCTGTTCTAGTGGGAAGACATGGTGGGTGGTATTCTCAACAAGGTGACAGATTGACGTGTCTTTCTTTTCTTAATGTATTTTCTCTAACAAAAGGTGGCCCAGCGGCAAGTCCCCATACCAGGATTATGCCATTTCCTGACCCTGTGCTACCGCCTTCACATGAATGTAATCTGACTAAGAAGGTAGCATTACCCACACAGGATGCCTACTTCAACGTGCTCCACTAAGTCGAGAAACCACTTACCTATTTTCTTCCTATATTTTAGCTGAAGAAAAGTGCTTCTTCTAAACTTTAAAACCCACAATTATAAAGCAAATTTCCTTGAGCCCATGGCCCTGTTTTCAAATTTCAGAATAAAACAAATGCAAAGGACGAAAATCCCTTCTTTTTGTTGAACCCCTGGGGAAAGCAAGGCTTCAGAACTTGGGTAGAACATTTTGTTTGCCTAGTTTCTCTTGGTAAACACAGAAAGTAATTCATTCGGAATTCAAGTAAGGTTCCATTGTCCCCTGACATCTCAGGTCACTGTGTATTTAAAGGAGGGTTATGAAGTATTTTGAGATTCTTTTGCCAAGATATCCATCAATAGTACATCAACAAATAAGCAAACACGGGGACGTTGTCTTAAGAGAAGGATCAGCATCCACATCTGACAGAAGAGACACCTGCATCTCAGAAAGATGACTTGTTTGCAGACTGCTACATGGGTTAAGTTATTAGGTTCATAGACTGTGGAATCCAGAGACATGAGTCTACCAGTTGCCACTTTTGTGGCCATGGGTATTCAGTTACTTAAAACTTTCTTTTTCCAACTGTAAAAAAAAAGGAGAATCATGTCTTAAAAATCATGAATACAGTAGATGAAATTATTTAGCTACATGTCTGGTTCATGATAAAATGATGATTGGTAGGGTTTAATACTCTCTAAGTAGCTGGATTATTAATGAATCATTTGTAGCATATATTTTATGTAGCTGGTGTTCAGTAGATTATGGCTATTATTAGTAATGTCCAAATAAATAATAGAAGATAGATTCAAATGGCCTCTTTGGAGCCTAAGGAAAGACAAGCTAATCCTTATAGTTGTACCTTCGCTCACTCGTGTTTCTTCTCTCCTACGATCCATGAATGTTCTCTGCGAGTGACACTCTAAATAGATTTCCAATATTTTATTCAATGATATTGCATTGCCTAATGCAATTCATTAATACAACTTTGAAGTGGGTATGGGAGAGATGTCTCAGCAATTAAGTGCTTCTCATCTAAAGGACCTGGGTTTGACTTCCCAGTCCCCATGTGGTGGTACTATTTGTAACTCCAGTCCCAGAGGACTCAATGCTGTCTTCTGGCCCCTGTTGCCACCAGCATGCACAGGAAGGCAAAATACCCCTGTATATAAAATTAAAATGATAAAAGAAAATCTTGAAGAGTTCCAAGTTTTATAAAGAAAGTGCCAGAATTTTAACCCAAACTCCAAAGCTTTCTTTCTAAGTAGGCCCAGTAGCTCCTGTAGATTTCTCCACAGTGGTTTGGTTACAAACTGTGCTTGCTTGGCAGACCCAACAACTCCTCAGGCCCAGAGTCCCACTTGTTCAGTGCCATCCATCATTCCTGCCATCTCTAATGCCACTAACTCTTCTCTAAACCATACCTGACTCTGTCCATTCTTCAAGTGCCAAACCAAGGAGACACTTCCTGAGACTGCTCTAACCATGGTCCCCCTTCTTCTGAATTTAACAATATTTCAAATGATGCCTCTTATGTGCTCTTTTCTTTCCCTCAAACATTGTTTTATAATCTAAACTTCATGCTATTTGTATTACTGACTTTCACACAATTGTCTTTTTATTCCCCGGACAGACACATGCTAGCATGAACTAAAGCATTATAATTAGGCATCCAATTTCTCTGGTAGGCTGCATTTCCTCCAGTATAAAAAGGTTTCCAAAGCATCTACATTTTTGTTTTCTTTTTTGTGACAACATGGATACTAAATATATTTCAATCCATAAATGCATTGCGCATAAAGTGTGCTCCATACATAGCAGCTAATTTGTGTGTGTTTGTGGTGTGTGTGTGTGTGTGTCTGTGTGTGTCTGTGTGCCTGTATCTGTGTGTGTATGTTTCTGTCTGTGTGTTGGTGTGTGTGTGTCTCTGTGTGTAAATCTGAGTAAAAATGAGAAGTATATACTCTTAAAGGAAGGTGATGTGTTCATCCATCCCTAGCAAAGTCCTCACATTTCTGTATAACTCTGCTACATGGGATCCAATGGGTTGAAAGCAGCTCAGATATTTCTTGAGGATTGGGGAAAGTGCAAACATTTTTCCTTTAAACCCAGGCTGAGAAGAGCCCATTGAGAGAGCTTGGGCCTAACAGGATCTGAAAGAAGTCATGAGGTGGCCAAGCAGTTGAAGACCTCTTCACCTCACCTCACCTCACTTCACCTTACTTCGTGCACGGGCACCTCCCAGAGGCCTTCCTGGGCCTTTCTTCTCTCCTGTGCCTGGCTTGATTAGATTAGTTTTTATGTGAAGATTGGAAGCAGAAGGGCCAAGATAATCTCAGGACAAGCTGAGCTTGTGCAGTTTCCTATTGTGATTAACAATAGCATAAAGGATCTCCCAGCAGATCTGTTCTGTTGAGATTTATTGCTTTCAAAGGTCACGAAAAATTGATTATAGGGATAGAGAAAGCTTCAGACTAAACTGAGATGCCAGGGCCTGGCCCCAAGCTTCCTTTCTTTGGAAGGCCAGGGTGAAACTTGTCTACTCTCAGCAACAAACTGCCTTATGACTCCCTGGAGCATTGTGCTGAAATGGGCAATTCACTCTTGAAGAGTTTTATAACTTCCTCTGCTGTGGTCAGCAACTAGAATCTTATCAGAAGTGTTCTTCTCCCAACTCTGACTAGAGAGCTCTGAGCAGTGTTGACATCCACAGAAACTCATAGGTGGTGTTTGCCATGGCTAAACACATCAGTTTACACCAGTAGACCCTGGGGTGCTGGGCAACAGCACTTAAAGCACATGTCAAGCTTTGTGATTTTTAATTTCACCAAAGAACCAGCCCTGAGCAGTGACTCTCTCCGGTTTCCGTGCGAACCACCAAAGCCATTTGCTCAAATGCAGTTTTCTGGAGCCCCACCACAGAAGTTCAGACTCAGTCTCTGAGGGAGTTGTTCGGCAATCTGAATCTGACAGGTTCCCCAAGCTTAGCTGTCCCCCACCTATTGAATGCTGAGTACACAGAGCCATGTTGTAAAGCTAAGGATTTATTTTTCTCAATAATACCTTGTCTGAAATTTATCACCAGTTTCAATCTGACGTGAAAGAATGAAGAAATTCCTTAGAGGGCATTAATTTCACATTTATTCATCAGCACATATATTTATTGAGCACTGTCTGTGTGCCAGGAACAATACTGGATACCAGGAAGCCCAGAAAGGTGAGATATTGTCGCTGAATTCAAGGAACTTCTAATCTTTTAAGAAAATAAAGAGGCACCCTAGGAGTAATGAAAGAAGCCCGTGAGGATAAAATGGAAACAGAAAGGGCGGAGCAGTCAATTCTCTCTCGAGATCACAGAGGCATTATAGATATGTTTTCAAGAGAAATATATGTAGGTGTTCAACGAACAGTCAAATAGAAAAACAGCCTTTTACACAGATGCAACAAAGACACAAAGTCTTAGCTAATAGGACAACTCCAGAAGCTGGGGTAATTCAGTGTGTCGTGATGTGTGAAAGATGAGGGATGAGGATTTCCCTCCTTTGGGAGATGAGGGTGACATCCATGCTGCAGAACATCCAATCCCTTAACGGTTTTGGTAACTTGTGCTTCTCAGAGTTTCTATGCTATAATTTTATAACACAGGCAGGGTTTCCAGAGATGGAAAATGCATACTATATAGTTTTATAAAATTCCAATTGACCAGTACAACAAGCTTATGCCCCAGCACCATAATATGAAGCCACAAATTATGAGATTTTGTGCAGGAGAGAGAAATGATGAGGAAAAACTTCTCATCTGGGCAAGTGATGGATTAGTTGGGCTACAACTGGCAGCAAGGATTCCAGAAAATTAGTTAGCAACCTATTTTATCCTGCAGATGGCAGATGGTGGGAGATTTAGTGAAGAGGGTGTGTGCTTTGGACATGAAGGATGGAAGATGGATGTGAAAGAGACCCAAGAAGATAGAATTTACTGGGAAGAACCAAAACAGAATGCAAGTAGGATTAGAGGCTATACTGATACAAAATGGAGTCTTTGTTGAGGGTTTTATGTAATTTTGTGATACATGTATACACAACAATCTCTTTGTTCTTTCTTTGTAAGGATTATTTTATCGTTTTCTTGTATGCACACATGTGCATATATGACTGTGAAAAGCCAGTGCAGTTTGAGGACAGTTGTAGATAGGATTGTGTATGCTTCTATAGACAGCTGTTCCACTCAGAGACACATTTCTGTCTCACATGCTTAACTTTGGAGTGTGTGTGTTGTGTGTTGTGTGTGTGTGTGTGTGTGTGTGTGTTTGTGTGTGTGTGATGATGTTGGCAGGCTCTCCTCTAAACAGGCAGCTCAGTTCAGTCATGGATTACTTCCCTATTCTTACAGAGCTGGTGAGATCATGCTGGCCATGAGATGTTTTCTACAATAACACAATTGCTTGATTTCAATAAAAGGCAAACACTTAGGTGAAAGCACTATAAAACCACATCCTGTCACCCCTTCAACAATCTGAAAACATTCTAAAATCTCTCTAAGCCAACAAGTTATTTCTCTTGAAAGTGAATTGAGACTAGCAAGTTCTAGTATCCACTGATTGGAGTCTTGTCCTTTCTAGAACCTACAAAGTTAGAAGTCCTCAGTCTTTTTTAAAAAAAAATATGGAAAAGAACGAGTGTCACCAAATTCCATGTTTGAAGTTTGATGAGAGCTGGATCAGTGTCTACCTTATCCCCTCTTGTCTGTTGCTGTGTGTTGTTACAACCATTGGGTCCTCATCATATGTCAAGGAGCTCAGACTGTGGTTGAAAGTGTAGACATGGGTTTGAATTTCATCATCTTTGTTGGATCAATCCATTTGTATCCCACTGAATAGATATGTATATTTATTTCACACTTCACAAGGCATTCAATGCATTCTCCCATCATATGCATTCAATAACATTTAGTGGGCTTTATTTCATAAACGTCCTGGTATCCAAAGGAAGGAATGAAAAACAGAGTTTTTACTTTTATAAGAATTTGTAACTAGTAAAAAGATAGGAAAGTGAACATAACATGTTAGGACAAATAATAAAATTCAATAAGTTTAGAGAAGGCAAGAGTAAAAGATTGGTCATTAGTGGGAAATATAGCCTACTGTGCCTTCCTCAGAAAATGGTATTTGAGCGAAGACATGAAGGAAAGCAGTGCTCCAGACATCTAGCTCCAGAGAACATAATTCAAGAAGTATAGACAGGAAAGGCAAAGAGTGTAGATCACCAGAAGGTTCAGTATGTTTGGAGACCAGAAAAGAAGATGACATATGGGGTTAGATGGTGCAAAAAGAAAGCCAAAGGGAAAAGAGTATTTGTTCTACTTCCTTAGGCTGATAATTACCCATTACACAATCAAAAAGAGTCACTCTAGCCAAAAAAATGAAATATCTGTGAGTTTTGAGATGAAACAGTTTTGTCCCATTCCACGAGAAGAAAGATCAAGTATAGCTGGCATGAACCCATCAAGGTAAGACCTTGTGGGCCATGAGGTCAGGGGAATAAGATGGGCAGCTCATGGAGGGCATCATGCCAAGAACACTGGGATGAATCTTGAGAAAGAAAAGATCATCCAAATTAACTGTGCAAAAGACTCTCTATACTGACAATGCCATTCTGATTTAGAAATGGACAATATGTTGTATGAAGCAGTTGTGGGAGGTGATCCCAAGGATTCAAAACAGCAATCTGGAAAGACAGTGGTGGCTGTGGCTGGGTGCAAGAGGAGGAAATGGTGGTGGGAAGAGGTTTTGTTTGAGACATGTTTCCAAATTGGAACTGACACACTACCCTGACAGGTTAGATTAATGGTGATAACTATGAGACCTGGCTATCTTTCATCATACACAAACTCTTCTTATGAAGTGTGTGTCCTTCCCCTGGTAGATTATACCACAGAAGATGTTTTTCACTCATTTAGCAAGGAAATGGCAGAAAGCCACTAGAAGAAACATGGGATCTATTAGCATTATGCCTGCTATGGGCCATCAGGAAAGTTCTTGTTGCAAAGGCAGGAAGCTCCCAGATTTTAGGAGGAAGCACAGATCCCACTGCCTTCTCTACACAACATTTTTCTCGTAGCTGACCTTCTCTGTGCCTTAATTCAAACCAATCTGTATCTAGAAAACTTTGAAGACACTCATGTTTTTTATGATCCAGGAGAGGACAACGATGAAAATAGATGAACCATGGATATTTCCGGATGATGCAATGTCGGATAAAAATGTATTGCTGTAGCTGACGCTGTGCAGCCAGAATTCCCCCACGGGAATTCATTGGGGAGCTACATCAGGTAAATCAACTTCAAACGGCAGACTGGAGAGCTTCACTGTGTAGGATATTTTGTTCTATGTCGTTTTTACATATTTGTGCCTTAGGCTTTACGTTATCAACAGTTACATCTCTCACGTAATGGCAAGAAGCAAGGGTAGATTATATGAACAGAATATAGGCTCACAAGTTGGATCAGGTCACCAGTAAGCCTTGTTACTCTGTATCTGTTCCCTTCACTTGCGTTTGCTCCCAGCACTGCAGCTGTGGATTCGCAGGCACAGGTGCAAGGCCCATCTCTCTCCTTGAGTGGGTTGTTCTTCTGTCTGCCTGGAGAGAACACTAAAACATATTTTATTGTGCTTGCTTGTAGCTGCAATAACACTAACCTTTAAAAAGATTGTTATCAATTCGACACAATACAAAAGCATAAGCCCAGGAAATATTTTCATAACTGGGAATGTAGAAGTACCTCAAACACTCCTTTTGTTGTGAACAATATCAAGTAGCATTTCTAGAGTACTTTTTATAATAGATTCAATCAATGAAAGGATAGCCATTCTAACATGAATATTCTCAGGATTAAAATGCACTTGTCACAAATGAAACAGGATGTCTTTGTAGAGAAAACTGTAGTCAAATTTGAACATGTTTGGGCTTTTAAAATATTTATTTTTTATTGGATACTTTATGTATTTACATTTCAAATGTTATCCCCTTTCTTTGTGTCTCCCATACCGTCTCCCTTCTCCCCCTGCTTTCTATGAAGATGCTCCCACCCAATCACGCCTACCTCAACACCCTGGCATTCCCCTACACTGGGGAAAGGAGCCTTCACAGGACCAAGGAGTTCTCCTATTGATGTTATCCTCTGTTATATATGCATCTGGAGCCAGGGGTCCCACATTGTGTACTCTTTGGCTGGTGGTTTAGTCCCTGTGATGCTTGGGGCTGTCTGATTGGTTGATATTGTTGTTCTTTCTATGTACTTGCAAATCCCTTCAGCTCCTTTAGCCCTTTCTCAAATGCTCCCATGGGGATCTCCTTACTCAGTCTGATGGTTAGGTACAAGCATCCTCATCTGTATCAGTAAGGTTCTGGCAGAGCCTCTCAGGAGACATCCATGTCGGGCTCCTGTCAGCAAGCACTTCTTGGAAACAGCAATACAGACTGGGTTTGGTGACAGCATATGGGATGGATCCCTAGGTGGGGCAGTCTCTGGATGAACTTTTGTTTAGTCCTTGCTCCACTCTTTGTCCCTGTATTTCCTCACATGAGTATTTTGTTCCACTGAAGAAGAACTGAAGCATCCACATTTTGGTTGTCCTTCTTGAGCTTCATATGGCCTGTGAATTGTTTCTTAGGTATTCTGAGATTTTGGGCTAATATCCACTTATCAGCGAGTACATACCGTGTGTCTCCTTTTGTGACTGGGTTACATCACACAGGATAATATTTTCTAGTTCCATCTATTTGCTTATGAATTTCATGTAGTCATTGTTTTTAATAGCTGAGTAGTACTCCATTGTGTAAATGTACCACATTTTCTGTATCCATTCCTTTATTCTGGGTTCTTTCCAGTTATGAGCTATTATAAATAAGGCTGCTATGAACATAGTGTAGCATGTGGCCTTGTTATATGTTGGAGCATCTTTGGGGTATATGCCCAGGAGTGTTATAGCTGGGTCCTCAGGTAGTACTATGTACAATTTTCTGAGGAACCACCAGACTGATTTCCAGAGTGGTTGTACCACTTACAGTCCAACCAACAATGGAGGAGTGTTCATATTTCTCCACATTCTTGCCAGCATCTGCTGTTACCTGAGTTTTTGATCTTAGCCTGACTGATGTGAGGTGAAATTTCAAGATTGTTTCGATTTGCATTTCTCTGATGACTTAGGATGTTGAATATTTCTTTTGGTGCTTCCTGGCCATTTTGTATTCCCCATGTTGATATTTTTGTTTAGCTCTGTATTCCACTTTTAATAGGATTATTTGATTCTCTGGAGACTAACTTCTTGAGTTCTTTGTATATATTAGACATTAGCCATCTATTAGATGTAGGCTTCGTAAAGATCTTTTCCTACTTGGTTGGTTGCCGTTTTTGTCCTATTGACAGTGTCCTTTGCCTTACAGATGCTTTGCAATTTTATGATGTCCTATTTGTCGATGCTTGATCTGAGAGCATAAGCCATTGTTGTTCTGTTCAGGAAATTTTCCATGTGCATATGTGCTTGATGCTCTACCCTACTTTCTTTATTAGTTTCAGTGTATCTGGTTTTATGTGGTCGTCATTGATCCACTTGGGCTTGAGCTTTATACAAGAAGATAAGAATGGGTTGATTTCCATTATTCTGCATGCTGGCCTCCAGTTGAACTAGCACCATTTATTGAAAATGTTGTTGTTTTTCCCACTGGATGGTTTTAGCTCCTTTGACAAGGATCAAGTGACCATAAGTGTGTGGGTTCATTTCTGGTTCTTCAATTCTATTACATTGATCTACCTGCCTGTCTCTCTATCAATACTATGCAGTTTTTATCATTATTGTTCTGTAATACAGCTTGAGGTCAGGGATGGTAATTCCCCAGAATTGTTGACAATAGTTTTTGCTATGCTGGGTTTTTTTGTTATTCCAAATGAATTTACAATTTTCTCTTTCTAACACTATGAAGAATTTAATTGAATTTTGACAGGGATTGCTTTGAATCTGTAGATTGTTTCCAGCAAAATGGCCAATAATACTATATTAATCCTGCTGATCCATGAGCATGGGAGATCTTTCCATCTTCTGAGATATTCATCGATTTCCTTCTTCGGAGACTTGAAGTACTTGTCATACAGATCAATCACTTGCTTGGTTAGAGTCACACCGAGGTATTTTATGTTATTTGGGACTATTGTGAAGGTTGTTGTTTCCATGATTTCTTTCTCAGCCTGTTAATTCTTTGAGTAGAGGAAGGCTACTAATTTGTTTGAGTTAATTTTATACCCAGCCACTTTGTTGAAGTTGTTTATCAGATTTGGGAGTTGTCTGGTAGAATTTTGCATCACTTAAGTATACTATCATATCATGTGCAAATAGTGATATTTTGACTTCTTCCTTTCCAATTTGTATCCCTAATTCCTCTGACTAGGACTTCAAGTACTGTAATTGAATGAGTAGGAAGAGAGTGTGCAGTCTTGACTAGTCGCTGATCTTATTGAGATTGCTTCAAATTGCTCTCCATTTAGTTGTATGTTGGCTAATGTTTTGCTCTTCATTGCTTTTACTATGTTTAGGGATGGGCCTTGAATTCCTAGTCTTTCCAAGACTATTAACATGAAGGAGTGTTGAATTTTGTCAAATGCTTTCTCAGCATCTAATGAGATGATCATGTGGGGTTTTTTTGTATTTGTTTATATAGTAGATTATGTTGATGAATTTCTGTATATTGAACCATCTCTGCTTCCCTGGGATGAAGCCTACTTGATCATGATGGATGATCATTTTGATGTGTTCTTGGGTTCAGTTTACAAGAATTTATTGAGTATTTTTACATTTATATTCAGGAGGGAAATTGACCCTTCTAGGGTCTTTGTGTAGTTTAGGTATAAGTATAATTGTAGCTTCAAAGAACAAATTCGGTGGTGTTTCTTCTCTTTCTATTTTGTGAAATAGTTTGAAGAGTATTAATATTAGGTCTTCTTTGAAGGTCTGATAGATTTCTGCACTACACCTATCTGGTCCTGGAGTTGGGTTTTTTTTTTAGGGGGTGGGGGAGAATTTTAATGACTGCTTCTATTTCTTTAGGGGTTTCAGGACTGTTTAGATGTTTTATGTGATCCTGATTTAACTTTGGTATCTGACATCTGTCTAGAAAATTGTCCATTTCCTCCAGATTTTCAAGTTTCAAGCTGTTAGTGTATGCTCTCTCCAGTTGCTTTGTAGAGGCACTCACAACTGAGTTTTCCTCTTAGCACTGCTTTCATTGTGTCCCATAAGTTTGGGTATGTTGTGCCTTCATTTTCATTAAATTCTAAAAAAGTCTGTAATTTTTTCTTTATTTCTTCCTTGACCAAGTTATCATTGAGTAAAGCATATTTTAGCTTCCATGTGTATGTGGGCTTTCCGGCGTTTTTGTTGTTATTGAAGGCCAGCCTTAGTCTATGTTGATCTGATAGGATGCATGGGATAATTTCAATCTTCCTGTGTCTGTTGAGGCCTATTTTGTGACCAATTATACGATCACTTTTGGAGAAGGTACCATGAGGTGCTGAGAAGAAGGTATATTCTTTTGTTTTAGGTTGAGATGTTCTATAGATATCCATTAAATCCATTTGGTTCATAACTTCTGTTAGTTTCACTGTGTCTCTATTTACTGTCTGTTTCCATGGCCTGTCTATTGATGAGAGAGGGATGTTGAAGTCTCCCACTGTTATTGTGTGTGGTATAATATATACTTTGAGCTTTAGTAAAGTTTCTTTTATAAATATGGTTGCCCTTGCATTTGGACCTTATATGTTCAGAATTGAGAGTTCATCTTGGTAGATTCTTCCCTTGATGAGTATGAAATGTCCTTCCTTATCTTTTTTGATAACTTTTGGTTAAAAGTCGATTTTATTCAATATTAGAATGGCTACTTCAGTTTGTTTCTTGGGACCATTTGCTTGGAGAATTGTTTTCCAGCCGTTTACTCTGAGGTAGTGTCTGTCTCTTTCACTGAGATGCGTTTCCTGTATGCAGCAAAATGCTGGGTCCTGTTTATGTATCCAGTCTGTTAGTTTGTGTCTTTTTATAGGAAATTGAGTCCATTGATGTTGAGAGATATTAAGGAATAGCGATTGTTGCTTCCTGTTATTTTTGTTGTTAGAGGTGGAATTATGTTTGTGTAGTTCTCTTCTTTTGGTTTCGGTACAAGAAGATTACTTTCTTCCTTTTTCTAGGGTGTAGTTTCCCTCACTGTGTTAGAATTTTCCCTCTATTATCCTTTGTAGTGCTGGATTTGTGTAAACATATTGTGTATATTTGGTTTTGTCATGGACTATCTTGGTTTCTCCATCTGTTAATTGAGAGTTTTGCTGGATATAGTAGTCTAGGCTGGCATTTGTGTTCTCTAATGATCTGTATGACTTTTCCAGGGATCTTCTAGCTTTCATGGTTTCTGTTGAGAAGTCTGGTATAATTTTCATAGGTCTGTCTTTAAATGTTACTTGACCTTTTCCCCTTACTGCTCTTAATATTCTTTCTTTGTTTTGGAATTTAGTGTTTTGACTATTATGTGATGGGGGAATTTCTTTTCTGGTCCAATCTACTTGGAGTTCTATAGGCTTCTTGTATGTTCATGGACATTGCTTCCTTTAGGTTAGGGAAGTTTTCTTCTATAATTTTCTTGAAATATTTACTGGCCTTTCAAATTGGGAATTTCACTCTCTTCTATATCTATTATCCTTAGGTTTGGTATTTTCATCATTTCCTGTATTTTCTGGATGTTTTGGTTTAGGAATTTTGTATCTTCTGCCCCTGAGATCCTCTCTTCAATCCCTTGTGTTCTGTTGGTAATGCTTGCATATATGACTCCTGATCTCTTTCCTAGGTTTTCTATCTCTAGTGTTGTCTCTCTTTGTGATTTCGTTATTGTTTCTATTTCCATTTTTATATTGCTATGGTTTTGTTCAATTCCTTCACCTGTTTGATTGCATTTTCCTGTAATTCTTTAAATGATTTTTGTGTTTTCTCTCTAAGGGCTTCTAATCGTTTACATGTGTTCTCCTGTATTTCTTTAAGGGAATTATTTTTGTCCTTCTTAAAGTCCTGTATCCTCATCATGAGATGTGATTTTTAAATCCAATTCTTGTTTTTCCTGTGTATTGGGGTATCTAGTACTTACTGTGGTGAGAGACCTGAGTTCTGATGATGCCAAGTAGTCTTGGTTTCTGTTTCTTGGGCTCTTGTGCTTGCCTCTCACCATTTGGTTATCTCTGGTGTTAGTTGTTCTTGTTGTCTCTGATTAGAGCTTGTCACTCCTGTGTGCCTGAAGGCTGTGATGTAAGGAGGGATCGCACTCCTGGGAGACCAGCTTTCTTGAGGCAGGCTTTGGGTCCAGAGGGCTGTGGGACGGTCTTGGCTATCAGGCTTTTATCCTCTAATCATTCACTTTTAATATCACTTTTAAAATAATACCATTTAATAATATTCAATAACATTTAATTGTAATAATATTCAATAACAATCACAGTGGACTGTCTTGGAATTTAGATACGATGCTTTGGCTTGCGTGGCAGGTTCTTGCATCCTGGCTAGTAGTGATAGGAGATGAAGACAGACACAAGTAACATAACAGTGGGATCATGCAGGCTGTGTGCTTGGATTAGGACAGACGGACAGCCCAGATACTCAGTACATTTGTTAAATACATCATGCACAATCACACAGGCTAGGTAATCTTGGCAGAAGTCTCAGGGAATGAGATCATGCAGTTGTCTGCGAAGAGGAAACTGCAGTCTGGTCCCGCTAGACATTGCCATGCTCGTGTCACAAATGCTCACTCATTTATACACTCACTCACTGCCCACAAGAGGACATGATCAAGAAGGCAAATTCCTTCACAAACACTAGAAAAGAAGGGAAGGAAAGGTGAGCTGAGTGACATGCTGTTCTACCTCAGACATCTAGAGAATCTGTCCTAGACACTCCATGAATGCCAAAATCTAGAGACAGTGAAGTCTCTTATGTAAGGCAGTGTAGCATTTGCATAATGCCTTTACACATTCTTTCATATCCAAATCATCAGTAAACACAATACAGTGTAAATGCCATGTCACAACATTGCATGTTTTAGAGAACAAAGACAAAATAGAGACAGGAATGTGGGCCGTGTAGTCATTGTTTAACATATAGAAGGTTCTAATTTGTAGCATTCATATAAAATGTCAAATAGTCCAGTACTGACTCACTTTAAATATACACTTGATCTGTGATTGGTCACATCTGTAGAAATAAAACAATCTAGCATAGAGGATTTGCATGTGAAATTGAACTACTGACTCTCCTGAGAAATCTGTGCCTTGTGCCTTGGGTCACATGATCTGTTATTTCTCCAGTTCTCCACAGGGTCCTTAGCATAGAACCCATTGTTTAAACAAACAAGATTAATTGGACACTAGAACTGTGGGTAGAATGATACCTGACTTGGCTTCAGGGTGAGAATGTCTCTTCTATAAATTTTTACTATTGGCCTGGTCTGGGGTGGGGTTCCTGTTGAGTCTAGAATATGAGGCTTGAGATGATGTCTCAGAGATACAGTCCAGGTCCCAAGTAATCCAGGATACATATGATTTTTGAAGGCAATGCCACAGTGGATTAGTGGAGTGAGATACTTACCTCCTGTATACTTTCTTGAACACAGAGAGACTTTAACTGTGCTGAGATCATCACCCCCTTCCATATAAAGATATGCTTTAGGCTGAAAGTGACCCTGGGTATCAGGGTGTATTTGTCATTTTTCTCATGGCTGCAATGAATTCCTTAACAAGAACAACCTCAGGGGAAAATAGTTTATATGGTTTTCAGTTTGAGAAGATATAATCCTTTATGGTGAGGAAATCAGATGTCAAGACAGAGACTACTAGTCACATTGCCTCAGCAACTAGGGGATAGAGAGAGGATAGACAGGGAGGCTGTGCTATACAACCTCAAGACGAGTCCCAAGTGAACTACTTCTCTTAGGGAGTCATTCTTCTAAATGTTCCAGAACGCTCTCAGACAGTGCTTCCATCTAAGAATCAGTTGTTCAAACATATAAGCCTATGGGAGATATTTCACACTCAAACTATAATACAAGGCTTCAATTTCTGGGTACTGTTGCAGCAGCAGCAGCAACAACAACAACAGCAACCACTAAAGCAGACCTGCTATAATGTTAGACAAGTTTAAGTGATTTATTTGCTGAGGACTTTCTGGAAAAAGAAAGTAAATCACTCTTCCTAAACTAAATCTTGCTTTCTTCTCCCTATTAAGTCTATCAGGAAAGGCTGTCTTGAGAGGAGAGGCAGAGCTCATTTGTTTGTGCCATTAGGGCTATGTTCTCCTTCTAAGATGTGGTCAGCAAGTGTAGACTGTCTATGTACCCACAGTTCAAGAAGTGACAATATCAGTATGTATGTGTGTATGCCTATATGTATGTCTATATGTATGTATGTATGTATGTACATATAAACATGTATGTAAGAATGTATGAATATATGTATGATGTATATGTGTATGTTATGTATATACATGCTGTCTGCATGAATGTCTGCATGCCAGAAGGGGTCATCAGATTCCATTATAGACATTTCTGAACCACGCTATGTGGTTACTGGGAATTTAACTTGGGACATCTGAAAGAGCAGTCAGTGTTCTTAAACTCTGAGCCATATCTCTGGCTAACCATCACACTGAGCATGGGGACCTGAACAGAGGAGTTAGAGAAAGGACTGAAGGAGCTAAAGGGGTTTGCAACCCCTAGGAAGAACAACAATGTCCACCAACCAGACACCCCAGAGCTCCTAGTGACTAAACCACCAACAAGAGAGTACACGTGGAGGGACCCATGGCTCTAGCCACATATGTAGCAGAGGATTGCATTGTTGGGCATCAATAGGAGGAGATGACCTTGGTCCTGTCAAGGCTTGATCCCAGTATAGGGGAATTTCGGAGCAGGGAGGTGGGAGGGAGTAGGTGGGTAGGTGAGGGAGCAGCCTCATAGAAGCAGAAGGAGAGGGAATGGAGGGGGGAAATAGGAAAGGGGATAACATTTGAGATATAAATATATAATATAGCCAATAAAAATGCATACAAAGAAAATGAAAATAAATAAGTATTTCAAAAAGTAGATGAAATAAAATGGTTTCTAAAAAGTGATTACCAAGAAAATACAAGGAAACAGCATATATAATTTACACATGTACATAAGACTAGAACATGAATCTCAGGGGTGGCAAATGGAAAATCTCATAGCAAATGGTACAACAAATACCAACAACTTATCATTTAACAGAAAAATGTGTTGTGAGCAGACGTATCAAAGGATATGTCTTTGGGGAAAATTATAACAGATGGTAATGAAAGATTTACCTAAAAATTGGAAATAGAGAAGGCAGTCACTAGACATGGTGGTTTCTTTTCTTTCTTTTTTTTTTTAAAGGTTTATTCATTTATTATATATAAGTACACTGTAGGTGTCTTCAGATACACCAGAAGAGGGCATCAGATCTCTTTACAGATGGTTGTGAGCCACCATGTGGTTGCTGGGAATTGAACTCAGGACCTCTGGAAGAGCAGTCAGTGCTCCTAACTGCTGAGCCATCTCTCCAGCCCCAACATTGTGGTTTCTAAGCATCATCCTCCCTTGAAGAACCAGACATGCAGGGAGAAGGGGTTGGGTCTAAGCTCTTAGTAGGAGCTGGACAAAAGCATGGAAGGAATCAGGTCCAAGTAGGACGGTGAGCCAGTGCACATGAACACTGCTTGATCATAGGGGCCAATCCTCTGCCCCCAAGGACCTATTGCGCAAACTGAACCACAGTGAGTGCAACTGGAGAGTTTTAACTTATTCTTTGCATAAGATTCAGACCCAGGATGAGACAGTAATTCATAGGAACTGCTTTTCTATTTGAAAGTATTTGTAACCAATAATGATGGCGGAGTGACAGAGCAACATCACTATTGCACAATACCTAATGAGCCAGTTCCTCTAATCATTCAAAACCGATGGTACTGTCATCTCTCCAAGAGAAGTATCTGTCCTTATATATTTCCAATCTAACTTCTAGGTCTGACGTCCAATGAATAATGGCTTAGCAATCTTGAAATACGTCACTAATTATTGTTGGCTGGAGTTGCCTGCCATGTGGTATGCCAACCTTTAAGACCCACCCTTACTCCCAGCCTAACTTTGCAGTCTTGAAGACTACTCCCCATTCTCAACATCTGCTCCCAATCTGCAAAATCCCGAGGCCACTACATGATTCTGGTGGCCATGTGACTCCTGGTGGCTACCACTTGACGCTCCACTTCTACAATTTCAGCTTTTGTAGGTTTTGAAAACCTGCAAAGGGCAGTAGATCCTAAATGTTCCACACATGAAACCTAACATGATGGATATATTTTCTCGATTTAATATTCATCAGTGCACACAAATTTCAGATTATCACATTGTACTCCATGAGTACGTGCAATAACTCCCAGTGCAAAATAAAGATGATATGACAGAAAAGAAGCTGTCATTGTGTGAGTTTTAGTGATTTCCTGGCCGACCTAATAAATATGTGTTTTTTTATCAGTTATCTTACAACACTATGAGTTACCCATTTTTTAGTATCTAGGGCTGTGAGAGATAAATTGATGTTGGGTTACGGCTGCCTAATTCTAAACCCAAGCTCTTATCTGTTACAGTGTGACTATTTCTTTTCTATTTGGCTATTAAAGAATTTGAAAAATTCTAGCCCATGGCCTCAATAGGGCATACAGATACGTGACATTAACTTTTAGGATTGTATATACTACATGTACAAAACACTGGGGTCACTAGATTTGATCTGCAAAGACTAGGTTATTGAAGGAAAGGCTACCTCCTTAGACTGACGTAATTACTGAGTTTGCCACAATCTCCACCTACCGCTCCTGTCTTTCAGAGCCCAGTGTTTCTTCTTTGTTTTCTTCCAATGCCACACCAAGCATTTAAACCAGCTGGACCAGTCAGAGCTCATTGGTCTTCCTGATGTGTGTGAACTGTGTGAGTGGAGTTGCCTATGAAGTCCAAAAGACATGGTGTTGAATACCCTGGATCTGGAGGGAGAAGAACTCGTGAGGCCCTCAATATAGGATCTGGGAACTGAACCTGAGTCCCCTGGAATAGCAACAAGCACTCATAACCATCTCTCTGCATCTCTTATTCCATATTCTTTGCATTATAGTTATTCATCTGCAGGCAATTACACTATAATCTTCAAGAAGTTATATCCTGGGCTGGAGACATGGCTCAGCAGTTAAGAAGGGCATGCACTATTGCAGAGGACCTGAATTCACTTCTCTGCACTCACATACAGCAGTTTACAACCACCCAAATCTCTCAACTCCAGGAACGGTGATGCCCTTTGCTGTCCTTCACAAGCACTTTTTCACATGCATACGTATTTGCATACTACAAAAACATGCACGAACATAAGTAAAACCATGGACAAAAGACCTTATACCTTGTGTTCTTTTACATTTCCCACAGCATGGAAATTTTAGATATCCAAAGAATGGGAGAACAAATTAATTGCTTGGTTAATGAGAGGTGTGTCAGACAATTGTCCTTTAGTTGCTAGTTTTAATGGCAGTCGACTTCTGATTTCCCGCCATTACTGGAGATAAGTCCTGTCCCTGCCACAAAATGGGAGCCGCCAAAAACATGACTTAAAAAAAAAAAGCAATCTCTTTCTATATAGCGAAAGAAGTTAGAAAATAGGGAGTTTTATTTTTAAAAACCTTACCTTGTTCTCAAAATCCTCTGTAGAACTCTTACTTTCCGCTGAAATAATCAGTTGCTATGGGTGTTATTATTCACGCTGTCCTGTCTGTTGAGACAAAAACATGTTTTCAGGGACTAGATTTCCAATCTTTCAAAATAAGCCATTTTGATAGAAATTGAAAATGTAACTGTAGTGTGCAGATGTCCCAATATTAAAGGAATGTGGCCAGCTGGGCCTACCTGTGGAAAACTAGGGGAGGTATTTCTGGTGACCGGCAGGGATGTACAGAAGATATGACACACAGAAACAAAGCAGACCAATCTGCTGCGGCGTGAGGCATTGTTTGTTTCCTGTGCATGCTTTGACGGATTTTACTTTTATAACGTGCTGCGGCTAGACAACCCACAATTTTTTTTTTCTTTTTTCGGAGCTGGGGACCGAACCCAGGGCCTTGCGCTTCCTAGGTAAGCGCTCTACCACTGAGCTAAATGACAACCCACAATTTTAAAACAGTGCATCCTTTGCTTGTGGTTTCACCTTTCAGGGAGCTGCTTTCTAGGTTATACTTCTGAGGCTCAGTTCCGTGAGCCTTTGAACATCCTCAGTACAAAGAGTCCAGGGGCCAGGAGTGGAAAGAACACAGAGATACAGTCCTGTGGGAGTGAGATAGTCCTGAAAGGGTGGAGAGCTTGAGTGCCAGCCGGGTGCCTACTGTTTCGACAAGAGCAGGGAGGATTTGTCCAACGTCTAAAGCCTGGAAAAGTACAACCTTCTTTGTTAGATTGACCTTTTCTGGGGGCTAGTATAGAGATGTAAGTGGGACCACAAAATCTACAAAGTATTCCCCAGGGCCCACAGGGTTACCAGAACACCCCACATCAGAAATTGACCTTCTTCTTACCCCCTTCTATCTATCTATCTATCTATCTATCTATCTATCTATCTATCTATCTATCTATCTATCTATCTATCTATCTATCTATCCATCCATCCATCCATCCATCCATCCATCCATCCATCCATCCATCCATCCATCCATCCATCCATCCATCCATCCATCTATCATCTATCTATCTATCTATCTATCTATCTATCTATCTATCTATCTATCTACTATTATTTATTTTTTTTACACTCCAGATTTTATTCCCCTTGAGGCCCATCCTCCCAACCCCCACCCTGCCGAGGTTTCCACATCCCATACCTGCTCCCTGTACTTTCTGCCCCTCCCTTGCCCCCTCCCCGGTCTCCAGAAGGATGTCCCCACCCCACACACCCCACCAGACCTCCTGACTCCCTGGGGCCTGTAGTCTCTTGAGGATTAGGTGCATCTTCTCTGACTGAACCCAGACCCAGGAGAACTCTGCTGTATATATGTTGGAGGCCTCACCTCAGACTATCAGGCTGGGGGTGGGGGGACCCGAGATGGAAGGCTCTACAGTAGGGAGAGGGAAATTATTGAATCCACCTCCAGCAGAATGACAGGGTATCAAGTGAGGGATGGGGTTGCTATCCCACAGCAAAGCTCTGACCTACAATTCTTCCTATCTGAAAGAAATGCAGGGATGGAAATGAAGAAGAGACTGAGGAAAAGAAAGTAAGTGCCAGGCCCGAAGGGGGTTCTAGCTCAATGGGAAGCCCCAAGGCCTGACACCATTACTGAAGCTATGGGACATTCACAAAAAGGAACCTAACATGACTGCTCTTACCCCCTGTTACATTTAATTTCCAGTGGCATTTACAATCTTCTATGATGTAATTCCAACTCCCCTTCCTTGTCACATGACTTATCTCTTCTCACACAGCATCTTAACATGGTGCACACCAGGCCAAACTCACCTTTGTTCGTTTACACAATATTTTGCTTGAATTTCCTCTTTGGGAAGATATTTCCTCCTCTTGAAACACACATAGGACTCATTATTATCTTCTACAGTCCCTCACCTGGCTTCTGGAAGGCTGACTCTGTGTGTGTGTGTGTGTGTGTGTGTGTGTGTGTGTGTGTGTGTGTGTGTGTGTGTGTGTGTGTGTGTGTGTGTGTGTGTGTGTGTGTGTGTGTGTGTGTGTGTGTGTGTGTGTGTGTGTGTGTGTGTGTGTGTCTCACAAAGTCCCACAGATACACCAAGGAGAGCGGACATAACTAAAAGGAAGCTCAGTCAGAATAAAGTCCATAACATTCTGTGCTGCTTAGCTTTTGTCCACTGGACTCAAACTAGGGTCATCTAGAATTAGATTCATGCATCTATCCTTTAGGATGATTGACAGTTGACAGGGAAGGGCCTAACAGACTGTGGGTGGAGCTACCCCTGGGAAGGTAGTCCTAGGTGCTGTAAGAATGTAGGCTGAGCAGGCCATAAGGAGCAAGATAACAAGCAGCACTCCTCCATGGCCTCTGCTCTAGTTCCTGCCTTCAGTTTCCTGCCCTGCTTGAGTTCCTGTTTTGACTAATGGCAATCCTGAACTGTGTTCTAGAAAAGTAAGTGAATTAAACCTTTTCCTCACAAGTTGCTCTTGGTCTATTGCAGCAATAGAACACAAAGTAGAACAAGTCTCTCTTTTTTAACTTCAATAGTTTGAAAACTGGTCATTCTACCTCTACTGCTTCAGTCCCAGCTTTCTGAAGAGTTCTATCATGTTGCCTTCGCCTTCACTAGCATCTCATGCCATTTGTCTGTGAATAGGTTAAGGGAAATCTTCAGAAAACATCAAAGGACATGTGACACGGTACCACTGCTGTGCTGGTATCAAGATTTTATCAGAATCCTTTCCATATTCTATATTTAGAAATTAGACACACAAAAACAAATACTTGGATTCTATATATTAATTCAGGTACTGGTTTGTAAACCCCTTTACATTCGAGGAGTACGTGATGAAAATAATATGAAATCTTAATTGCATAGACCAGACAAATTTGGGTCTCCCATATGAGATCTGATAAATGTTCTCATGTGGGGTAATGCGAGAATTTAAATTAAAATACTGACAAATCTCAAGTTTCTTGTCATGAGACAAGAGTTATGAAGATGATGCAATGAGACATATAGGAGAACATGATTACAAGTTGTACCTCTGATAAGTCGCTGAGCTACAGGATCTTAAGTCATTTGACAGCAAAAATACAAATGGTCTGATTTAAAAAAGGATCAAAGACATCAATAGACATTTACTACTTTCAAGTTCATTTGTGTGTGTGCATGTGAGTGTGTGTGTGTTTGTGTGTGCATGCGTGTGTGTGTGTATGTGTGTGTGTGTATGTGAGTGTGCGTGTGAGTGTGTGTGCATGTGAGTGTGTGTGTGAGTGTGTGTGTGTGAGTGAGTATGCGTGTGTGTGTGAGCATGTGTGTGTGAGCGTGTGTGTGTGAGCGTGTGTGTGTGAGTGTGTGTGTGAGTGTGCGTGTGTCCGTGCGTTCATGCATGTGTGTGTGTGTGTGAGCATGTGTGTGTGAGTGTGTGTGTGTGTGTGTGTGTGAGTGTGCGTGTGTCCGTGCGTTCATGTGTGTGTGTGTGTGTGTGTGTGTGTGTGAGTGTGTATCTGTGTCTGTCTCTATCTTTTTCCCTTCCTTCACACAAAACAATAATACATATTTCAGGAGGTCATGTGATATTTTGATACATATTATTTAATTACAAAATCAGAGTCGCTGGTATGTCTGTTCAACATTTGTCAATTATTTTCAGATGAAACATTTAAAGTTTTCTACTTTGACCGGTTGCTGTGGAGAATCGTAAACACGCACCGACCTTTCATGGAAGGGTGCTAAGATAAGCTCAAAACTAAAGTTCTCTAGAGCACTTTCGAGAAGGGTGATCACAAAGTTATTTTTGCTACTATATTTTAGAGATATAGAAAACTTTCACTTCATTTTAAGCATAATATCAATACCCATTATATGTCTACTTAGTTGTTTTATGGTTATTAGTTAAATATAAATATATTATATAAAGTTTTATATAAAATATATAATATACAAATATATATAATATAATATATGTATATATATTATTTGGGGCTTCTTTTATTAATTTTTGACATTATAATGTCATTACCTGAATTTTTTTTCTCCTCCTCCCTACAAACCCTCAATACACCTCTCCTTGCTATTGTTCAAATTTATGGCCCCTTATTTCACTTCTTGTTACATGCATATAGGTATACAATGTATCTGTATACGTATTTTAAAATAACCTGCTAAGGCTGCATAATATTATGTATATTTTGAGGGCTGATTATTTAGATTTGAACAACCACTTGGTGTACCCTGGGGAAGATTGTCTCTCCCACTTTCAGCATTCCTTGGTTGCCCTGTAGTATTTTGTGTGAGGTTGAGACTCCTCATCCCCACCCTTGTCTATAGCAAAGAGAAGTATCCTCGATGAAGAGTGATGATAACATTGGTCTACGCATATTTAATGTTGTCTTTGTAAGTTTGGTAGAATTCTTGAATCTGTCTGGCCATGGAATTCTTTTATTACTATTTCAAACTTCTCATTTATTATGATTCTGTTTATGTCGTTCACTTTTTCTTGATTTAGTTTTGGTAACTTGAATGAATCTAGTCATTTATCCATTTCTTTTAGGTGTTTTCGGCCTAATTGAGTACAGGGATTTTTGTTTGTTTGTATTTCCTCATAACATTCCAGATTTCTTTGATATCTATTGTAAGGTTTTCCTGTTCATTTCTGATTCTGTTAGTTTTGGTAGTTTCTTTCTTTTGGTTAGTTGGGCCAAAAAAGTTTATCAATTTTATCTTCTAAAACCAGTCTTTCTTAGATATGTTGGTTAAATCTATCATTTTCTTTATTTTTATATCATATTTTGCTTTATTTTTTATTGGATATTTTTTATTTACATTTCAAATGTGATTACCTTTCCCATAAGACTCCTATCCCATCCCCCCTCTCCCTTCTGGTATGAGGGTATTCTCCTCCCCAACCACCTCCCTTCCTGACTCCCCACCCTGTCATTTCCCTACACTGGGGAGTCCAGCTTTGGCAGGAGCAAGGGCTTCTCCTCCCATTGGTGCCCAAACAAGGCTACATATACAGTTGGAGCCATGGGTCTGTCCATGTCTAGTCTTTGGGTAGTGGCTTAGTCCCTGGGAACTCTGGTTGGTTCGTATTGTTATTTTTATAGGGTTGCAAGCCCCTTCAGCTCCTTCAATTCTTTCTCTAACTCCTCCGACTGGGACTCCATTCTCAGTTCAATGGTTTACTACTATCATTTACCTCTATATTTGTCACTCTCTGACTGAGCCTCTCAGGAGACACCTATATCAGGCTCCTGTCAGCATGCACTTCCTGGCTTCATCAATTTTGTCTAGTTTTGGTGGCTGTATATATATGGGCTGGATCCCCAGGTGGGGAAGGTTCTGAATGGCCATTCCTCCAGTCTTTGCTCCAAATTTTGTCTCCATATCCTCTGCTATGAAGATTTTTTTCATTCATTTGGAATAACAAAATACCCAGGATATTGAAAACTATCCTCAACAATAAAAGAAATTCTGGGGGAATCACCATCCCTGAGTTCAAGCTGGATTACAGAGCATTAATGACAGAAACTGTATGGCATTGGTACAGAGACAGGCAGGTAGATCAGTGGAATAGAATTGAGGACCCAGAAATGAACCCACGCAGCTATGATCACTTGATCTTTGACAAAGGACCTAAAACCATCCAGTGGAAAAAAGATAGCATTTTCAGCAAATGGTGCTGGTTCAACTGGAGGTCAGTATGTAGAAAAATGAAGATCGATCCATGCTTATCACCCTATACAAAGCTTAAGTCCAAGTGGATCAATGACCTCCACATAAAACCAGATACACTGAAACTACTAGAACAAAAAGTGGGGAAGAGCATCGACTATTATAGTCATTCCAATTTTCTCGGTATTTCTTCCTTCCCTTCTCTCTCCAACCATGCCCTATGCTCTATCTCCCTGCTCTCCTTCAAATTCTTGGCCTCTGGCTTTACTCATTGTTATTGCATGCATATGTGTGTTTGCATTCACTTACATATTTCTAAATATAACCCTGTCCCTTGTAGATAACAGATGGATGGGTTTTTGTTTCTATATCCATTAAACCAGTCTGAGTCTTACGAATTGGGGACTGAAGCCATTGATATTTAAAGTTATTACTGAAATGTGCGTGTGTTCATTGAAGTCATAGTGGTGATTTTTGTCAGTGTTGTTTGGGTTCTCAGTGATAAATTGTGTTTGGATAATTATGGTCCTTCTGCTTATTTCTAGTCTCTTTGTGTACTCATTCTTGTCTTAAGCCTTAAATATTGGTTCCTGTACTTTCCTTAGTTTGGTTTGTTGGATATAAATTATTGAAGTTGCTTATATTGTGGGAAGTTTTTATTTCTCCTTCAGTTATGGCAGATAATTTTACTTGGTGTATTAGTACAGAGCGACTCTCATAGTCTTTTAGAAATTGAAACTCATTGCCGCAGGTCGTTTTGAATTTCAAATTCTCCATTGAGAAATCAGCTGTTATCTAATGGGTTTTCCACTATGTGTGACTTGCATTTTTCTTCTTTTGAGCCTTTCAGTTCTCCTCTTCTGTTCTGTACCCTTGGGTATTAACTACAGTAGGCTATAGGGTTTCTCTTCTCTGATTTTGTCTGTTTAGTGTCCTGTATGCATCTTAAATCTATAAGGATATGTCTTTGCTTCATTTGGAAAGTCTGGCCAATGCCACTGGCTTGGGATTCCTCTCCTCACCTATGCCCACAATTCAAGTTTATCTTGTTCAAGATATCCCACATTTCCTGTGCATTCTTTTCCAGTACTTTTTTAAAAATTGTCATATTTCTTGCTTGTTTGTTTTATATTCTCTACTTTATCTTCAAGTCCTGATATTTTATCTTCTGCTTGTCTCATTCCCAGGGCCTGCCCTCAACTGTGGTTTATATACACCATGAGATTCTCTTGGAGAACAGATTTTTCTTTATTTGCAAGCAGTTGTCAGATAGAAAGAGCTTCTTGGTTAGAGATAGGAGTCTGTGTCTGCTTCCCCCTCTCAGCACTGAGATTCTGCTCCTATGGAGCCTGTGCAGGCCCTGTGTGTGCTGCCCCAGTCTCTGTGAGTCCATATGTGCATCAGCCCTGCTGTGTTGTAAGCAGTGTTTCCTCTGTCCTCTCTGACTCTAACCATCATCCAATCTCTTCTTCTTCAAAGCTCCCTGAGAGGTGGGGTTTTAGGAAGACGTTCCATTTAGGACTGAGTGTTCTAAAGCCTCTTTTTCTTCACATTGTCCAGTTGTGGAACTCTGAATTCATTCTCATCAACTATAGGAGGAAGCTTATCTGATAATGACTGAACAAGACACTGACCTATGAATATAGCAGAATGCTTCAGAGTCATTTATTACTATGTTCTTTTAGCAGAACAATAGTTAACTATGCTTTTTTCAAGTAGAATTCAAGTATTATAATGAAACTGAAAGAGGTATTGGGGAACTAGCACAAGTTCAAGTTAGAAAACCATTACTCCATTCTATCAACTAATATTGAATAATGTATAAACATATAATAAAGACAGATAAGGGATTTCAATACCCACACACATATATGCATACACACACACACACACACACACACACACACACATTGTGCAACAGCCCATTAGGCACTTGAAAGCAGTAGTGTCCTGCTATCATCATTATATTGGAAATGTAAACATGGTAAAATAAGAATAAATAGACCTAAATGTCTGTGCATCCGTTTCTGTTAATTTGATCATACCTCCAAAACTGTACCTCTACTACAGCAAACAAAAGCACTTAGGAGGCACATGGCCATGAGATAGCAATAGTAACTCATGATAGCACACACTAGTGCACACATCATCATTTGAATACACATGAAGCACTACACAAAACAACACAAGCAGATACATAAACTAGAGTCCTGCTGTATTACAGCTGATGCCTCCTTCATGTGGAGTCCAATAAGATGGAATTGGCTAGACATTCATTTCACACAGTTGAAGAAAGCTTAGGATAATCACCTGCACTTTACTTCAAGAATCCCGGTACTACCCTTCTAGCTCACTATGCAACTGATGAACATGTGGAGAAAGATTTGCTACTTTTGAGAAGGCCCAAATGCCATACTCTCTTGACTTGAATTCAATTACTGGAATGAGCTAGGCAGAGAAGAGAATCTTGAACACTGTGAGAAAGGAACAGCCTCACCTCAGGAATAACTCATGACAGTGGAGGAAGAAGGAGATAGGCTCAGGGCAGCTTCCCGGCCATATAAGTTATAGATGGGCATGACACAGGTAAGATAGTGAGGAAATGAAAGAAATTAGCAGACATAAATTTCACAGAAATGACAAACGACTTATGTGACAGGAATTGTCTAATGGTATTGAAGGACGTTTAACAAATGAATGAATGAAAAGAACATTGTGTCTACTAGGATAGGTTAAATAGCACAAAAACGTTATTTTCTGCAGCATTAGAGACATGAAAAGCTTCTTTTTAATTGGATAGGACTTTCTACAGAGTGAAAAGAATGTTCAATGTTTGTTGTTAAAAGAGCAATGGTTAAGAAGATTGTTGTGCCCGTTGCTAGAGTATTCTACAATCAAATCAAAATGGAAATGTCAGAGAAATAGATAGACTAGAGAAAGAAATCCCAGCGCATATTAAATTTTAATAGATGTTAAAAATCCTATTTCAATTCAGTGGAGGAAGGATGAATTATTAACAAGTGATAGGAGTGTGACTGATATTCGTGATGAAAAAGTAACATTTGGCCTTTATATTAGATCACCTACCAAAATACATCCCAGATGGATGAGAGACTTAAATGTAAATAACAACATCATAAAATTCTTAGTACAAAAAACCAAAACAGAGCAAGCTGCTTACCCTAGGGAAATTTTGTGATCCAGGTAGGAAACTGCAAACTATTTTAAAACAAATAAACAAGCTTGCTTACGTAGAAATAATTTTTTAATGATAAAAAATAAATCAATATGCAAACTCTGAACTGGAAGGAAATTGCAGCACTGCCCAAAAAAGAACAATTTTAATTATAAAGAGAAAAAGCTCTCGCAAATGAGCAGGAAAAGAGAAACAAGTGGCTAGGAAAATATGTCTAAGGTATAAATATGTAATTCAAGGGAAAGGTTTGTGTCAATGTGTGTCTGTAAATCCTCAGTTTCACCAGTGGCTAGGAGAAGTACAAATTAAAGTAGCAGTGAGATTCCCCATACCTACCAAACTGACAAAACTGTCAAAGTTTCTATTGCTCGTTCCTGGTGGAAGATTTAAGTTCACATCCACCAGTTCCTGATAAAACTGTGAGTTGTGATACCATTTGGTTAAGCAGTCTGGTAAAAGTTTTTTAAAATCACACAAACATTGACCCAGCAATTTCATAGACGAAAACACATCCCATCTTAAAGAGATATGTGGTTCAGTCCATCAGAAAAGCAACGGGACTAGTGATCTACCATCTTTGAAGAGCAGACACAGCCCATTGATCCATGTGATGGATCCCTTTCATCAGTGAGGTTGATGTCTGGCTCTGCTGGTGTGAGTTGGAAGTTCTGATGCTCATGCCGCAGGGGTCACTCAGTGATGCCTACCAGTGGAAGCTACATTTCAAAGTCCTCTTGTAATTGGTCCAATTTCAAGGCATCTAGACCTCTTAAAGTGGGCTGTAATAATGACAGACAGAAGATTCTCCTGGTAGTTTTGACCCACACAAAGGAGGGTGTGTAAGGATTGTCTTTGAAATTTCTGTCAGGAAGGAGGATACAGAAAGGGATCCTTCTCCTGATGAGGAGAGATCAGTGCAAAAAGGTTAGAAAAGTACCTGACTTGCTGCCTGTGATGATGTAGTGAGAAACTGTCCCTCATTTATTCATATACTGTAGCCAGTACTGGTCACAGTGGCTTTATGTGACTTACTCAAACCAAGCAAGAAGAGGCTTGAACATGTTTAAATATATGGGCTTGTTATTTCTTGTTGCCTTTGGGACCATGAAATCGTCACAGTGTGGAGAATTTGGCTTAATGACTGGATAACAAAGATGTCTGTCCTAGTTATTGGTATAGCCATCAGATTAACCACCAAATACATGAACAAGGACATTGACCACTAGAGAGATACACTGTGTCCTAGTCAACTAGCTGAGATCATGAAAACTGCCCAGGTTGATCTAGGCCAAATTGCCAAATTTTTCAACCCCATAAATCTCAAGTTAACAACTAGATATTTGTTTTAACGTATGACTGGTTAGCCAAAATTGTTAGAGTGTGTGTGTGTGTGTGTGTGTGTGTGTGTGTGTGTGTGTGTGTACCGATGTTCATGCAGATGTGTGTATATGTCCATGTGAAAGCCAGGCATTTATGTCAGGAGATTTCCTCTTATTATCCAACTTTCTTTATAAGAGTAGGTCTCTTTATACCAGGAACTCATGGATCTAACAAGACTATGTGACCAGCAAGTCTGAGAAACTCTGTCTCCATCACTACCACACTTTATGTTCGGGATCTGAAGTCAGCATTGAAAACATTTTGCCAACTGAGGTATCCATCTCATCAGCCTTCATAACTAAGGCTGCTGTTGCTAAAGGGCTTGCAGGAGTTCATAATTATATTATTTTATATACTCTTTTGTGTCTATTCTTTAGAGTGGGAGAGTTACATAACTGTAATCAAATATAACTCTATAGAAATTAGTGTGAATAAAGGTGTGGTATGCCAGGGAGGAAATCGTAAAGAACAGCAAAACCTTACACTGAACAATAAGAATCAGGTTGATTCAACCCTTCAAAGAAACTAAACACGCATAAAATGGAAGTGCTGAGAAAGGTAGATGATTAGACGCTATGAACAATGGTGTTTCATTAGAATCATGTCTAATTTTCTAATATCAAATTAAAGTAGTCCTAAAGTCATGTGGCCTGCTGGATGTAAAAATCAGGAGGCTTGGAGAAGCTGGATTGCTTTTGTAAAGATGCCAAGCAATACCCAGTCAGTTTAATCTTGTGGTTGTGAGGTATAGCGTGGGGAGCACTGGTTTAGATATGAGACGTGCTCTGAGGAGATGCAGAGTCATGGCCACTGCAGATGAATCCAAATGAACCCCACTGCCCAGCAAGACAGAGATTGTGATAATGAGCTTCTCCTAATCTCCATTCCCACTACTCCATTGATGAAAAATGATTTGGTAGCCTTGCCCCCAGTGGTTCCAGATTGCTTCAGAAGGCCTTTATTAGGTGCTTTGGGTTGACAAGGAAAAAGACTGTGAGCAGAAAATATTATGTGTAATGACTTCAGACATAGGACTATGTTTTCATCCTCAGCATATTTCTCAGTAAGAACCCCACTGCGCATTTATATCCATTAGGCCTCTCGAAGTACTAGCAATATGTCATCTATTAAAACTGCACCACTGCTGTCCACTGAGGCATGTGCAATTCCTTCTGTAGGTGAGAGAGGTTAGACCAGCCTCCGTATGTCAGTGGACCTAAGTACAGCCTCCTCTGACCACCTGCCTGGAAATCTGTCACTGGAAAGGATTCACTTCCATCCTTTAAGAGATTGCTGTTGGAAATTTTGGTGACAAGTCCCACAGTGCTACTGTGCACTGCCCAGCCCAGATGAGAGCTTTCCTGTACTCCCTATGACTGTCGTCAATATTCTCCCTGTGGCTGTCCTCACTGTGCATGAATAGCCTCTTGTGTTTTCACCAGCGTCCCTGCCCTGCACTTCCTAGAGAGCTCCGTGAAGTCTAAGCCACCCAGCATTACAAACAGAGGCACTCATGTCGCTAAAACAATTTCCTCTGCGTTTGCTGGCCTAAACATTTCTCTGAAGGAGAATGAAAGAGGACAGAGCTAGATTTTAATTTTTTGGAAATGTATGCCATGTCTCCCTCAAAATCTAATTTTCTAGATTAATGAATCATATCGGATACTGTAAATTAGAAATTACCCCCACTGCACGGAAGGAATCGTGAATAAGTTGAAGTCACTTGTTGAAAAATTGAAAAAGACATCGTGGTCTCCACATGTCACACACTCTTGAGCATAGCTTTGCCATTTCTATGCCCAGTGAACTGAACTGGTTCTTTGCAAGCAAAAAGTCTTCCTTGTATTTTTGTTCTCCCTGGTTCCAAAAAGGGCAATGGCTTCCCCCTTATCCTGGTTCTTGGAAACTTAGAAAGGATGTACACTTGAGAGAGACACTGAAATATCAAATGTTCAACACAGCAGCCCATTGACGAAACGGAGATGTCATTTTCTATTACAGTAAAACTATTGGCATAGCACAAGTACACCTGGGAAGTCATTGATGTATCTGTGTCTCAAAAGCACTGATGGGGAGTTTGACTGTGGAATACGCCGGATGGCGTTCTATGAACTTCATGAGTATCCAGGCAAACAGCAGCTCAACAGTTGGTTGGTGAGCTTTTCTGGTGCAGCCCTCTCCTTTACAGACTGCAAAGGAGGCTTTAACCAGCTATTGGGCAGCAGAATAAGTGTTCTCTGGCTCTCATGAAGCCACTGTTTCCCTGTCCTGGAAAGACAGTGAGAAGTCAAGGTCAAGCTTTCAGGGGATCTCAAATCCGTTGTGATGTGTGTGTGGTCATTGTGATGATAAAATGAAAAACCAAAGGATCTGAAAGCCATTGGTGAACTACAAATCACTACAATGGGAACTTGAGGGATTCTGGTTGGGGGGGGATGGAATCGGTTTCCTCTGAGTCCCACAGTTTAGGGCCTGACAGTGTACCAGAGTATTTGGACATGGTTTCTAATCCTTGCATTAGTTCATGGAGATTAATATTTTTATGATTTGGTTCTCTCTAACATGTTTGTTAACTGTTCTAAATAATGTGAACACCTTGTAGCATGAAAATATAACTGTGGAGAACATAAGGCTTTCTCCCATGTTTTTATTTCAACCTTGTATTTTTCTAGATTTCTCTGTGTTGGTAGATGAGTCCACATCGATGTTAACAGCTACATGCTATCCGGCTATTAGGGTAGAGCACTGATTATCTGTCTCTACACGGACAGACAGGCAGCTTATTTTCCCCACTTCACAGTTGCATACGTTGGTGTCCATATCAATTATCTCGTATATAAACAGTCAACACTGTACCCCGGATTCCGTGTAAGCAGCTTGTATTCTGTCAGTGCTGTAGGAATAGGAGCCTGGAAGGTGGATTCCCGCAATGTCTCTGGCATCCTTGACAGGAACACCCTTGCTTGCAGAAATTACTTCAACGGCATGAATAGAGGCAACCACAGGCTTCAGCAATGGCATCCATAGCAGAAAGAGCAGAGGCTAGGAATATAGGTTTCTGGTTCATGGCAAGGGATGGCCCTCAAATAGCAAGGACCCCAGTAGCACATAAATGTGTCTTCTAGGACAACTTTGCTCTGAGGACCTAAATGCAGTAGTAACTTCCTGTACATGGTATGAATAGTTTTACCTCTTTCCTCTTTAACCTTTTAACCTTGAGTACTCTTGTACTCTACTGTATTATTAAATACCTTCTGCTTCATAGAAATAGACTAGTTATTTTCTTATTAGATCCTAAATAACATAATTCATGGTTATGATACACACACACACACACACACACACACACACACACACACACACACACACACACACTGGGCTGTTTTATGTTCCACACTATTTGGTCACACTTTTAAAAACAGGAACAATATCTTAGAATATGAATGTGATAAATATTTTATTTATCACATAGAAATCAAATATAAATAAATAAACAAACAAACAAATAAATAGCCAAATGCTCCAGAAAACTACAGAATCCTGGTGGCTTAACACCATAAATATGGTGTTCAGATTTATTCTTCCAAGACATTATAGCCCAGTGGGACCAAGAGCAGCACACTGTGTGATAATTCAGTTAGACTGTTTTATTTTGTAATTTTTTTTCTGTATAAGCAGAGAACATATCCTCTTTCTTCCCTAATGGGTACATCAAACCATTTTTGAAATAATCCAGTCTCTCTGACAGCCAAATCCCTGAACATATGGCTGTGTTAGGAAAAATATCTTTGGTCAAATGGTTGAAACAGGGTAGGTGCTGGCAGGGGTATCATCCTTTGATATTCCTTGTGTTGTGTTTGTAGCTCTCAGATTTTATTCCAATCAGTGGCAGATATGAGCATAGTTATTCTATACCAAGCCCTCACCTGGGGGAGAATGAGCACAGTGCAAGGGGAGGGGCTGTGGGACTGACAAGTGTCCACGAATTATTTATCACTATTATAGATCTGCACAGAGCACCATCCTGTTGGCTTCTCACTTTTAAATGGGCAGGGAAGAAGGCCAAGGCTGTTTTTCATTATCTCCTGAGAGAATGTGAGTCTGTGGTGTTTGTTTTTTTATTAACTCAGAGAGTTTTGTTTCATCTCTTTCTAGATGATACCAGAGGAAATCAGACTCTGTACATCTCAAGTTATGCTTGGGATTGCTGGCAGATCCTTAATCATTCACCTAGATGGTAAGAAATACTGAAACCAAAAAGAAAATTAAAAAGAAAGAAAACACCAGAGTGAGAAGAGAGTAGAAGATAAATCTCCATCGTGGTGTTTAACTTCACTGTCAAGTAGACGAGACTATAATCATCGTTGAGGATCCATACTTGTGAGTGTATCTCTGGAGTCTCTCCAACTAGGTTCAACTGCAGAGGAAGACTCAAGCTGAATGTGGGTAGCACCACTCCATGCACTGTAATCCTGGGCTGTAGAAAAATAAAGAAAAAGAAAAAAGGAAAGGTAGCTGGGCACCAGCATGTGTTTCATTTCCTGCCTCAGTAGACTGAGACCTGCCACCTCATGCTCCTGACACTACACCTAGAGCCACACTCATGTCTTGTCTGTGATGGGCTGTACC
The DNA here is from genome assembly GCF_011064425.1 of Rattus rattus. Classification (NCBI taxonomy): domain Eukaryota; kingdom Metazoa; phylum Chordata; class Mammalia; order Rodentia; family Muridae; genus Rattus; species Rattus rattus. The sequence goes on along the minus strand of NC_046155.1, from coordinate 54,095,508 downwards.
ACAAACCATGAGCCCAAACAAACACAATCTGACTGAAGTTGCCTTTGCCACGTATTGGGTCAAAGCAGTGAGCAAATTAACAAATGGATTCAGGTTCATTGGTACCCTAGAAAATCATGAATTGGAAAATCAGACCCAATCAATAATAGTGGCAGCATTTAAAAATTTTCCAGGAGAAAATTTGCCTTCAAATAAAGTGTAATTTCCTTGCTTCCAGGTATAACTTGAACATCAAAGAATATCAAAGGGTTCTTGATCTTTAAGATGATTATTTGACTATTGTGAATCTGTGTAGCTCTGAGTATGTACCAGAGATTTTCAGAATAGTCATTCTGTATTCTGACAGCCAGAGTAAGGGAAAAAAGGAGACCAGACTAATGCTGATTCTTTGCACACTTAGTGAATTGGGTAGTGAGCAGCTGCAGATTTAGGAGATGCCATGTGGTCAATGATAGCTGGTCTTCAACTTCTAATGATTCAGTGGTTCCCCAGAGTGGTCACTGCACACAACTCTTGTTATACTCAGTGTGGCATAGCTCTTAGTACTCTTAAGTAGAGAGAAAAAATTGGAAGAAGGGTAGACCAGAGAGACTGTGAGTAAGTGACAGACAGAGAGAGCAAGAGCTAGTGAGCAAGAGAGAGAGAGAGACAGACAGAGAGAGAGACAGAGACAGAGACAGACAGAGAGAGATACAGAGAGACAGAGAGACAGAGAGAGACAAACAGAGAGAGAGAGAGAGAGAGAGAGAGAGAGAGAGAGAGAGAGAGAGAGAGAGTTGTTATTGGTGAAACTAACATGATACTTCCTTCAACCAGCTTTCTGTTATTTTTGGTTTCTCATCATTCTTAAAGTATACCAATATCTTACAGACTCAAAAAGTCATTTGTCCTTTCTCATTAATTTTTCCCTTCCCACTGCCTAATTTGAGAGACTTGAACTGCAAAGGTGCTGTTAAGAGTATACAAATCTTTCCAGGGTTGAGTTAGGATGCATTCGGGGAGTTTTTACAAAGAACAACACTTCCTAAGGTCAGTGGTCCAGTATCTTCGATGGCACAGATGTGTTCTGATCCTAGCAGCTCAGCTGAGAAGTAAAGAAGTGTACAGTAGAGGCAATTGGTGGTAAAATAACGTTGGGATAAAGAGTAGATGCCCTGGCATCAGCCAAGCCCGGTCTAAACCCAAGCTTCACTGCTTAGGGACTATGAACTGTTTGCTCTTCGGTTTATAACTTTACTTCAGGGAGCCCTCTCAGTGAACGGTACACTTCAGTGAGATTTTCTCAGTGGTGCTTAAGTGAGGAAGCCTTTATAACAATGTACTTGTTTTGACTCAGTTCTCATCTTCATTTCCTAAAATTCCACAGCTCAGTCTGCAGCCTAGAATCCCAGCGTGAGAGCAATATACACACAAGGCATCTTCAGCATAGCACTTGGCCCATGAGCTGTAGGTCATTCAAGTTATATGGGATAATCACAAAAACAGGGTCATTCACTACAGAATGAAATAAGGCCTTGAAAGCAGCAGACAGGAATGGCCTTTCATGGGTTGAAACCCAGCCATGTTTCAGAAAAGTGTTCATTGATTGTTACACAAAAGTTATTTTTAGAGTAAAAGAAGTTCCTCACACCAAAACCCAAGTCAAATCTACATGTTTCTTTAAGTACCACCTCACCCATGCAATTTCAGGCCTTACTGTGTACTGTTTGTAGTCCTCAATAATGCAAAATGCTCCCAGTTTTCCAGGACCATCCTGTTACTAAAGTCATGCAAAGGCTGTAAAATTCCCCCCAAAACAAAAACAAAAACAAAAACCCAACAATTCTAGTATCAAGAAAACAATCATAGTCTTCCACAATGATTTCTTCAAGGACTAAGTACTTCTAGAAAACCACTACTTCATGCTAATGTTTCCACGAGATACAATGACTCTCTTAGGTTTCCTACTACAAGGAGCAAATACAGAGTTCTGCTTCTTAGGGAATATGCACTCTGGTGAGAGGGATAACCATCAAACAATCATGCATATTGTATCATATATCATATATACCATCTACCATCATATATAATCATGTATCATATATCATATATCACATATAACATATCACATATTGCATATCACATATCATCATACATCATACTTCATACTTTATATTTTATATTTCATATTTTGCATTTTGTATTTTGTATTTCATATTATATATTATGCATATTATGTATGTTTTCCTGGATTTTTACCCCCAAATTATATAACAGTTCTTGACAGTCTTCATTTAAATATTGACAGGTTGACATGAGAGATGTAATCAATATTCAACCCAGGATTAAGGATCATGATAGATGCATTCTAAAGACCAACCCTCCCTGCAATAGATATGGAACAAGACACAAAATGTCTCTGTGGGTTATCGTGCATGTATTTTGACTTTGTGGAGAGCCTAGAGAACTTTATGAAAAGCAACCATGCTGCATCCTGTTAACTGCAAGTTTCAGTGGTACAGATAGGCCATGGGTAGATTCTGACACACCAGAGTAAGAAACACAAGTGAGAGCCAGGATTCTTCAGGTGAGGGACTTGCTCCCTGAAGTTCTGGTTTCTTTGGAGACTCAGTTGTAGCATGTGATGTTTTTCTGAGAGGATATTTTTGGTGAAGCAGACACGGGGGAGAATGTCTTGCTGAGAACAGACACATGGTATTTTTCTGGAAACTTCCTGGGAAAAGGGCATGTGCCATTTTGCCAGAGTAGATGTTTGATAGAACATGTGATGTTTGAAAGAGTATAAATATCACCCAACAGACAATAGATAATGCTGTGTGGTATTGGTTCGCCTTGCCACCCTTTACTGCCCATCATTTGTCATGCCTTCTTAGAGAGAAAAGCACCAAAGAACTTCTGTTGGTATCTTAGCTGGAAGCTTCTTGCCTCTTCCATGAACTAAAGCCTATTGGCAGAGCCTCACAGTTACTTCTGGATCAAACTGCCGTTCCTGATTTGTGAATGGTGTTTGCAAGTAGATCGAGTTAAAGCTGCTGAATCATGTAAATTGAACTGCTGATATCCCGACGATGCAGATTGTATTTGCTGTGAAGAATCATCTGTTCTATTAACCTTTCCTTTCTACTACCCCTGGTGGGTGTTGGGCTAGAAGGAAGGCTAAAGCATTTAAGTGCACTTATTAAAGTTAGTTTTGGAAAATGTAAGCCTATAACTCCTCATAGAAGAAGCGAAATCAATGGAAACTTAAACATAGAAAAACTTTGGGGCCAGGCATGGAACCTGCTTAGCTCATTTTCTTTTCTCAGCCTTGTCTCAGTTCTCAGGAAGCCTGAAAAGTGAAGAGGTTAAACTGTGAAATCAGAAGATATACACATACATATACAATACACATATTCCTACACATACACCTGTATGGTTTTTTAACAAATGACAGTATTTTCTCATACAATAACCATTCAGGGACTCACTATTCATGGTAAGGATGCTTTGGAGAGTTTCTTTAAGTAAAATGTGGTTGATTTGTATTTGAGTCAAGAATTTCTGTGAAATCTACACAATTTCTTTCCCTAGTGAAGTTAGTAACAATGTTACCTTATCTGTAGGCCGAATGCAGACCCCTACCATTGTCTACCACAGTTTACTGGCTGATTTCTCAGGATAGATACAGCCTTGTGATTTTTAACTCATACTTTACTTTCAGTGTGTAGAACTGTTTCCTTTCTCACTAAAGCCCCACTTAGCAAAAGCACCCCATCCAGAAACAGCAAGTGAGATGAGTTATCACCTTCATTTCTGCAAAATCTCTGAAATGTCCTGGAAACACTAGATATAAGGCTATAAAATTCAGAACCTGACTCTCTTTACTATTAAAAGGAAGAATAAAATCTTTTAAGAATATAGTATTAGTCAAGATGTAAAGCAGTACATTTTCTATTGGCAAAAATCTTGTGGTTCTCTGGAGACTTTGCCATGGAGGACAGGATGTGATGATAGACAGGATGTGATGGTAGACAGGATGTAACAGTGGAATGATGTAAGACTTGACCTGAGTCTTAACTACTGGGAGACTCCTGTGAATGAGACATGAGACCAGAGATTGATGCAAAAGCAAGAGGTTTATTATTCCAGCAAGCTGGGGGTCAGCCTACATCAGAAAGAGAGGCAACTCTGAACTATCCATTAGTATAGTTTTTATATATTTTGTAAAGGGTAGGTTACGGTGATGGTGATTGGGCATACAAGCTTTGGTGGACTCAGATGACCTTAAGGTTGCTGCTGACTCTGGCAGCACTGGGGTCCTTTATCTATATTCCTGGTGCTGCTGTTAGATAAGGTTGGGACAGCCCTTCCTTGGAGGAAAGGGCTCCCTGGCGTCATGAGGACATTCCAGGAATTTTGGACAGATAAGATTGGGACATTCCTTCCTGGATGGGAGGGGCTCTTTGGCGCCCTGAGGCTGGTGGAAAATTACTAGCCCTTTTCTTTCCATGTGAAAGTAGACAGGATGTGACGGTAGACAGGATGTGATAGTAGACAGGATGCTATAGTAGAATGATGTGATGGTAGACAGGATGCAATAGTAGAATGATATGATAGTAGAATGATGTGGTGGTAGACAGGATGCGATAGTAGAATGATGTGATGGTAGACAGGATGTGATGGTAGACAGGATGTGATAGTAGAATGATGTGATGGTAGAATGATGTGGTTCTAGACAGACCATGATGGTAGACATCATGTGATGATAGATGAGATGTGACTGTAGATGGAATGCGGTCATAGAATGAAGTGATGGTCCACTGTATGTGATGAATGGTAGAAGGGATGTAATATTACCTACCTTTCCCTTTCCTAGAGAACAGAGCAGCATCACTGAGGAAGCCAACCTGAGATCAACTTTATTCAGGACTCTGTTTGGGTAGCTATAGCACAACCTAGTTTTACACTTTGGTAGATAATAAAGAAATTTGATAATCAGTACTGGTTATACCTTACCAATCACCAGACAGTGACATGATGCAGGACCTTTTGCTAGAAGGATATTCGCTGCTTCATGTCACCTGTAACTATTCTTATAAGGTTTCCTTTTCACTTAATACTCACAGAATTTCAAATTGTGAAACTTCCAGGGTAGGTGGCACCAAGCTGAACATTTGACAGTATCTTAGAATTATCCACAGAGGAATATATATGCCACTGTAAATGACAAATGCTAAAATCAAGGCTTTTTCTTGTGTATGTGTATGCATACGTGTCTGTGTGTATGCATGTGTGTGTTCACACACGCATGTGTGTCTGCGTGTGTATGAACAGTGATGGAAGGACAGTGACTGGAGCATGAGTTATTCTGCAAAACTAGTTTTTTTTACTTGTTTGCTTTTTGTTTTTGTTTTTATATCATTAGGACAAGAAGGACTTACAAGGCATTATACATACTTTTGTCCATTTCATGAGAAAGCAGGGTATCTATATTAATTATTGAGTGGTTGAAAATTTTCTAGAAGTATCTACCTTGTGCATGAAGACAGGTCAAAGACACAAGTCTATTGGTGATATTTCTTACTAATGGGCTGAGCTTTCTTCTTCAGTCTTTGGCTGATGATATTGAGGTTTGATACAGTGATATTGATACTCCCTGTTCACTGCAAGAGAAAAAATATCAGAGGACTTTTTCAGGCAGAGAGAAGTACTTATAGCTAACTGGAAAAGTGACCTCACATCCAGAACGGAGATTAAAATGAAAAAGTCCACCAGCACTCCACCATGAGCTCACTGCCTCTGTGTTACATAAACATCAATTAAAATACTTATTCTTAAATTATTATTCTCATCCACTTTTTATCCAAAACAGCATTAACAATTTGCAATTTCATCTCAGAACTATTATCTCTGAGATGATATTAATTACAATGGTGCCAGTTGGGTACAATTCTCCCTGAACTAACAGCCACACCAGCCTACCCCCATTCCCATGCTCTTGAGCCTGGATCTTGCTCTTTTCCTTTCTCAGAGCATTTGTGTTCTTGCTTACTTAACATTTAAATTATTTCAATATCCTATTTCTCATCTCTCTGATGAGCGTAAAGCTCCAGAGTGCCTGAGTCTTGGAATGTTGGAGTTCCATGCCTAGAAGAATTTATACATGGCTTAAATGTTCATCACATGTATTTTAATGAATTTCATTCCTATGGTGTGAACTGGGGGACCTTGTACTTTGGCCATTTTTTCTCCCTCTGTGTGCACTTGAAAATAGGTGTGCATGGAGAGAACAATAAAGACAGAAGAAATATGCCTCTGCTGCTGTGTGAATAGCTTAGCTTCCATGTTGTGGAAACTACTACAGAAATAATCTATTTGTGATTAAAGATATTGGGAACTTCAAACAGGTCCAGAGAGCATAGCACTACAGGAATTTCCATCGCATCTCTGCCATGCACTGGAGCCCCACATTATCTCAAGGACTTAATGGTCACCAATGGTTTGTGTTAACTGTGTGCCAAGATCTGATCTGGACAATGATGAAGCATTCACTTTATTTTAATTCTAAGAAACCCCCAAAGTGTATGATGTTGCATATACTTTGTATGAGGTTGGGCTTCCAGGTATTCAAAGTGTTCTAAGAAGAGGAGATCAGGAGGTGGTGAGTGCTCTCTTAGAGGTGGGACTGACTAGGATGGATGTTGTAAGGTAGATGGAAACAGATGTCTTGCCGGCCTGGATAGAGCATCAGTGAAGGGCCAAAAGAAATCATTCTTCCCAAATCCAGCTTGGTAAAACAGTGAGTTTACGGGTGTCACCCACAGGAACAGGACCAACATTTCTTAGCATGTGTAACTGAATGACAGCTGGTAGTGTCAAAAATTCCCAGCTCTGCATGTATAGTGACTCATGAAAGCTGCATTCTTAGAGCTATTTGTCCTACTTGCTGGCAGCTTCATGGAAGAGTCTCCTCTCATTAATGGAATTGAATCAAAGAGTCAGAGATAAATCCACACACCTATGGACACTTGATTTTTGACAAAGAAGGAAAAGTGTATATAACATTGGGGAAAGGCCTTGTGAATTTTTAACACTTTCAGAGCTTCTAAGACCAACAGCCAGCTTCCTGAATACTAAGAACTTTTTCCCTCCCTTCCTTTCTCCCTCCCTCCCTTTCTCCCTTCCTTCCTTTCTCCATCCCTTCCTTTCTCTCTCTCTTCAAGAAGAAAGTTTTAATCTGGAGGCAATAGTTGAGCTCCTCTGAGTCCAATTCACAATCATAGCAGAATGGCTCAGCCTTGCTGCAAGACTGTGGGCACTGAGGGATTTAGCACATCCTGGCATGATGACCATGGCACTAGCAAGTGTCTCCCTTCCTCCATTCACTTTTTTCTGGCTAAAACCCCTTAGATTACATTCTTAAGTCTTAACTACCAAGATCTAATCCCCTATTTGGCCACGTCCCCTACCACTTCAAGGCCGACCACCAAGGTCCAGTTATCAAAGTATAAAAGTCCAGCAGTCAAAAGCCCACTTTTGACTCCCTAATTAACAGGACCAATCAAAAGTAAATACCTCACTATAACACAGAGCTTTTCCTTTATAAACTGCAATTGTCCTATGGGCCATGTCTCCTCTCCATCCAGAGGCTGTCCTTTCTCCCCCACCCCCTTACCTTCAGCCCAGGATAAATATCCCGTCTACTCTTTCTTAATTCTTCTCTCTTCTCCTTTTTCCTCAGTCTCATTTCTTCATCTCTTATTCCCTGTTCTTTGACTCTCTGGAGCAAATAAATCTTTGTGCTCAGAATTTGGTCTTATGGTGTCTTGTGCTGACTTCAAGACCCTTTTAGACACCAGGTTTCACTCTTTTTGGTTAATGCATCCTGGGAAGGAAGATAAGATTGCAGTTATTTCAAGGGTTGTATAAAGGAATTGAAATTGCCTGTATAGAATTCCTTATCCCAATACTGGCAATCATTAAAGGATCTCCCTTCCTGTGTTTCTTAGCAGTAAGTAGAAAACTGAAGCTTTCAGTATAGAATACTTGAGGACCTTAGGCTGGAAAGCATTTAAACATGTGTCAGGTCTCCACACTCTTCATGTGTTGGGCCTCTGTGTACTCATGGATCTCTAGAAATATGCCGGCCCTTTTCAGGGACAAGTACTAAATTTGACCAGGAAGTCAACCCATATTCAATGTGAACATGACTTCAGACTCATATTTGGAGAGACACAAACACAGTAATGAAGCCATCATATTTTCAAAATAAACTTTACAAGTTTATAAATGAAGCACAGTTGGGGATTTAGCTCAGTGGTAGAGCGCTGGCCTAGCAAGCGCAAGGCCCTGGGTTCGGTCCCCAGCTCCGGAAAAAAAAATAAATGAAGCACAAAGAAGTTAAGTAAAATAAGTTTATGTGAATGAAAAATATGAAAACCATGTTCAGTAGAATGTTAAACACTTTTCTATTTGACATGTTCTTTTTTGCATTTATTTATGTATTTATTTATTCAGTTTATATCTCAATATCAGCCTCCCTCCTCCCAGTACACACTCCCAGATATCCTCTCTGCATCCCACTTCCCCTTCTCCTCTGAGAAAGGGAATCCCCCCGCTATCAACCCTCCATAAACACACACACACACACACACACACACACACACACACACACACACACATATCAAGTCACTGTAGGGTTAGGCATATCCTCTAACACCGAGTCAGAACAAGACGGTTAGGAGAACTGGATCTCTGGGCAGGCAACAGATTCAGACAACCCCTGATCCTGTTGTTGGAGAATCCACATAAAGACCAAGCTACACATGTGCTACATATGTGCAAGGGCCTAGGTCCATACATGATTGCTTTTTGTTTGGTGTTTCTGTCTCTGGAAGCCTCCACAGGTCCAGGTTAGTTGACTCTGTTGGCCTTCCTGCAGAGTCCCTGTCTTCATGTCCATCAATCTTCCTCAGGACTCCCTGAGTTCTATCTAATGTTTGACTGTGAGTCTCTTATCTCTTTCCATTGGCTGCTGGGTGCAGCCTCTCAAAGGACAGTTATGCTAGGCCCCTGTCTGCAAGTATAAGAAAAGTATCATTAATAGAGTCAGGGATTGGTTCTTGCCCATGGCATGGGTCTCAATTTGGGCCAGTCACTGGTTGGCTATTCCCTCTGTCTTTGCTCTATCTTTGTTCCTGTACAACTTGAAGGCAGAACACATTTTGGGTCAAAGATTTTGTGAGTGGGTTGCTTACTTATTCCTTCACTGGAGTCCTGACTGACTACAGGAAGGGGCCACTTCAGGATTCATATCTGCCACTGCTAGGAGTTTTGGCCAGATATGCTGCTTAGACACTCTGCTCCCCATCCCAGATGATGTCACATCCTAGACATGCTTCTCCACTGCTGATTTCCATTTTCTCTGACCCATTCTTCCTATACCTGAAAGCCCTACCCTACTCCCCTTCCCTTCCCCTGTTCCACCCAATTCCCTCCCTCCGTCCACCTCCAGTATCTATTTTATTTTCCTTTCTGAGAAAGATTCAACCAGTCTACCTTGGGATCTCCTTGTTACTTGGTTTCTTTGAGCCTGTGAATTGTATCCACATGGTTATTTTATACTTTATGGGTAATATCCACTTGTAAGTGAGCACATACCATGCATGTTCTTTTGGGTCTGGGTTACCTCACTCAGGATATTTTCTATTTCCACCCATTTGCCTGCAAAATTCATGACATCCTTGTTTTTTTAATAGCTGAGTAGTATTCCACTGTATACATGAACCATATTTTTGTTATCTATTCTTTAGTTGAGGGACATCTAGGTTGTTTCCAGTTTCTGGCTAATATAAATAAAGCCACTATGAACATAGTTGAGCAACTGTCTTGGTGGAGCATAATTTGGGTATATGCCCAGGAGTGGTATAGCTGTCTCATGAGATAGGACTATTTCCAGTTTTCTAAGAAACCAAGAAGTTGATTTCCAGAGTGATGTACAAGATTTTACTTCTACCAGCAATTAGGAGTGTTTTCCATGCTCTAGTCACCAGCATGTGGTATCTATTGAGTTTTTGATCTTAGTCACTATGCTGGGTGTAAGTTAGAATCACACAGAGAAGTTAGGGATAAAATATCCTTTTACAATAGCTGCAAATAATACAAAATATCTTGGTATAATTCTAACCAAGCAAGTGAAAGATCTGTACGACAAGAACTTTAAGTCCCTGAAGCAAGAAACTGAAGAAGACATCAGAAGATGGAAATATCTCCCATGCTCATGGGTTGGTAGGGTTAACATAGTAAAATTGTCATATCACTGAATGCAATTTATAGATTCAAGGCAATTCCAATCAAAATTCCACCAATTTTTTTACAGACATTGAGAGAGCAATTCTCAACTTCATACAGAAAAACAAAAAACCCAGGATAACTAAAACAATCCTGAACAACTTTGTAAGATATCACCATCACTGATATCAAGCTGTACTACAGAGCAATAGTAATAAAACTGCATGGTGTGAGTACAGGAGCAGACAGTTGAATCAAAGAGTCAGAGACAAATACACACACCTATGGACACTTAATTTTTGACAAAGAAGGCAAAATCATATAATGAAAAAGTAAGAGCATCTTCAAAAATGGTGCCCATCTAACTGAATGTATGCATGTAGAAGAATGCAAATAGAATGATATTTGTCACACTGCACAAAACTCAAGTGCAAGTGGATCAATGTTGCAATAAAATTTTAAAAAAAAGGTTTCTTTTACCTCACACTAGAGCCAGCACCATAGAGCCACATTGCATCTGTGAGATATTTTCATCTCAGTCAACAAAGTGTCTCACCCACTAAGCTTCATCCCATATCATACTGCCAATGGCTACTCTCTGAGCCAGGCAACAATCTCTCTACCCATCTAGTTCCCAAGGCAGTTTTCCACCATGCCAGACATACACATCCCTATCTGTGGCAGCCCAGTGTGTCCAGCTACCACATACTCTCTTGAACTCAATTAAATCGTCACATGAAAGAACACACAACACAATAGCCTCTGTTCCAATGATAAGATATAATTGCCCACCTAGATAAGATACAGTTTGTTCATCTAGATACACAAAATCCTGTATACATCCATCCCTTAAGAATAATCATGAAAACTTGTAAATGTGCAGAGAGAAATCTTAACATCCACCTCCATGTTCTCTAGGCTGCCTCTCCTTACTCCAGTCTCCTCCCCCTCTCTGAAACTTTTCTCCCACCTATCCTTCCTTCTCATCCAATGACAGACCTTGTTATATCCTGTACCTGCCTTCACCTATATAACGATATCAACCTACAGATCAAAGACTCAATGTAAAACCAAATACACTAAATCTAATGGAACAGAAAATGTGGGAAAGCCTTGAACTCATTGGTATAAGAGACAATTTCCTCAAGAGGATACCGATGACTCAGGCACTAAGATCAATGTCATTAGTCATCAGGGAAATGCAAATCTAAATGACTTTGACATGTTCTTAATATGAAGCCCAGGAGTGGAGACTGGAATTGAATTTGACATATTTTCATGCTCACAAGTTCAGAGGTTTTAGACTTGTGCCTCATTTTACATTGACCGATAAATTACTAATAGAATTAGAGTCTTCAAGATGTGAACTTCCAGTGGTCATCTCAAGAGAAGAAGTAGTTAGTGGAGTACTAGCCAAACTAAAGTCTTCGACAGGAGCTGAGTGTATTAATAGCTATGTTCATTACAGCTAGCACAAAAGTTTACTCTTAATGAGTGTTGAATAAATGCTTTTGGTTGACCCATCAGTGATCCTGGTCCTTGAGAGAATCCAGGAAAGGGTTAACTCCATACTTACAGAAACTAAATACTAGGAAGTGATACAGATGAAGAAATCCTTAAAACATACCGACTACTTTGCCTTTTGATGTTGATTATCAGTGACAAGAGCCTCTTACTTTGTACAACTTGACACTAAAACTTTCCTAGTTACTTTCAATCTGTTCCTGGCTCTGCCCCGTACCAAGGCTCAAGCTGTGCTTCATGCTCTGTGGCCCTTTCAGGAGCATACTGTGTTGCCATTTGTCCCTACCCAGGTGCATCTGTCTAGGCAGTGGCATGTAGCCTCTGCTAGTGACACATTTGTCTTTGTTCTGTACCTTTATCTAATAACCAATTCTTCTTCATCCTGTCAGAGAGAAGATAGACTAGGTCTAATCACACCATTTGTCACAATCAGGACGCCGTGTGCTAAGAAGGGTACATTATTGCATTATCTAAACTAAGTGTCTGTGCAAATCATTTTGACAATAAGAAGATGCTATGACTTACCAGTAAGGACATTACTGCAAATGCAAATGCACTCTAAATTATGAATTAAGAATAAGAAAGTCAGCCCTGTTTAGGCTCACAATAGCTTCCTTAAGCCTTCTTCAAAGTCTCCCAATTATGACAGCTGGTCCTGCTTCAAGCCTCCTTTGTTTATGTTCTCACTCACCAAGGGCAGAGAGTAGGTACAGTTTTGTCCAACACCATTACACAGGGGCCACTATGGATGACCAATTGTTATAAGTGGATTCCTCTTTTCCTTACCTTTGCCACCAACTTGAAGGAGATATAAAGATGCTAGGTAAATCCTACTTTCAGTTCTGGGTTCTGAACACAATACATTAGATCTTTGACATAGAAGATGCATTTTTTCATCTTTTTTCTCAACATCCAGATGAAGAAGCAGAAAGAGAATCTTATGTATGGACCCCTGGTAGCTGTAAGAGGATATGAGGTCCTGTTGAACTCTACACTCATTTACTACCGATGTGGACTTAAAAGAAGCCTGCCAATGGCCTGGCTTTTATTTTTTCCAATGAATTCATTTAATTTGATGATACATGACCACACATGACATTGAAATGTTTTTAAAGAACTTTTAAAAAATTAAGTTTATAGTGATCAAAATGCTATGTCACCTTTCTTCTATATCCATGAAGGTTAGTCCAAGACCACATCAGAATCTTTTTAAACCTACACAGTTAGTTTCCTTACAGAATGGTATACCGAATGGCACTTGTAAATGACTTATTAATAATCTACATCAGCCTATGTATTTTAAATCATTACCAGGTTACTTATAATCCCAAATCAGTGCATTGTAAAGAACATAAATAGCTGGTCAAAACATAGAGGGTGAGTGACTTTGCATGTCTAACCCCAACTGATAAATCTAGGATGCAACTGCTACGCCCAAGGCTCAGGGAAATGGTAAAGAGGGGCCGAGAAAAGATTGTACAAGCCAGAGTGTTAGGACAAGCACTTCAAGTTAGCACTTCAAGTTAGCACTTCTAGACATGACAGGGATATGGCACGCTTAAAATCTCAATATACTCACTTAAACAAGACATGCATCATGACAGCACCACCTGACACAAGAGTAAGACAGGGAAGACTTTCATGTGGCCCCACACCTTGGAAAAGAGCTATAGATAGTTAACAGCTGCCAAGAGAAACAGAGTCAGTTTTCTTCAGAAATGAGCCCCTTGATAGGCTATCCAATCCCAAGTAGTCAGTCCTAAATACACGTTCATATAGACAATATTAATTTAAAAAGAAGGCAGTAATTTGAGAGGATGTAGGAGGGACATGGGATGAGTTGGAAGGATGGAAATGATTTTAATACTCATCACGTAAACCCTCAACATTTTAAAAAAAATTAAATTAACAAAAACAATATAATATGTTGTTTCTCTGTAGTTGGCTTAAATCATTTGTGTAGATGGTTAATTGTATGTTGGGGGCGGGTGATAGTTATTCCCTATTCTTCAAACTTTATAGAAGAGAAAGGTGGTCCCCACCCCTTCTTTCTTTCCACCCTAACAGTCTCAGTCCTCCGCAAGGTATGTGGTGGATATGTACAGTTCTTGATGTTGGAAAGGAGGATTTGAATACATGGGCATGGAACTTCTGGCAGTTCATCTGCTGAATCACCCGGAACTCCCTTTGTCTCTCCCCTCTGCACATTTGGGTCAATGAGACTCTTGTCACGAGGCTCTTACATTCCCCTCTCCTCTGAGGAGGTAAATAAAGACCAGCCAAAGGATAACCAAAGATTAATTTCAGTGTTCACAATAGCAAGTGAGGCAGCCATCACAGCTTGAATTTTATCAGAGCAATCAAAGCAGGCTGAGGTAATAATGGCAACCTGTAATTGGAGGCTGTTCATTTGGGAAAGCAAATGGCAATTAAAAATGAGGTGCCCTAAACATCTGAGTGGAACTGTAAGTTTGGTTTCCTCTTGTTTTAAGTTGGAACTAGGCATGAAGATTAAGAGAGATGTCAATGATTTGCCTATTTCTGACCAATTTTGGCTGATGATCCAGGGGTTGTTAAGTTTCACACGTAGTTTCACAATGGGAAACAGCTGACTGGTGTTCTAAGAATAGTGAAGCTAGCAGGCTGCCTCCTTGGTTGTAGTCAGAATTCTAGCTTTAACTGTCACCTGGCCATTGTACCTGATATGTCCTGCCACCCTGTCGGGTAACAAAGAGAATGCGGGATCATGGGATTATGTCCCCTTTTTCAGTAGCACTTTCACTTGAAAAGACTTTTCTTAAGTCTTAAATTGAACAACAGACATTGTAGGGGCTTATTATGTTCATATAGCTAAGCCATATCTTTCAATCAGCTTAATCATGAAGGAAGCTAAATATGGGAAAAGGAATAAATAAAAAGTAAACCTTCAGGGTTGGGGATTTAGCTCAGTGGTAGAGCGCTTGCCTAGCAAGCGCAAGGCCCTGGGTTCGGTCCTCAGCTCAAAAAAAGAGTAAACCTTAATGGAATTGAAGCCTGGTCCTTCTATGAAAAGCAAAAGTGGTAAATGGTAAGTCATTAATCTCCATCTACTAAGGTTAAACTTGATTATTACCCTCATTGACTCCTCCAGCCATGTGGGGCCTTAATATTCAAGCTTATTTAAAACATTTCTTAAGTGATCAGGAAAAAAAATTAAAAAACCCGATCCCTCTCATTTTCTTCTTGCCTGAACTATGTGTATCTTAAACCTTTTAAATGTTTTTATATTTATATAATTGCTTTAATTTAGTCCTCATATGTTTCCAAACAACTGTTTTAGAGTGCATTTCCCCCTTTATGTTCCTCTTGGTGGCATAGTGATTGTCCTTCAAGTACAAAAGTATCCCTGATATTTGGGACTTTGACCATATGGATACAGACATAAAGCTGTAAACTGTTATAGGCACCAAGAAGTCTGAGCATACTAAATAGTCTGAGTGTGCATATACCATGTATCTTGGCAGTAGGGGTGCAGGAGAATAGGACATTGTCCAGAGGCACTGACATATCAGGAGCTTGAACCTCAGCATTCCTATACATGGAGATTTTAGTGTGAGCAGTTATGGTGATGGGAATGCAGGTAGGACTGGGCTGGAAGAGAGCCTTCAAAGGTATTAGAGGAATCCCATTGAAAGTTCAGTGATGTGCTTCTGACCTAATGGAGTTATCTATCTAGATATTTTGTGTGTGTGTGTGTGTGTGTGTGTGTGTGTGTGCGCGTGTGCGTGTGTGTGTGTGTGTGTGTATCTGTGTGCATGTGTGTGTTATATACACATCTCTTTGAGGTTGCGTGTGCATGTGCTTGTGGAGGCTACAGGTTGGTGCAGTATGTCTTATTGAAGAGCCCAGAGCTGATCAATTCAGGGAGGGTGGCTGTCCAATGATATCTAGGGATCTCTAGGGATCTACCAACTTCTGTTCTCCCAGCAATGGGATTATGGATGCACAGCAGTGTTCCTGGCCTCTTCTGCCTGTTTGTGTGCTAATCTGCTTGCCTGCCTGCCTGTCTTCCTTCCTTCCCTTCTTCCTTCCTTCTTTCTCCTCCATTCCTTTCTTCCCTCCTTCTTTGCTTCCCTCCATCCCTCCTTACCTCCCTCTATCTCCCCTCCTTCCTTCTTCCTTCCTCCCTTCCTTCCTCTTTCTGTCATCACCTACTTCCTTTCTTCACTCTCTCTTTTCCCTCCTTCCCTTCCTTTGACTTTTAGAATGTGGGGCTAGATAACCAAACTCAGGTTCCTAATGCTTCTATATCAAGAACCTTACCAACAGAACCAACTCCACAGCACTTATCCCAAAAACGTCTGATTCAAATGATTCTCTTCTTATTTGTATTTCCCTTCTAGGGAAGAGGTCCAAAGAAAATACACTTTCTTTGCTGGATACATGGAAATATATTTTCTTTTATACACTTTTCTTGTACTCCTGTGAAATAGAAGTTGCATTCACATCCAGCTTAGAAAGTTGAGGTACAAAGGGAAAAAAATCTCCCTTCACAAGTCTGGTTTTGGGAAGAAAAGAAAAGAAACATATAAATGTATTGAGATGCGGAATTATGAGTTCTGGGATTATGTTTTGTACTGTCAATGTCAAAGAAGAAGGCTCTAAATGAATTAAGGTGGGCATGAGAATCTCCTCAGTTTTCTTAGTTCAAATGTGAGTCCGAAGTGCTAGAACAGTGTAATATTGTCTCTTTACCCATAATAGTCACAACCAACGGCACCATAATAAAAACCAAATCAAAAGAAGACTGAAAAAAATATGATCAAAACTTCATATGATGCAAAGTTTTGTATGACTTCAGAAATAAAGGCGCAGAGACCCAGTAAAAACCAAGGTTAGAAAACAACACTGAAATGTGATTAGGCAGAGCAGTGTGATGCTCGACCGTGCTTCAGTGAGGGAAATCTAGCATCTGCTTGGGTTATTTTTAGTGCTGTCCAACAGTTCTTCTTCTGAAGGGTGAGGCACAGCCCTGTGGAAGGAGGCTCTCATAACCCCACCCCCATTAGACAAGAATTGATGGAGAAATTCCCATGACCTAACTATAAGCCTGGGAGGGTGGTTGAAGCTGCATCCCAGAGTTTTGTGGTTTGCTTTCAGAGAGGATTTTACTTTCTATGACTAACAGAGAAGAGGAGAATTCTGGTTTTTGGGATTCACTCTGGGGAAGAGAGAATGGCAATAAATAGGACAGAAAATCAGACCCAGAATTGGCTCTGAGCATTCCCTCCCCTTAAGTATACATTTTACCCTAAGTGCCATAGATTATCACGATGTTCTAAGACTCAATCTGTTGGGTCTAATGACATCCAAGTTTTCTCATTGCAGGGACAGTGCTAAAGGTAGACGACCGCCAAAGTTAGGTCTCTGTGGTTGAGCACTCAAATATACTTAGACATTAAGTGATGGAGTGAATAGGATCCAAATACATTGTATGAAATTTTCAAAGAATTAATAATAATATTCATTTTAATAAATAAAGTCATGGGCTGGGAAAATGACTCAGTAGTTATAAGCACTTTCTAATTTCATAGAGGACCCCGCATTTTCCAGTACACACTTGGTGGCTTGCAACTACCTGTAGCTCCAGTTCCAGGAACTCCAACACTTTTTTCTATCTTCTGTGGGCTACAGATATCTATATAGTGCACAGACATACACATCCAATAAATAAAACTTAAAATCATGAATGCCCCAGCTTCTCTTTCCAAAGTCTTCCATGAATCACCATGACATACAACTAGAAAAGTATCCATTAGAATAACATGCCGTTCAAGATCCTGACTATTCTTTCTTCTCTCTTTTCTCCTTCTCCTTCTCCTTCTCCTTCTCCTTCTCCTTCTTCTCCTTCTCCTTCTCCTCCTCCTCCTCTTCCTCCTCCTCTTCTTCTTCTTCTTCTTCTTCTTCTTCTTCTTCTTCTTCTTCTTCTTCTTCTTCTTCTTTTCTTCTCCTCCTCCTCCTCCTTCTTCTTCTTCTTCTTCTTTTCTTCTTCTTCTTCTTCTTCTTTTCTTCTTCTTCTTCTTCTTCTTCCTCTTCTTCTTCTTCTTTTCTTCTCCTTCCTCCTCCTCCTCCTCCCCCTCCTCCCCCACCTCTTCCTCCTCCTCTTCCTCCTTCTCCTGGTCTCTGTCTCAACATAAACTATAAAAATACCACCTTTGGAGTCAACCAAGGGCTTAAGGGATCAGAGCAGCCTTTGATGTCTATTACCTGGAGGACCTTTGCCCAGGTCACTGCAGCAGCTGGGGTTGAGGAAGACTCTGATGCAATTCTGAAGAATGGTGATATCTGAATTACAGCAGTGACCTTGCCTCAGCCTGATGATGCCACTGAGGAGTTTATAGTTTATGAATGAAGGGTGGGAGACACTAGGAAAGTTTGAAAAAAATAGCAAGATGATGCCTGAGATCAAAAACTTCTACTCCTCTACCATGCATGGACAAAGGTGATGTTGAGGAGTTCCTGGAAGTGATTCTTGATGGACTAAGCAGGAGGAGTTAGCAGGAAGAGGAAGCTATAAGGGGTGGAAACAAAGAAGGGAGGGGCAGCATTGAGCATGACTTTGGTCCAGAGCCTTTCTGTGGGACAAGCATGCACATGGAAGATGGCGATGCTGAGTGTGCTTTGGTCTCAGTTCTTAACAAAAATGTTTACATGGAATAACATTACTAAAGCATGCATACACACAGATGTTATGTATTTTCAAGTAAACATGAATGATGTTTCCCCGTGACTTTGGTCCTTCCCTCTCCCAGTTAAAGCCTGCCTCCTCTCTATTTTTACCATTTCCTCCTTAATTGCACCTGTATCTGTACCCAGGCTCCTTTAACATTAGCTTTTCTCGAACTCTGACAAGCTTACATTGAGTTTACAAAGTCCCAAAAGACAAGAAAGCAAAGCCAGTGACTCCTCTCTAACTTCCCCAGCATTGAAGACTTATGAGCCAATCAAGAAGTGAGACTCTGTTTACCTGGGTAGTCATGTAAACTTACGTCTAAGGTACCAGGCCAGTTGGGTTCCATAGAATCACTCTGGGTTTGTTTAGTTAGTGTGTGTGTGTGTGTGTGTGTGTGTGTGTGTGTGTGTGTGTTATGTATGTGGAGGATGTGCATATATTGGAGCAGGTGTGTGCACCTGTGTACACATGGAGGCCAACAGAGGACTTTGTATGTCCTGATGTGCTCAGTCATTCTCCAAATTATTTCTTTGTATCTCTTTCTGATTCTGGAGCTAGGCTGGCAGCCAGTGAGTCTCAGTTATCCAGTCATCCACCTGTCTCTATTGCAGCCCCACAACTCTAGCATTGTAGGTACACACAGCCATATCCAGCTTTACTTTTATGTAGGTTCTTGGGATTTGAACTCGGGTCTGCTCTTAGTTGTACCTCCTAAGGCCCACCCTCAGTTATTAATAAACAATCTGGTCAAGTCTGGAGATGCTAGTGTTCAGAGTCTTGGTAATGCCGTCATTATAAATAGAACTCATATGGATGTCTCCTGAGAGGCTCTGCCGGAGCCTTACTGATACAGATGAGGATGCTTGCAGCTAAACATCAGACTGAGCATGGGGACTCCAATGGAAGAGTTAGCAAAAAGACTGAAGGAGCTGAAGGGGTTTGCAACCCAATAAGAAGAATAACAACAAACAACCAGACCTTCCAGAGCTCCCAGGGTCTAAACCACCAACCAATGAGTACACATGGAAGGAACAATGGCTCCAGCTGCATATGTAGCAGAGAATGGCATTGTCTGGCATCAGTAAGAGGAGAAGCCCTTGGTCCTGTGAAGGCTTGTTTTTCCAGGTTAGGGGAATGCCGGGGTGTTGAGATGGGAGTGGGAGGGTAGGAGTGGGAACATCTTCATAGAAGCAAGGGGAGGGGAAGGAGAATGGGAGAGGGGAAAGAGAGGATAACATTTGAAATGTGAATACATAAAATATCCAATAAAAAATAACAGGAAAAATAAATAGAACTCATTAATATTGAAATCATGATAACAAGTCTATTCCCATAAAATAACACTCACTGATAATTCCAAATTCTTAAGGGATCAGGAGAAGTTATCAGTTTTTCAAGTCTATTCATAAAAGTACAACTTAGTAAATTGTCTTTGACAATTGATACCTTGATAACAAAATGAAAATAATGGTTCCTTAATGCTGAAAACGGGCAGAAAATGTTGAGATGTGTTTAAGTTCTTTATTTAACTCCTGGGCCGTGAGTCTAATATTTAATTCTTTACTCTTTCCATTCCTCCTCACCCCTCTGAACTGTGTCTTGTGATTGCTATGAGTGATCCAGAGCCCTTCTGATTCAGCCACAGGCAGATACCAAGAGAACTGCAGGCCAACCTGGAGCACAGGGCTCTGTTCCTCTTTGATCCTCATTTTAGGAAACCATAATCCTGCTCTGATCTGGAGTCCCGGGGCTCTCCATAGCACATCAGCAGAATAAAGCCCTTAAGTCCTACATGAACCAACTGAACAATCTTTCTTCCCTTGGACCCAGAATGTATTCCTCCCTAGCCTGTCTGACCTTCAAAATAAAGTATGTTCACTAGTGACAATCAAGTGACCAACCTCATCTCAAAGAAGTCAGGGAGACCACCCCCCAGTCTAGAGGACTTCTGTGCCTTACCCAGCGGACAGCATCCTATATGAAGCAGCACAAGCAAATCTGAACAACTACTGCCTTCCTGCCAACTGGCTGATCGCTTCCATTAGGTCCAGTTTCATACACACTGCTCACCTCAGACTTAACAAAAGCACACAGCTCTCTGAGGTTTTTGGATAATTAAATCTGAAGACTCTACTCACATAGCATCATGTTAAATTCTTATGCTTTTACAACTTGCCTTCTATTACAAGGGTGTTGGCTGTGAGTTTAGTGCTGGATTAGGAAATACTACTTTTCCCCTTTGATTCTTTGACAGAAGAGCATCAGGAGGGGTAAGACTTTGTCCTGTGAGATACTTAGGGTTGCCTTTTCTATAATTAAATGTGTACCTGCCTGTCTTAAGTCTATGCTACTTCTTAGTGGTAGCTCACCTGCCCGAGTCTTCTGAGGCCAGAAACTTCAGTCTTCCGTGTTTAGCACCTCAAAGTAAAACATCAGGGGGTGTGCAGATTAAGTAAGGATTTATTGCTGGTGCTCCTTTTCCTGGTGAATCAGCCAGAAGTCTCTCTGGCTAAGCTGCCTAACTGTTTGTGAACCAGAGAAAGGAAAGGAAAAGAATTAAGATGTTTCATACAGGCAAATGTGCACAGATACACATATAGTCAAACATTCCTACACCCATATTCTCGCCAGGACTGACAATCTATCATAATCAACTCCACAAGCATTCATGAATGCTTACATATATGCAAACAGACATACAGATTTGGATGGATGGATGGATGGATGGATGGATGGATGGATGGGGCAGAACTCCCCAAGCTAAACCATTCAACCAACTTTATTTTTTTTCTCCTGTCTTTTATACCTTCTTAGACAAAAAGTTCTTTAGAAAATTACCTCAGAGATAAAATGTTACATAAAATGGGAGTTACAGAAGGATGCTGATAGTAAGTTCAAAGCAGGGTTTCATTATAATACACTTATTGAAAGTTCAAAGCAACAGTTTTTACATGTCCTAGCCTTATCCTAGCGCACATCTGTGACTCTATCCTTGGACCTAAAGGTTTTTCCTTGTACACAAAATTTCCCCAAGCCAATTTCTCCTTTTAGTGTGATTACAAAAGCACATTGTATTTCTTATTATGTAGCCTTTACTTACTTTTATGAGGAGTGGGCACATTCTATTGAGTCTAACTTTATTACATCTTTCTAGCAAGTAAGACTATCTCTAAAAAAACTTTCTTCCTAAAATTATTTGAATCAAATCAGGAATTCTATAGAATCATTACCTATTTGTCTATATTGCATCACTACAAAATAGTACATCTTTGTAGGCCTGCAGAAATCTGCTAAAAAGTGTAGATCAGTACCTAGTGATCTTACATATTTAATAATAACAAGAAAACCATACTAACAGCAGGAATCTTTCCTTAGATGTAATCTCCTCAGCCTTGACTAAAGAAACAAATTTGCTGTGGATTTTAGTCCATGGAAGAACCATCTCAGGAAGATCACCTGTGAGTTTTTAGCTTCTAGATGGCTCTTGGCAGACATGACATAATTTAAAGCGATGGTGCCAGCTTCAAGGTCTCAGGCTCTCTTCTGGTCCCTTCAGGCAATATGTGCACAGATACACTCAGGCAAGCATTTATACACATAAGATAAAGTAAAAAAAATGCTAAACAGAACTTTGTAAATTATTTTTAAGAAATTACAAAAGACTAAAAGAAGTTGAATCACCAACAATCATAAATAGTATTGAGGAAAAAAGAAACTATTTTAAGTTTGCTGGTGCCTGTTTTATGAGACAAGCTGTGGACTAATTCTGGTCAGAAATGTTCAGTAGATTCTGCAGAGATAACATCTAAGCCTACTATTTTCTTTCAGGAGATGACTAGTTATTGATTTTATTTAATTAATAATAAAAGTATTTTAATATCTACATTTTGTTGTATGAGTTTTAGCATTTTGAGTTTTGAAAGAAATATTTTCTTCATATAAAGCTTGTGGGTCATGAGTTCATAGTAGTCCTTTGCTCTTTAATGTCTATGGGGTTCATAAGGAACAGTCCCTAGTGACATCCATAATAAAATCCTCCAGTTCAACTGTACGAATTTGCTTTTAATTTTCTTGGTTTTATTGGTTTTATTCATCTTTCTTTGCAGAATGTTTTGGTGCATTTCATTTTCTCTATTTTGCTTTTACTAAATTTATTGGTCTCTAGTTTTAACCATTCTCCTGTTTAAATTGTATTTTTGCTTTTCTTTGCCTCATGGGGGAAGTTAGATTTTTGATTTTAGATCTTTGTTCTTCTGTAATGTACATTACACACTATATTTATATGTGCTTTGTAACAGAAACACTGTTGTTTGTGTTACCTTGACTACAGTGTCATAAAATTTATGTTATATTTGATTTCCATTTAATAAAAATATTTATTATTTTTCATTACTGTCCAAATGTGTTACTTAGAAATGTATTGGCCAATATACAAATACTTGGGGATTTTTCAGCTTTTTTGAGTCATTTGATTCTACTGTTTTCTGAGATTATATTCTATACAATTCCCTTTATCCTCTATTTGCTAAGCTGTGTTTTGTAGAACAGACTATGTTCAGCTCATTTCCTTATGAATTTGAATGTGCTCTTTGTATTCTATCACAGGACAGAGTAAATATTAATTATATATTATTATTTGGTGGGCTTGATTAGGCAGCATGCACTCAACCTCGTTTACCTGTTGCTCTGTCAGAACTGAGCGGGGTGAATGGGTGTCACCAGCAAGGTTTGTAGATCCATCTTTTCTCCTCCCAGTGTTTGCCTCATAAACTCTGTGCCCATCGATAAGTGCATGTGTGCATACGACTGTTGCATTTTGTCAGAGAACTCAACTCATCAATATGTCAGACCTTCATCCTTGATCAATGTTCTTGTTCTGAAACCTTCTTTGTCTTAATACCAATAAAAAACCAAAGCGCTCTTTATTTTCATTTGTTGGTGTTGTTGATTTAGATTGATGCTACTGTTGTACATTTCTCTTTCTCTCTACTTTAAACTTGTTTGCTGTTGAAGTGGCCTCATAGAAAACATATAGTGAAGTATTGTTCTTTTATATCAATTCTAAGTGTTTTATATTAATTCTTTTATTCTTTGGTTATCTTTACAATCTTTGGCAGTTCAAATACACTACGTATAGATAAAGGGTTTTGTAGGAATTATTTATTTGATTTGTCTTGCCTGTTTGTATATGCAGTCCCTGGATCTGGACTTTTGTTTTGGTTACTGTTAATAACTTTGTAAAAATTTTCATCATTATTGTAGAAATAATTTTAATTTCTCTTTTGTTTAATTTTCTCTTAATTATAATTTTGCTATTATAATTATGCCTTTTGAAGATATTACAAAAATCATGGATATTATGCTTTCATTTTCTATATTTTCCTCTATATTTCAGTGTGAAAGTTTG
Organism: Rattus rattus; assembly: GCF_011064425.1. Taxonomy (NCBI): domain Eukaryota; kingdom Metazoa; phylum Chordata; class Mammalia; order Rodentia; family Muridae; genus Rattus; species Rattus rattus. Next base: position 54,071,596 of record NC_046155.1, on the reverse strand, counting down.
TGCCAACATATTCTCCTTGACACTCATTGAATATTTACTCAGCCAAGTAAAGGTATCAGATAAGATCATTAAAAGCATCGTGTATTTCTTTTACAACGTTTTCAATGTCTAGAATTTATTTTTATTCTTTTTTGTATCTATTTATATAATGCACCTGTTCTTAGATGTTGTTTGCTATTTTTTCATCAGAATTCTTAGTATGTTAGGCAGAGTTGTAAATTTTATGCCCCCAAATTTCCAATCTGTTATACCTGAATTTTGTTCTGATGTCTAGTTTGCATCCAGACTGTATGTTCTCTCGTGCTGTACAATTTTGTTTAATGTTGAACATAATGCATCAGGTGCCAGGACTTGAGTTAAATAGGCATTTGGTGTGAGGGTAACACTGACCTACCAAGTAATTAGACCACGTCTGCTTATCAACAATGGTTCTTCCAGTGCCATTGCCTTTTGTAGCCACTGTTGTGCTTGCTTTTCCTTAAGAACTCATCCAATCAGTTGGTAGTTATTTACTTCCAGGTTTGACGTGTCTTATTCTATGTCCTTTGTTTGTTCGTTGTTGATTTTTTGATTTGTTTTGTTTTGTATTTGAAGATTGCTTATAAAAAATCTGTTGTTATTCATGTTTTTCTGCCTTATGTAAGCGAGTTGGCATTTTGCCCTTGCAGCTTGCACTATTATTTCTTTACTTTGCCTTCTTGACATCTTAACTATCATGTGTTATGGGAAGATTTTTCTCTGGTCATGCCTATTTGGATTTATAAATGACTCTTTCATTTGACAAGAAGAGAAGGAGGCGGAGGAGTGTGGAGTGATGTCTATATGCTGGTGAGGGCAGGCACAAGATAAGGCAAGGCCTATGATTGGGCAGAAAAAGTAAGGCAGATACAGAGTTTTGGAGAGAAGAGAGAGAGGAGGAGTGGGGAAGAAATGAAAATGGAGGAGGAGAAGGATGACCCACCCCCATGTGGCTTTAAAAGCCACAGGTAGCTTTGAAAATCTTATAAGGGATGGATAAGTCCAGGACAATTTGTCTTATCTAGGTGGGTGGTTTATATCAATATTAATTGGCTCTGAGTTTATCGCGTGAACATTTTGTGGAGTGAGAATTTGCTGATATAAATATAATTGACAAATTACACGTCTCTAGAGTTTTGATTTTACCAGGTTACTGGGAATTGTGACTATGGGACTGGTGTAGAAGCAACCTGAGGGAACGTAGCAAGTCAGGTGAAGACATTTTGAGAGCTCTGGGCCAGAGAGTCTGCCGAGTCTGGCTGGCCAGATGAGACCGCTGGCACCATGTGGCCCACTGGTGCTGGTGCTGGTGTGAGATGGAGTTCCATATTTTCTATTATTTATCCCTACCAAGAAGGAGAAGGAGGAAGAAGAAGGAGGAACAGGATGACAACGACGATGAGGAACATGGGTAGGGAGAGATTACCTCCTTGAAAAACTTATGGTCCTTACAGTTCCTTTAGTTTAAATTCAGTTGTTACACAAGAAATGACTAATATAGTTTTTTCTCCACTTTCCTTCCATGAGTAAAGAAGGAAATATCCCTTCTCTAGGGTGGGGCAATGCTATAGTGAGGTCTTATCACCTAAAAAGAAATTTTGATTGTCTGGGATACCATGGCTACTTTCCAGAATGGTTACCACTATTGCATGTCCTCTCCAGAGCCTTGGGCAAATACATTTTGACGTCTTACAAAAGTGTGGCCTCATATTGAAAATCTCATCCCCAAGACAAGGCATTCCTATTCTTTCTTTTTTTGTTATTTTATTTATTCATTTTACATCTGATTGCTGCCCTGTAGGCATAAATTCTTTGCAGCCTACTTTTAATAAGCGTCCAACTTCTCCCCTAGCCCATCACTCAACAGAGGTAGTGGAGGAGAAAAGTTATTAGGATACAGGGGAAATGGACCTGTTCAGCAATAGTTCCTTGGGGGCAGCGTTAGCACAAGTTGAGCTCAACAACACTATGTAAGGCAAACCAATACACGCATGCTGTTAGCAAAGAATAGAGAGGCAGAGCAAACCAAACCAGTACTCAGTGCTCTTTTGCCACTGTCTGTGGGGTCATATTTATACTCCTTCATCAATTATCCTTTCATGTGTCTGCTTTAGCAAGACATCCTTTCACCTATGTGGCTCAGCCGAACATCATTTGATAGAACCAACTTCCAAAGAAACCAGAAGTTTCTACTTCACTGCCCCCCTCCTCTCAGTCCCCCTTCACACAGTCCCTCTCCCCATTCCCTTCCCCTTCTCCTCTAAGAGAGTAGAGGTCTCCCTGGGTGTCTCTCCATCCTGGCACATCAAGTCTCTGCAGGGCTACGTGAATCTTCTCCCACTGAGGTCAGACAAGGCAGCCCATTAGGGGAACAGGATCCACAGGCAGGCAACAGTTTTGGGAATAGTCTTCACCTTCCGTTGTTGGGGAACCTACATGGAGACTGAACTGCACATTGACTACATATGTGCATGTGAGGGTTGGAGGGTACATTCAGACTATGTGTGCTCTTTGGTTGGTGGTTCATTCTCTGGGACCCGCCCCCCCCCTGCTACAAGGGTCCAGGTTAGTTGACTTTGTTGGTCTCCTGGTGGTGTTCCTATCCCCTTCAGGACCTTCAGTGCTTCCCCCAACTCTTTCAAAAGACAACTTGATTTCCTTCCAATGTTTGCTGTGCATCTCTGCATCTGTTTTAGTCAGATGCTGGGTGAAGCCTCTAGGAGAACAGTTATGCTAGGCTCTTGTCTGTAAGCATAACAGAGCATCATCGATAGTGTCAGGGATTGGTACTTGCCCCATGGAATGGGTCTCAAGTTGGGGAAGTTATCAGTTGGCCATTCCCTTAGTTTATGCTCAGTCTTTGTCCTTGCATTTCTTTTAGACATGACGAATTTTGGTTCAAAAATTTTGTGGGTGGTTTGGCATTTTATCTGATCTTAACTTTGGTAAGTGGTTTGCATCTAGAAAATTACCACTCCACTTAAAATTTCCAAATTTGTGGGTTACAGGCTTTTGAAGTAAGACCTAATGATTCTTTGAATTTCCTCAGTGTCTACTGTTATATCTCCCTTTTCATTTCTGATTTTGTTACTGTGGGCACTGTCTCTCTGTCTTCTAATTAGATGGCTAAGGATTTGTGTATCTTGTTGATTTTCTTAACACGCTCCTTGTTTTGTTGATTCTTTCATTCTTATTCTTAAGCTAGTTCACATCTTGTCTTTGAGAGACGATGTACTCATCCCTCCTGCCAGTTTAGGGGACAAATCTCAGCTGTGATTTTTTTAATCACCATCTTGCCAGACTTCCAGGGAATGGTTTCTGTGAATTCAGTTCTCTGATAGGTCAAGGAAAAGTCGGCAGTTTTCAATTTGTTTCTTTATCTTTTACTGAAAAGATGGGGTGATACTGTCCAAGAAATTTCTATGTTGACACTAAAACTGGATGTTTTCCTTTACATTTTAAAAAATATTATAATTCAAATATGATTATATCACTTTCCTCCTCCTTTCTCTCCCACTAACTCTTTCTACGTCCATTCCCCACAACTTTCACCAACTCTGAAATTGATAGACTTTAAAAAAATTATTATTGTCACAGAGATACCTGGTAGATATATAGATTTATTGAAATAGCATAACTATAACCTACTGAGTCAATTTAGCATGGCATCTGCATATATAGTTTCACGGCTGACCAATTGGGATTAGATAACAAATTAGGAAGCTCATCCCTAAGAGGGATGAATTATCCCTCTCTCAGTACTCATTAGTTGTCTGCAGTTCTTTGTTTTTGGTGGGACCATGTGAGATTTCTCCCTCCACATTGGCCTGTCTTTTAATAGTGCCACTGTTTAGATCTTGTTTAAGCAACCATGTTGTTGAGTTATCATGGGTGAAACATCCTTGTTACATTTAGGAAACACAATTTCATATCTAAGTCCTCTTGACCCCTCTTGATGCTATACAACTTTAAGATACAGAAGTTGTGTTGTAGATGTGTCTTCTGGGGATAAATGCCTTGTGATCGGTTGGTTTTGCATTATGACCATTTGTGGTTTTCTGTATGTAATATATATGTTCTTTCAAGGCTGTGGAGAAGGTGAATAGATAATTTAATTAACTTATAGATTTCAGCAGAAAACTTTCTCATATAAAGACAAGGCCATGTTTCTATAATAGCAAAACAATTTTTGTCATAACTTGACATAATAGATATTAGATAAATACTCTTTGGGTGAATGAATTAATAACCTTAATTAAACTGACTACACCCATGAGAAGGCCAGGAACTCACAATGCAGTGTCTAGACCATAATCCTACTCAAGAGGAACTGATATACATGACCTTACTTCAAGAACAGAAAATTTCCAAAGCAAAATCAAGGCTTGAATAATTACCTCAATCATTTGTCAAACTAAGTACTTTAGCCAAATATCCATGCCTCAGCAGGAAATATTTCTGCCCAAATTACCTGGATAATTTATTGAGCCTTCCACTTGGCTTTCTCTGTGGTTTCCAATGGTCTTTTATAAGCCTGCACAGCTGAGATTTACCAATGTTTGGCTCTGGGGAAGAATGCTGGGAGTGGTGAACAAAAAGACTGGAAACCAACAAGATTTACCAGCATTTTTCATGGCCTTCTTTTTAGGTTATTTGTCTATGAATGCAGGAAAGTATAATCATAGAGTAAGAAATTGAAGTACACACACATTTGTACACACCTCATGTTTATGTTCTGCTTAGTAATTACATTACCTGAAATTATGTTTCTTTTTTATTGTTTCATAATTTCAGTATCTGCATAATAAATTTTATTTATTCTCACTTCCTGTCCCTCTCCCTCACTCCTCTACCTCTCCCATTGGAGCCTTCTCAGTGGAGCCTCTTTGTTCATGTCATCTTTTGTGTGTAGCCCATTTAGTTTAGTTAGAGTAACCTGCCTGAGCATTAATAGGACATCATTCAATGGAGCAAGGCCAATTTATCTGCGGCTACACCAATGAGGAAAGTGATGTCTCCCCCCAACAAACCCTGATGAAATGTTGCTGAGACTACTCTTGTGCAGGTCTTACCCAGATAACCACAGCTTCCGGGAGTCTGAGGGGACAGTGCCTGTGTTTCTGCCCAGAAGGTGTCTTTCCCTTGCATATCTTCCCATCCTCAGCTTGTATGTTCTTTCTGTCCTCTTTTCTACAATAGTCCATGAAACTTGAAGGAAGTAATGTTTCTCAGTGTTCTAATTTCATGTGTTTTCCTTTCAAACTCGAGCTTGAAGAGAACAAAGACTATCTCTGGCTTGTGATTCTCCTAACATGAAATTAGCACGTGATGATTGACAAGTAAGCATTCCTTGAATAAATGGATGAGTGAATGAATGGGGGAATGAACTAATGAATGTGTGTGTGTGTGTGTGTGTGTGTGTGTGTGTGTGTACATCACTGAAACATCAAGGAATGGATACAGAACCTCTTAGTGCAACTGACGCCTTGTATAGCTTACCACTGTGATTAATTTTAGTCAGACTGCATCATTGACTCGCACTGTGCTATTCTGCTGACTGGCTACTGTGATTCAAATATTTTTTAGTCACACTGAATCTATTTTATTATCCACAATGTAGGAGCAATCATTATACACTTTACAATATAGTCAATATACTAATTGTTGTGAAGATTAATGTAGGATTTACTAGTGCTTTTCATGTAGTACCAATTACACGTTAGTCAATATTTGTTATCTATTTCTCCAACTCTGCATTCTAGTCTAATATAAACTCAAATGCTTCCTTGTATCTAATAGTCTTTTAAACAATAAATGCTCAGCATATAAGTAGATTAAGTTTCTAAAGTTACATCTATTAATTTTATTATATATGTTAATTTATTATTATTATATGTTTAGAGTGATGGTGAATTATTGAGGTTTGACTTTCCAATTCCTAAATAGAGCCACCATAAATATGAAGTCTGAACTATCCCTCTTCGATTTTAAAAATAGACATTATTTCTCTTCCCCATGTATATGTTACGGTAGGCACATTTTCCTCAAAATGTAAATGTCATGTGTACATCGAGAGTGTCACATAGACTTGTGCTCTGTAAGTTGTCAGGGTGTGTCTTTAGCAACATTGACCTCTGCTGTAATATTCTGAGAAGCCTTGAGGCTGGACCACCTGCGATGTGATGTAAAACAGGTCTTATGCATTGTATTTTCGCAATGTTTGATATTAAATCATAGCACAAACTTCTGTGAAACAAGTCTTATCATAAACTTCTGCCCCTTCCTGAAGAGACTGCAGGATCTAATAGCAGCTATGGAGCCATAGACTTTGGATATTTTTATTGAAAGTAGATATTTTATACAATATGTTCTACTTCTCTCAACTCATCTCATCTCCACCGCCCCACTCCAACCCATATTCTTGTTTTAAAGTTCTTTTTTTTTCTTTTTTTTGGAGTGGGGACTCAACCTAGGCCTCTCTTTGTGGGCAAGCGCCTACCACTGAGCTAAAAACCCCTCCAACCCATATTCTTTCTTGTTCTCTCTCATCATTAGAAAATAGACATAGCTTTAAACAATAACAATATAAAAACCAAGAGCCAAAGAGAAAGCACAAGAATCACTAGATGCAGAGACACACACATTGATAAACAGAAATTTTATAAAAACACATAATAGGAAATCATAATATATAAACAAAAATAAGGAAAACAGGAAAAATGTCCAAAGTATTATAAGACAAAAAAGCTTAGAAAATACTATTGAGTATTTTGTGTGTATTGGTCATCTACTGCTGGGCATGGGAGGCATGGGAGGCATGGGACCTGGCATTAAGAATGGCTTGTATACTTAGTGAGAATCCATTGGAGAAAAATAAGTTTTCACTTGCAGTGGTTAGCAACTGGAGATAGCTTCTGGGTTAGGGATGTGGACTTGTGTCAACCTCCCTTCTCAGTGCTTGGACCCCAACTGACTTAGACATGTGCAGGCCCTAAGCATGCTGCCACAGTCTCCTTGAGTCCATATATCTATCTATCCAACTGTGTTGAGAGACCTTGTTTTCTTTGTGTACCCTATTATTCTGGCTCTTAGACTCTTTCTTTATGACTCTTCTTCCAAAAGAACACCACAAGAAGAGGAAGGTATTTCTTTTTCCTTCAACCTTTTAATTCTTCTAATAATTCATTCATCAATCCATCTATCTTTCCATCCATCCATCCATCCATCCATCCATCCATCCATCAATCCATCCATTCAGTTTCTTCTATGTGTAGGTGGAAGGACCAATCACTGTGAATAGAGCAGAGAGTACATGTCGCCTCCATCTCCGTCCCGCAGAAAGGAGTGACACCATGACATTCTTCTCAAAGCAGTTTATTCAGGAACCTTTCTTTCTGCATGCAAGCGGCAATCTCTCTTTTCTTTTCTTCTCTCTCTCCCTCTCCCAGCCCCCGAGCACACTCCCTTATATCCTCCCTCAACTCCGCCTCCTCAGTCCAGACTGCCTAATCTCAGTTCATAGGTCCATGTCATATGGCCTGATCTTGTGTCATGGTGCGTCTGCGCAGCTTTCACAATGGACATGGCTAGTTTCAGGTGTGTGAGGAAGTCAGGTGCTAGTCATGAGACTTAGCTGCAGTCCCGGGCACCATCTTGGGACTGCCGCCACACCCGCTCCCCACAAGTACAAAGCACCAGCACTTCCACCTCTTAGGGCTTACTATCCTGTATCAGAAGACAAATTATTTCAAAAATCAATGTGTTTGATGTATTAAATGCTGTTTTATTTCAAGAAAAATATCAAAAGAGATGAAAGAGAGAAAAAGAAACACTAAAGAATGGAAGCTGAGAGATGTTAGTAGATAGGGGGCGTGAAGGAAAGGAAAGGTTCTGGTTTATAGAGGAAGTGCCAATCAGGACTAGGTGATAACTGGCCATAATGGCATTAATAATTAGAAGAAGTGACCCAAACATAGGGAACATGTCACTTGTTACAGGGAAGTTTGTATGTCTGAAGTTGAGAAGCAAACAGGAGGACAGGTATGAAAGGAGTGTGGATTTGAAGCTTATTTTGCCACGAGTCCTAGTTTACTCTAGGAAAACAGGCCTACTCACTGCTTGAACATGCCAGCACCTGTGTCTTCTATGACATGCAAGAATTAATTCAAACAAATTGAACCATAAGAGAATAATGACAGCTGATACTACTGTAGACGAATATTGAAAATGTCTTAAAATATGCAGGGCAATGGTGAGAAGGGAAGAAATTTTTTCACATCCATCTCCAAGTATCTCCTATCTCATTCCCCTTCTCCTAACTTCTCCTTACTAGTGCTCACTGATTTTGGGTAGTGTATGTATTACACATGCTTTCAACTCTGCAGTCATCAAATATTCCAGATTGATGGTATTCACAGAAACATCCAAAGTGAAACCCAGCCCAGATTGTTAGATTTCTGCTCAGCTAAAAAGTTTCTGAGGCATCAAACTTCTGAGGGAAATGTTTGATGGGGGCTTTTCATTTCAGAGGTTCTTGCCTATAATTGTTTGGCTCTGTTGCTTTGGAAGCTGGGCCAAAGCAGTATATCACCATGAAAATGAGAAGACGGGAACAGCTGCTCACTTCACGGCCAGAGAGAGGAGAGGAGAGTGGCGCCACACAATTCCTTCAAGGGTATGCCCCCAAATGACCTGCAGCCGCCCCAACAGAAGCCACCTCTTAAAGAGTCCATTACATCATAACAGTGCCACAGACTAGGGACCAAGCCTTTACATAATTCTCAGAGTTTGAGAGACAATCCAAATCTAAAGTTTTGCATACACGCTTTGGTAAAAGGTGATTATGGTGACCAAGATGATCGTTGTTGCCAACAGTAACCTATGACTATAGCTGAACCTATTCAGTTTTGTGAGCAATGGGACTTCTGGAATGCTCTGTCCGGTCAAATCTGACATCTTCACTTTATAACTAAGAAAGCTACGGTACATACAGAGACATACCTGGGACCTAAGAGTAGAACCCAAATCTTTGGGTTTGGCTTTTTGCTATCTTCCATTGATGGACTTCTCAGTCAAAGAGGGAAAAGGGAAGGACTGAGTAAGTAGTGACTTTCTGGTTATTTTAATAAACAGAGTTCCCCTGTAAGAGACAGGAACAAATACAGAGCTCTATAGTGAGGCAACATGCAGAGGAGAGACCTCAGCAACCTCTGTCCTATACAAGATGTCTCCATAAATACCCCACCTCCACAGGGTCCATGGAACTCTGTGGAAGAGGCAGAAAGAGTGGAAGAACCAGAGGGCCTGAAGGATACCAAGGAACAAGGCCCTATACACACACCAGGGCTTATGCACATATGAACTCACAGAGGTGAGGCAGCATGCCTGCACAGGGCTGCACCAGATAGGGTTCCAGAGCTAAAAGTAAAGGGGCACATATACCCTATCCTAACCCAGAAGGTGTCTTTAATTGATAACTATTTGTAAATATATAGAGTTTTCTCCAAAAGAGTTTCACTGGGGAAACACAGTACTCATAAAAGTAGGCTGCATGCCCAGTGTTAGATCAACAATGGCAAACAAATTCAATGGCATCCTTGGAGGGTCTGCGTTTTTGGTCAGAGCCTTTTCCCCCTTTTTAAAGGTTATTTTTATTTTTATGTTTATTACTTTATTTTTGTTTGTTTACCCTACAGGAGATATATATATATATATATATATATATATATATATATATCTTCCAGTTTTGTATTTTTATGAGAATTTTTCTCTCTCCATGTTCGTGTTTTGATAAGACCTGAAGGGAAAAGGGAAGTTCAGTTTGGGTTTCATGGGCTTCAGAACAAATGAAGCCTGAATGAAATAATTGAGAGGCTAATTCACTATGGAATAGCCCTGACATAGCCACTGAGCTATTTAGAACAAATTAATGAGCCCATCTGCCTGGAGACACAAACTCAGAATTCCCCCACAAAAGTAGAAGTTTCTCAGAACATAACTGTTCTTGCTAGGAGGCATTCTTAACAGCAGAAAGTTTCACTAAAGCCAGACACTGAAGTCATAAGTCCACTCTTTTACAATGTTTACTGGACAATCAGTAAAGGAAAAGATTTATTGTAAAAGAGCATAAAATATTGTTCACTGAAATATGATTAATAAATTATGAACTACATGGTGCATGTGATGAGTTTTTTATTTCCACAGTGCTGGAAAGGACTGATAGGTATTCTCATCCTTTCTATATATAATTGGGATATGATGCAGATCTAATGGTCTCCCAATGAATCACACCTCCCAGGATCCACCACACTTAGCTATCTCCATTTGATGTTAAGTTTTGCTCTGGTTGATAAAATACTCATAAATGACTCATATATACGACAAGATCATACTTGGGGCTAGATGGCCTTTAAACCATGCAGAAGCCAGCTGTGGGTCCTTGAGGCTGAACAGTACTCATGACTCATCATCCTGTAACATCAACTACAGAGAGGAAGCCAGGGTAAGCAAAATTTCCCAGCCACACAATGCACAGAAATATAAGCACTGAGATATCAATGTAGTAGTAATTCTGAAATGGTTGGTTATATATGCATAGGAACCTTTTGCCATGATCTTTGCCAAATTCTTTATCCTAGATATGAGCTTTCTCTCCCGTTAAACAAGATTAATAGTGTTCATTTTATGGGAACATTATAAAGACTAAATGTAATAATGAATTTGTTTACCCACATAATAGCACAAGCTAAGCCTTTAAGTAAGTTATATATTGTTATTTTCCTGACTCTTTATCTGCAGAAGACACAATGGTAAATTTGGAATGAAAATTTAACTACCATTTTTCCATAAGAACCATGCTATAGTCCCATCGATGATGATTAATAAGGACAAGAAAGGTTTTTCCTTCTTATAGAGGATTTTTGGAACTTGTTTTATATAAGAGAAAAAAATCTGTAAAAGCAGTAACTTTTACCTAGTTTTCAAATACAAAGCAAATTGATTTGTTTTCAAGTAATTCAGTGGGCTGCACATTTTGACTAACTGGTAACGACAGGGAGTCTCAGTGATGATACCAATTTTGAAAGGCATATCACAGACTCAGAACATAATGGAGGAAAGCGGCCTATTCATTTTTGAGTCACGCATACCTGATGCTGACTCAAGCTAAATGATGACACAAATGACTTACCAGGGTATGTGTTTGTAGAAAATGCAGTCTAATGGTGTAATTATGGGGGAAATCACAGCCCTCTTTGCCAGGCATCCTAAACATTTCTTGTCTGAAGCTGTGCAGTGGTAGATCTGTACGTCTGAAAGGATAATGTGTTTGAAGGAGCTGAAGGGCCCAGAGTGGCTCTGTCCATTGAAAATAGATTTGACGCTGTGGAGAGCATCATTATGTCCAACAGACATTCGAGCTGAAGCAACAAACCTGGAAGATTATATGATGATGCGATTGCTTAGCTCGACTCTTTGTGTTGTATAATGGGATCCTCGGGCAGCTATTGACTGAGTTGGTAAAGTTAGTAAGAGGGTAAAGGAAGTGCACGACACAGGGTTGGAGGCCAGGCTTCAGACCTGCTGGTTAACATATCACAATCTGCCAAGCTCTTATACTTCATACAGAAATTGTCTTCATTCTGATAACTATAGGGGCCTAGGGTTGCTTTCTATAGAACCATAGGTAAGAGGAGTGACTGGATAAAATAAAAGAATAAAAGAAACTTTGCAATTAATTGATAAGGAGGAACAAGTTGCATCAAGGCTGCTTGAAAATGCAGAGAATCAAAGAGTCTTCACTTAACCAGAGTGGATTTGAACATCCCAAGACCTGAGGTAGACATAATCAGCTGGCAAATAGGGAATTAGGATGGAGAAAGGCCAAGGCAGAGGCGTCAGTGTGTAGGCTACCATGAGGATATGGAAGGGTACAGACCAGAGAAGCATATCTAACAGAAAGTTCCTGATTCCAGCCCAGGTCACTCTTAAGATCTCTACCATCCAGTTTACAGTAGCTCTTTCTGAAAACATTAAGGAATGACTGATGCTCAAAGAAGCGACCTGATTTATAGCCAATAGGTCTTTTCATTTCAATCCCCATGTTATTGCCACATCATTATTTTCCTGTAAAGTTTTGCTTCTAGGAACCTTCTCCCATTTAGTGTAGCTCAGTGGGGAGTTTGACAGTACTGGCTTAGGTGAAAGGAAAGAGTTAGGTGACAGGGTAGTTCTCAACTTAAGTGATTTTGATCCCCAGAGTGTAATAGAATAGCAATGAGCATCCTTTAGGATACAGGAAGTCTACGAGAAAAAATTAATTAGCCGCTAAATATCAATACCTGCGAAGCTGAGACACTCTAACCTATACAGATAATATTCTGATTGGCAAAGGAGGCCTTCATAAATGATGTACTACACAACTAGACAATTTGAACAAAATAGCTACAAAGCAGATTCTGCTCACACGTGATTTTTCTGAGAATGTTGGTAGCATTGCTGCTAATTAGAATCCTTTCCTAAGGTTCCTTCCTGATCCCACATTCGAATATTCTCTACCTACATGATTTTTCAAAACAGCTTGATTGACATGAGAGAAAAGTGGGGCATCTTGCAATTGAAATACAATGCGGCAGACTTAGGCAGCACTTGCATATTGAAATCAAGCCTGCGGAGATTAGAATCCCTGACCCAGGTAGATGCCTGAAGTGAGCTAGTTCACATCCATTACTTTTTTTTGCTGTAATGATATGTAGTAATGAATTGTCCTGGCTGGTTTTATGTCAGTTTGACACATCTCACTGGAGGGAACCTCAATTGAGAAAATGCCTCTTTAAGATGTGGCTGTAGGCAAGCTTATCTGGCAGTTTCTTAATAAAGTGATTGACAGGGGAGGGCCCAGGTCATTGTGGACTGGCATACTCATAGAAAGTTGGCCCTTGGTTCTATAAGAAAGCAGGCTGAGCAAGCCTTGAGGAGCAAGCCAGTAAGCAGTACTTCTCTGGGGCCTGCTCATCAGCTCCAGCCTCTGGGTTCCTGTGCAGTTTGATCCTGATTTCCCTCAGGGGTCTATGATTCAGGATATATACAAAATAAAAAAGAAACCATTTGCCACCCAAGTTGCTTCTAGCCATGATTCTTCCCCACATCAATAGTAACTTTAAGACATGGAGGTATTGGCATAACTAAATGAGACAGTCTAAATAAAGTGTTTAGAATAAGGTCATTAGGTGTCAGTTTTGGGTTTCCACAGTGGGTTAGTTTATTGCCATTTTCAATGGCCACGAGAATTTACTATACTTTAAAAATGCATTCTATTCAAACAAACACACCAGTTTAATGTATAAAGTCAAGATGTTCTTAGGATTATTAGAAATTTAATTCTGTTCAGCAAACAGAAACTCATTCTTTAATACTAATTTTTTCCTGAGAAGAATTGACAGGATTGGGAGCGTCTTTCTTCTTGAGATCTGGCTGTGACCTCGGTGATGATATCACAGAACTTTAGTACAGTGTGTAGGAGGGGAGGGATTGGGTCCTCCTCTAGTAAGAGGCTATGGGTGAGCTGAACTTCTTGTGTGGTTTGTAAATTATACCTGTATAAAAGTCAAAGAAACTTAGGCTGACATAGAAAACTAGAACTGTGTCCTCTAAGAGGGGCTACTCAAGGCTAGAGAGATGACTCTGTAATTATAAGCACTGGCTACTCTTTCAGAAGACATGTGTTTGATTCCAAGCACACACAGATGATTACCACCAAATGTGACTACAGTTGTAGGGGCTGTAATGTCATCTTTTGGCTTCCATAGTCACTAGGCACATACACAGCACACAGACGTACATGGAGACAAAACGCCTATATACGTAAAATATTAATAAAAGGTAAGAGTTGCTCCTTGCTCATGAGTTGATATTGTAAGTAGTACACATCACTAATGGTCATAGTTGGGTGTAGTCAGGGGAAAGCAGAGGGAGTTCACAATGGGAAGGGCTCCGGAAGGCTACACAAGGTCTGAACAAGAGCATCCCCCCACCTCCAGGATTCCTCCACGTCTTTGAGGAGAGCTGTTGTCTGCCCTAATAAAACATTGCTTTTATTCCTCTTTTCCTTTCTCTGTGCCTTGTTTCCTTCCACTCTCTGTGCCTGCAGCTGCCAACCATCATTTTCCCGTTGGAATACGACCTCTCTTAGTTCTCTGTGATTTCAGCCCCCTCGATCTTCAACTGTCACTCGAAGTCCTTGTAGAGAGCACTGCCTCGTCTCCCTAGTCTGTGGCCCTGTCCTCTCTGGCTGATTCTGCTTTCCTTGTGTGGGCCTTCTTTCCAGACTGTTCAGCTCTTTGTCAGCACTCCTTATGCAAGACCTCATAAGAAAATCTGGCTCATCCCAGGATGTAGGAGAACAGTGTAGTTCATGATAGAACTATGGGGAGAAACTTTGAACTCGAAGACAAGACTGGAGCTTCCGTTGCCAAGTCAAACATGTGCCCACATGGCTTTAGGCTGCAGTTGGGTAAGATCATCTCTAATGCTGTGCTGGCTTCATTCCTAAGAGGAATCGATAACCTCTGAGCAAAGTGCTGTTGCACTGAACTCAGTCTCTAGCTCATTATTTCCTCTGACCGCTTTTGACGACTGTCCCTGGAGGGTGACGGAGCACATTTTTAATAGTAAACTTTCTAGGAAATATTAGACTGCTTTACACTGAAAACCAATCTATGGCCTTAGTGACCCCACTCCTAAAGAAAAAGTGTGTCCTTTCCAGATGAAGACAACCGTTTTAGACAGCTGTTCCAGAAGACGCATCTATAACTGGATTTGTGCCTGACCCTGAGACAGGTCCAGTGAAAGGTTTTGGCCTTATCGTCTTTGTTCTTCTCTTCCATGTCCATCTCAGAAGGGGTCATGCACCCTCCTTCTGTTCGTTGAATGCTCTGCAATTCAAGTATTTCTAGTGAATTCTGAAGAGATAATTCTGCCTAGGCCTTCGCAAGTTTTTCCCTTCATAGGGTGCTTTGTTTGTTTTAAATCAGAGCTGTGACATCATCTATGTTAATTTTTTAATTACTCAAAAACAGTGAAAGGGAGAAAGAAAAAGAATAACGAAAAAGTCGGGGAGGAGGAGAAAGAAGAAGCAGAAGAGGAGGAGGGAGAGGAGGGGGAGGAGGGGGAGTGAGATGGGGTTTCTCATACCTTGCAGGTCAGCTAGAAGCAAAAGAATTATCTATATTCTCATGCCCCAGTAACAACTGCAGTTAGAGTTGTCAAAAAATAAAACTTCAATTTACTTCTGTGGTCAGATGGTTTTTTATTTGCTATTTTCATGAATGGAGTAGATACCTAATGCAAAAGGGGAAAGACCTATTTTCACTAGTCAGGTTTAGCAGTAACAAAGAAACAACAAAAGTGTAATTAGAATCTAGCCTCTGCTTACCGCAGGCTACTTCTCTTGTGGTGGAGTGGTCGTTCTCATCACACTGGGTAATGTGGGCTTGGTTGGAGATAGTTTCTCCACCAGCCTGTTGACCTGGAATTTTAGGCAGTGTTGTCTAGCAGGCCGAGAACTCTCTGAGGAATTATGGGATTGAGTTCAGATTTGAGGGTCAAAATAACTAGCGTCTCATTTCAGGAGAACATGTCAAGAGAAGAAAGAGTGAGAGGTGGCCTCTCAGTATGAGGGGAGATTGCTTTTCTCTCCCAGAAGTCTGTACAGTACCTTCAGGTACTTTAAAAACTAACCAGCTGGGAGGAGGACCTAGGGTCAGTTGCTGCTTGAATTCTCTATATCCTGTGATCAATGGTGTCATGTCTTTGCAATCAGATTTCTGGTGAGTGACCCTGTGATGGTAATGCTTGTATTGTTGTAGGGGTTTCTGAGATTCGTCAGACAACTGCTCCAAGAGGAATATTCATACTTGACATCGACATACTTGACATAATCTGTGACTTCTGGGGGCAGCATTTGCTCTTCTACACCCAGGCAGGCTAACTCCAATTAATGTGTTTGTTTATTTAAATTTCCATTTTAAAGCAATCCTATACAGGAGGGTGTTTTTATATGGCTTTTCAAACACCCTTGGTGTTACCTTACCCCACCCTTCCTCTGCTTTAGATTCCCATCCCTTCCCCACCAGCCCCATCTTTATTCCTTTTGTTTTTAAGACTGGCTACCTGTGTTCTGCTTATTCTCCTCCTTCCCTTAAGCTCCTTCTTCGCTTCCTAAAAACACCTTACTAGTTTCTTGACTTCTATAGTTGTTTCAAGTTAAATACACAATGGTGAGGAGTCAAAACTGTGATCCATGTAAGACAGAGACCATGCAGTTTGCCTGTTTGCCTTTCTGGGTATGGGTGATTTCACTCAGTTGAACTTTATTCGATTTCATTCACTCATCAGAAAATTTCATAATTTCATTTTTATTTATAGTAAATAAAATTCTAATATATATATAATTCTCTATATATAATTCTAATATATATAATTCTTCAGTTGATGGACACTTCAACTGAAGTGTCTATTTCTGCTTCCTGGATATTGGGAGTAGAACAGCACTGACATGAATGAGCACATAGCTCTGAGGAGTGCAGATGTCTAACAGTGCCATAACTGGGCCATAGGGTGGATCCAGTTCTAGCTTTTTAAGGATCCTCCATAGTGGCTGTACTAGTAGGCACTCCCACCAACAGCGAACAGGATTGCTTTTTCAGGATCAGGTTTCTAATGCTTGAGAATCTACATTTTAGTTTGGGCTTGAGGGTCAGTATGGCACCCTATCAGTATCCCCACAACTTTTATTGAGTGGAGTTTAATCCCTTTCTAGACACAGGTGATTAAAAATGTGTCAGTTTTAAAAATCATTTTTTTTAATTTGAAAATAATTACTATATCACAAGCATGCTCCCATCCTATTTAAAGGCCTTGGCAATATTATGGTATCCTAATATTCTCTGTTAAAGGAAATATATCACCCTTAAGAAGGATAATCTAGTATAAAGGTAATTTATTTTGAAGCAAACCTGGATCAGATCATTTTGTGGGTCATCCATTTCCTTATGCACTCTGCCCCTGGTGGGCATCTCCCTATTATTCTTTCATGTCATAAGTTAGCCTGCCACTAAGAATCTTGAAAATATATTGTGCGTTTCAGATTTATTTAATTTTTAAAGTATATATCTAGAAAATCTCAAGCTCTGTGTCAAAGGACTTGAGGATTGTTAAAGTTGGCAAAAATTGCTTTCCAAATGACAGTAATTTACAGCCACATCAGAATATATGGGAATGCTTGGCCTTGCAAAGACCAGAAGTAGCTCCTCTAGATAAATAACCAGGAAGCACACAGTGTTGGGGAGAGAGTCTGACATTTTGTAAACAGGACCCTAGAAAAAAGGTGTTAGGTAACTGTCTCGGGAAAGTTAAAAACAGACTTCTGCCTTCCTGGTTCCATTTCATAGGGGAAGGGGTGACCACTTTTTTACCCCTGTCTATCAGCCCAGTGTCTGAAAGTGTGTGTTGATTTCAAACCAGAAGTTCATTTTTCTAAGGTTAATTTTTCCAGTAGCTGTTGTGCTATTTTTATATAGCTGTTCATGCTAGGTCAGAGGCAAGCTACACTTGCAAGCAGAAATTAGCTGGCACAAGTCAAAAGCATCAAGTGATAGAGCTCATAATTCATAAAGCCAGCCGTACTCTGCTTGGTGGTGTCTATAAATTATTCTGTATTCAGGACCTTTCATTAATAGGCTTATTTCAAATGTGGACGGATCCCTGAAACTACAGAAGTACTTAATAAACCACTAGGGAGCTGTGGTGATGTCCAATGGAAACAAACAAAATAGCTCAGCCCTAAGTTTGTATCAGATGAGGAAACAAGGTACCCCAATAGAGAAAAGGGAAACATCAGCCTTGGGGAACAGTGGACTTGGACAGCATTGGAACTGTATACCAGGGCATCTCAGAGCTCATTCTTGGAGGACTGGGTTGAAGAGTAGAAGGAGCTAAATAGTGATGAATTCAAATATATGACAAGCTATCTTTGAATTTATTGGTGTCTTCAATCACATCTACAAAACAGGATACTTTTATGTCCCCCAAGTCCAAGTGAGGATGTTATCCAGCACTGTTCACTTATACTTTTTCAACCCTCTAATTCTTTGATCAACAGTTTTCAAACACATAAGGGGTCAATGAACTCGTGGTTGTTATTGGTACTGGAGGGAAACAAAACAATTTGAGCTAGCATAACCAAGGAAGAACATTTCTTGGATGGTGTAACAGGTAGTGTTGTCAACTTGACAGACTCTAGAATTACCATGGAAATGGGCCTAGAGCATGTCTGCGAGGGATTGCCTTAATTATGTTCATTGGTATGGGAAGAGCCATTGTAATTGTGGGTGGCACCATTTAGTGGGTCAGATCCATGGCTGAGTGAAAATGAATGGGTGTCCATTGCATTCATGGACTACTCTCTTCTGATGCTGGATGTTATGTGACCAGACACTTTCATTCCTGTTCCCTTGACTCCCCTGCCATGATGGGATGTCAACATTTTTGAACAGTGCGCTTCCTTAAATTGTTTTTGTTAGAGTACTTTATCACAGAGACATGAAAGAAAGTAAGACAGAAGGATATTATTGCAATGTCTTATAGCATTCAGGGGAGAATTGGATAACAGAATTATTAAACAGCACAAATATTAGGACAGGTTTGACAAGTTCAGGAAGTTCACAGACCCACCAATGATCTGACTAGTCATCATCCTAAGCATCTCATTCTTTCGTCCCTTAATTAAGACTTCCAAGCACCTAAATCAAATGTACATGTTATGTTTCAGCCCTCCATATGATTATTTCTAGCCATCTGCATGTGTTTTGGAGATCCATCTCAGAAAGAATAAAACTGAGCAAGCATTGGCTCTGAGGGCACATACCCAGGAGAAGACATTTAGATGATGCACCGAAGGGGCTCAAAGTATATTAGAAAAAAGCTAAAATCATGCTGTTGTTTTAGTCCCTCTTGGATAGATATAATAAAATACAGGTAGTATGGTATTTAATAATTAATTTTGCTAGCTCGACAGACATTTGACTGTCGAGGAGCATGATGTCAGTGTCTTCACCACTGAGGACCTCCAGGCTGCATCACAACCTAGCTGATGACATCACAGTGAGGAAACTTATCAAGGAAAGATCACATGGTGAAACAGGAAGCAAGAGAAATTCCAGAATCAAGCTCTCCCTTACTGTAACAATAAGCCATTGTAAGGGGGTAACCATGTCCCGAGAGCGTATCTTAGACCCTTCGGCTGGCAGGGCTCTTAATGTCAAAACCCACCTACACTAGGTCCTGCCTCGTATTGTTCCTGCTATCTCTCCATATTGCTACAACAAGGGTTAAGCTGTAGCACAACAGGTCTGGCAGGCGAGTAATTATTTTTCACTAATGCAAATAAAGACGATGCTCAAAAGATATGAAGAGCATAAAAGCAAAATGTCTCATGGGATTGAAAAGAAACCTACAACGTTGACAGACACAAGCAGGGTGGACCTTTGGTGGGGAAAGGGGTTATTATGGGCTGAACAGCAAGGGCGTGCATGCGCGGTTAGTTAGGGGGGCTGCCTTGTTTGGACCACAGGCTTTTCAGACA
This sequence comes from Rattus rattus, assembly GCF_011064425.1. Taxonomy (NCBI): domain Eukaryota; kingdom Metazoa; phylum Chordata; class Mammalia; order Rodentia; family Muridae; genus Rattus; species Rattus rattus. The sequence goes on along the minus strand of NC_046155.1, from coordinate 54,051,939 downwards.
GAGGTTAGAAAGCTGCTGCAAAATGTGGGTCTTGGATGTGTGATTGAGAAGCAGAGATAGATTAGTTAGATAATGGAGATGTGGAAGTGTCCTCAGCAAAACTAACAAGATAATCAAATTTGTGCTTTTAGGAGACAAATCTGCTTACAAAAACGTTCCTCAAAAACATATTGGTCCTAACAAGGCTGTGACTTTCTGTACTTCCTGGATATTTGATATGCACAGGCAGCCTAAATAAGTGATTTCCCTACGCTGAAGAATGCAGAGGTAGGAGGGGGGTGCAATGCTGAGGCCTTTAGCGCTGTGCATATGCAGCAGAATGGATCACCACTACCTAAATCAGACCAGAAGAATGAAGTGTGCCTTGACAAATCCAATTACCTGGCAATGACATCTGTGAAATTTAGGTTTGAGTTGGTTGCGATGTGGCATTCTTTGAGACATATAGACAAGAGCCTCATTTTTCACGTATCTTGGTTTCTGTAGCCATTGTCACCTGGCAAATTCTTTTTTTTTCATATTTAATGATTTTATTTTAGTATGTTTATAATAGTCAAAATAAGAGCATGCACTTCATGAATTTGAAAATACTCATATACCAATTATAATAGCGATTGCTCTCAGTTCATATATAAATCAATTCCAGATAAGAGGAATATGGGTTTCTTTTTTTTTAAATTAATGCTTAAGATGAAAGAAAAATACCTGACTCTTCCCAAACTGGACCCATTTGTCTCTCCTTTTTCTTGTCTAGAATTCGAGTGTAGAAGTCTCTGGTCGTATAGTGCAGCCTGGATTGAGATGCAGCCACTGTTCTTTCTTAAGACACTTGAGCAAGTCCAGAGCTTACTTCCCTGGACAGAAAGCAAGAGAGTGGGGACCAGCTCTCCCACTGGGGAAGTTGTCTTGGCAGCTCGAACATTGTCCTTTTGAAAAGTGATACTCCCTCACATTTAGGTGCCCGGGGTCCCTCCTTGACATGTTTGTAGGTTTGCCATTAGAAGATGTGAGGCTTGTATTGACTTCTGCCTTTGGACACATCACTCCTGTGTAATGAGCCCACTTGGTGCTTGCATTGAAGAGGCGCTGCACATTTCTTAACCCTGAAGCACTGAGCTCTCATCAGTATTCAAAGGGATCAGTTTCTGCTGTGTTTTGAGAAGCTAGACTTCAACTATATGGGCACATGACAACTCCATGGGGCTCAGATGGCACCCACAAAGTGAGGCAGACTTTATGACATAAAGAGGTAGTCCTGTTGTGGTCAACTGCCTGTTACAAGATCTTCACGGCAATCAGCTTGTCTTCTGCTGTTACTTTCAAGATGTGGCAGTTCAAGCACATTACCCAAAGGCACCCCACATCGAGCTCCAACATGGAGACTGCCAGTTGCCCCAGTACCTGCCATTTGCCATTACTGCTCTCTGAGTGTCTCTTTCATATCTGACTCAACACTGCCATTCTTTCTCTCCAGTGGCCAAGAAAGCATTAAAATTATCACATTTCTATTTCAAGTGTGTGTGTGTGTGTGTGTGTGTGTGTGTGTGTGTGTGTGTGTATGTGTGTGCATAAGTCAGAGGAGAATTTACAGAAGTCTTTTCTTCACACCAGTTGAAGATAATGCCTCTGCATTTTCAATTGTTAATTCTGTGCTGGCAGAGAGCTAAAAGCTGGCAGGATTGTGGTACTGTCATTTTTTTGTGGCCCATCGCTGGCTTTCTATTTTGAAAGTATTCATTCTTCCTTACCTGCCTAAAAGCAATCTAGAATTGTATCAGAGGTAGTCACACTACTGATTGGTCTGACGGCCAATAGCTGGGCAGAAAGAAGGGAAGAACTTCTGAGTGAGAGGCTGATGCAGGGGAAGAAAGCAGAAGCAGGGGATTCAAGAGGGACATGAAAGGAATATACATGGACCTTAGTGACACAGAGAGATATAGAGCTAGCTGTGTGGCTCATTAAAAGCTATTGTGGTTGGCTTAAGTTAAATGCAGTCTGTTGCAGCAAAGATGCCTATGCCTTAGGTTTCCTTAGCAGCCGAAGTGCCATTACTTAAACTGCTAAAGAGTCCAAGAAAGTCCTGCTATCTTGTTCTCTTCTTCCACCATGTGGTCCCAGAAACTGAATTCAAGTTGTTAGGCTTAGCGCCTGTTCCAGTCAACTATCTTGACAGCTTTCTAGCAAGGTTTTAGTAAAGACCCAGTTTCGTCAATATCACACTTAGTCCGTAGTTTCAGATTGTGTCTTTTAGAATTGGTTCTATTTCATTTGAGCCATTGCTTAAATGTTGGCAGGTAATTGTTCATAATTCCCCACTAATACTTTTCCATGCCTGCCAGATTTTAATGATTTTCATTTAGGTCTCTGATATTGTAATTTGTGAAATTTTGGTTCTTCCTTCTCTATACTGCTGTTGCTAGAGGTCTCATTTGTCTCCTCTCATTTGCTGTGTCTTCCTTGTCTGTCTTCCACTGTCTGGTTTTGGTTCCTTGTGAACATTATTCCATTCTTTGTATTCATTCTCAATAGATGAGCCTTTTCTAGCTCTTCAAGGTAAAAATTTATATAATTAATTTTAAACCTCCTTTCACTTATAATAATGATAGGTAAGATCATAAATTCTCCTATTGGGAAGTACTGTGCATCCCACATAATTCATTAATATACAATTTAACTAACAAGCATTCTACTCTGTTTCTTCTTCGTACACTTGGCAGTGATTCTCAGCCTTCCTAATACTGCAGCCTTTTACTGAAGTTCCTCATGGGTCAAGAGACAACTAGGAGAGTCTAAGGCTAGCAGATGACTTTCCTGGAAGTGATCCACCATTTTTTTTTTCTTTTCTTTTTTTCAGAGCTGGGGACCGAACCCAGGACCTTGTGCTTGCTAGGCAAGCGCTCTACCACTGAGCTAAATCCCCAACCCCCACCATTTTTTTTTGCATGGCATATGAAGTGTGAGCTCCAAGAGGCAAGGTCCCAAGAGAGTTCATCTTAGGATTACTTCTTGCAGCTGATGTGCCTTTTTCAATCACTATTACATAGTCTAATGGTGCCTGGGCATTAGCCCGCTCTATTGCAAATTTCCTGCAGATCAACATAAATATGAACTTCCATGAATTAATGCTATTTACATGAATTAATGACTTCATAGAATTTCTGATTTGATTCAAATAATTTTAGGAAGAAGGTTCTAAAAGACGGTTTTAATTTTTGGCCAGAAAGGTATAATATAGTTAGACTCAAGAGCAGAGTGTGACCACTCCTCATAAAATAGTAAGTAAAGTCTACATAATAAGGAATATAGTGATCTTTCACACTTACACTAAAAAGAGAAATAGGCTTGGGACAAATTGTGATCAAGGAAAAACATTCATTCTAAGTCAGATCCAAGGATAAAGCCACAGGTGTGCACTATGATAAAGCGAGACCATGTGAAACTGTTGCTTTGAACTTATAATGAGCTTATAGAATGAAACACTGCTTTGAACTTAATATCAATGTCCTTCTGTAACTCCCCTTTTATATAGTACTTTATCTATGAGGTAATTGTCTAACAAATTTTTGTCTAAGGGATTATAAAAAAGCCTGAGAGGAGGAATAAGGTGGTGGCAACTGGGGCTCTGCCCCACTTATCCACTGAATTATGTGTGTGGTTTAGGGGGTCTCTGCCCCATCCATCCAGATTTCTCTATGTGTAAGTTTGACTATCCATACATATGTAGGTATGTGCGTACATATACAAGTATGCAAGAACACATGTGGAGTTGATAAGACAAGTTGTTGGGCCTGACTTGTGTGTGTGTGTGTGTGTGTGTGTGTGTGTGTGTGTGTGAATACATATATGTCTATGCATAGTCCCTGTGTGAAATATTTTAATCATTTTCTTTTCTCTCTGATTCACGAAGGGTTAATGAGTTTTTAAGTCTATTTTTTATTGAATATATTTTTATTTATATTTCAAATGTTATCCCCTTTCCCAGTTTCCTGTTCATAAACCCTCATCTCATCCCTCTTCTTCTATGAGGGTGTTCCCGACCCATCCATCCATCCCTTCCTGCCTCCCACTCTAACATTCCCTTACATTGGGGAGGGGTCAAGTCTTGGCAGGATCAAGGTCTTCTCCTCCCATTGGTGCCCAACAAGGCCATTGTCTGCTAAATATGCAGCTGAAGCCATGGGTCTGACCATGTATACTCTTTGGATGGTGGTTTAGTCTCTGAGAGCTCTGGTTGGTTGATATTGTTGTTCTTATGAGGTTGCAAACCCCTCAGCTCCTTCAGTCCTTTCTCTAACTTCTCCAGTGGGGACCCTGTTCTTAGTTCAATGGTCGACTACTAGCATTCACCTCTGTATTTGACATGCTCTGGCTGAGCCTCAGGTACATTTACACCATGAAGTACTACTCAGCTATTAAAAACAATGACTTTATGAAATTCATAGGCAAATGGATGGAACTAGAAAATATCATCCTGAGTGAGATAACCCAATCACAAAAAAAAAAAAAACAAACCCACACATGATATGCACTCACTGTTAAGTGAATATTAGCCAAAAAGCTCAATTACCCAAGATATAATTCACAGTCCACATGGAGCTCAAGAAGAAGGACAACCAAAGTGCAAATGCTTCAAACACCTTTTTAGAAGGGGGAACAAAAATATTAATAGGAGAAAATATGGAGACAAACTTTGGAGTAGAGACTGAAGGAAAGGTCATCCAGAGCCATATACATACAGCCCCCAAACACAGACAATATTGCTGATGCCAAGAAGTGCATACTGACAGGAGCCTGATATAGCTGTCTCCTGAGAGGGTTAATGAGTTCTAAGGCTCTTGTGTGGCCAGTGAGATGTCCTTGGGACAGAGGGAAACCAATGCTTATTAAAGCACAAATAGGAGAGCTACAGAATAAAAAACAGCACTTATGAGCACAGAACAGTAAGAAAGACTTAAGTTTCCAGGGGCCATCATCTTCTGGTTCCCAGAACAGTAAGAGAGTTACAAGGTGATAGATTATCAATCTTTGGCCTTTGTCCAACTCTGTGTCCCATCTCAGTACTTGTGATTCTGGGAAGGTCCCCAGAACTTACAATGTGTTGACCCCAACCATAAAATTATTTCATTACTACTATTCATAGCTGCATTTTTGCTACTTTTGTGAATTGTAATGTAAATATCTTATATGCATGATATCTGATATGTAACATCAAAAAGGGGGTCTCAACCCCGACAGGTTGAAAACAACTGATTTAAAGGAATATTTTCTAATTTTCAAATTGTCGAGAGCTTTCTAGATTAAACCATTGGTTTGATTTTTATTTTAGTTCTGTTGTGGTCAGAGAAGACATTGTTTTAATATTCAATATTTCAAAGTATATTGAATTCTTAAATTAATGTATATTATCAAGATTATAATATGATTACATCATTTCCTTTTCCTCCTTCAAAACCTTCCTATTTTCCCTTCCTTTTTCCACCCTTCAAATTCATGGCTTCTTTATTATTAATGATATATATATATATATATATGTAGATTCACAAACACACACACACACACATGCACACACACACACACACACACACACACACGCACGCACATATATTCCTAAGCACATAAATCCAATCCAATCAATCTGTATAATACTTGTTTGTCTATATTTTCATGGAAAACGTATACATATATGTATATATGTATTTTTTCCAGATCATTGCCCAGGACATGCCCCTCTTAGATAAATTTTCCACATCCATTTAAACACATTATTTTGTGTGTAACATTATTATTTTTAGTGAGAAATTCTAGATTTAGAATCATTGGATAAAAATGTATAGGGCAACTGCAGATATGTACACCTTCTTAATTAACTTTCCTCTGGAGAATTGCCACATAGATCACTTACCCCTTCCCAATCTTCCTGTTTTGTACTATAAAACTGAATCCACTGAATCTGCAAATTCAGTCAGGGTCCTTCCATCCTGCTGGAATCGGGCCCCTGCATGCAAGAATAAATGTTCTTTGCTTTTGCATGTATTTGGGTCTGGGTTACTATTCTTCAGTGATTCACAGACCCTAACATATGTATCTACCTTCACTATTATTAGTGATGAATATATTAATTTTTAAAAGTTGTTTGGACTGAACAGATAGCTCAGCTTAGAGCACTGTTGCTCTTTCGTAGGATGCAGATTTGATTCCCATGAATAATTTTTTAAAATAGTTTATTTCTTTAGTCGATTTTATACTGTGTTAACTCTATTTTTCTTATTGACTTATTGACTAAAGAACTACAGATGGTCAATGGTTGTGGATGAAGAATTATTTCCTCCACTGATGAGTTTCTACATAGGATTTCACTGTAAGTGTTCGCTCTGAACACATGTACGTAAAAGAATGCTAAATGGACTCAGTAGGTTGTTTATACATAGGTGCACATACACATATATTTATATTGAACATTTATATATATATATATTTCAAGATATAAATTTGGGGTGAGGCATGGGAGGAGTTTGTGGGGAGTGAAGGATGTAGATACAGTTCTCATGTATAATGTTCTAATTTCTTAATTCAACCGTTTATCATACACAATGAAAATATTTTATTTTAGAAGCTTTGTTGTCATTTGTTTGAAGTACAGACTGCTTTATGCTTTGAAGGATCCCATCTAGTCTTTCTCTTCTTTGTAAGTTTTATTGTTCTCAGAAAAATCTACCCATGCCTCAAAATCAGTCTTGATTTCTGTACATTTTCTCTTGCCTATAATATTGTCACTAATCCACATTGACAGAGTGCTCCTGGTTGATATAATCTTGGAAAATTTGTTACCTCATTTTGCCACTATTTATTGACTAATATTTCTTTTCTGTCTTGGCTTATGATGCTGCCTTCATAACTTACTAAATTCAGACATATTAGAAAGCCTTTTTCTTTTCTATTTTTTTTAGACTCCTCTGTTTTGTCCCATTGATTTTTTTCAGGACATTTTTCTGCAACTAAAATGTAGTTTATTTCTGTATATTCTAAATAGATTTTAATATCTGCTAGGAGCTTGCCTGTCTTAGATTTTCTATCATGGTAACTTGGGGTCTCTTATGGCTTAGTTCTCTACATTATAATCACATGAACACAAACATATGTTCTTTAGTCTGTAAGCATTTTATTACAGAGATAATTTTATTATCATATATGATTTACTGCATAACTATTTTTTAAATATCTGAAGGTCCTTAAAGCCCTTCCCTTCAGGAACCCATAGACAATAATTGCTGTAATTTCATTCAATACATATTAATTATTATATTTTAAAATATGTCAAAATGCATTGATGTAACTCTGTGAACTATTTGTAGAATTTTAATTCTTTAAAATTTCTCTAAAAATATTTCACCGTCTTTCCATTTTCTGTATGTGCTGCATATTTCAATATGTTTTCATTTATGAAACATATATATATATATAAATGAATGCCCATTTTAACATCATCATATTCAAATCTTGCTTAAATAAATTTATAGAGGTAAAATGTAGACTATGTACTATTAATTTTCAGTGTCATATGTATTAAGAAGTTGATATAAAATGTGATTTATCAGATACTCACAGGCCATCAGGGAGACACAGCTTGCGTCCTCGCCAAAATCTGTGGCCATTGTTTCTTGATTTTTATTTTCTCACTAATAGGAAAGTTAAATACTCTTTTACAACCCCATTGTTTACTTGTATCTCCATGGTTACAAATTGATTGTTCAGTGAAATTGGACCCTTGTATTTGATAAGTTTTATTTAATTTTTATTTTATTGATTTGAAAATTACAGTGTGTGTAGACATTTTGATCAGTTCTACCTCATATCCTTCCATCCAACACCCTATCTCCATATCCATTATTTTATTCCAAATTCATGTATATTATTATTATTATCATCATCATCATCATCATCATCCCACAGGGTTTACTTAGAGCTGCAAGTACATCTGTTTGTAGAGCTCTATACCGGAGCATGGGCAGCCTTTCAGTGTGCACATCACAGAAGAAAATCAACCCTCTCTCTCTTTCCCAGGAACCATCGATGGCTAAAGAGCTCCTTGGGTAGGTGTAGAATTTCGTGATCACTTCCCCTGTCCATTCTTGAATTATGTCAGCTCAGCCTTGTACATGTCCTGCACATATAGGCACAGTCACTGTCAGATCATGTGTATGATTGCTCTGTTGAATCCAACAAACACTGTTTTGCTGTAGACACCAACCTACTTTGACTTTTACAGTCTTTCTGCCCTACTTTATGAAGAGGGGATTTGATATAGATGCCCATTGGGGAAGATCACTCTGTGGTCTCTTCTTCTCTGTCCTATTTTGTGTAACATCAAATTCAAAGATTAATTTTGAAGTTAGCAAACATGTTTAACACATTGAGGTTTTATGTCAAGTAACAATATATCTTCTATTTTACTAAAGAATTATCTTTTCATAAAGTTCATTCTCTACAAAGTTTCAAAATTTTATAAGACTTACAACTTTTGAGTAATACCTTTCTCCTGCAAACAATATTGGATTTTGTAACTCCTAGTGCAGTGGAATCATAATACTTTCAGATAATTACATTGATTTGAATATTAGGGCTTATTGACAAAATTATCAGAGTGTAGAGAAATAACAGCTTTCTAAATTGTGTTCTTTTGTTTCTTGGAGTTTCCATATCTTTTTTAAGGAGCACACTCGACATAAAAAGTATCTATAGCAGAGAATAATGGATGCTAAAAGAATGTCATTTTCTCTTCTTGGATGCCTATTTCTGCCTCTCTTGATGTTTGGTTAGGGCAATGTTTTCATTGTGACCAATAGAACATAGGTAAAAGTCACCTGAAAGATTTATATTTTCTGTAATCACTTTGTATTCAGATATACTGCATGGATGCACAATAATTTTCCTTATAAGACATGGATTAGCAAATAAAAATATGAATACTGCCCTTACAAATCATTTGTCAGGAAGAATCCAGAAATACCCCTCAAACCAAGACTATTGCCACTATCTTGATTTTCCGCAGAATAATAAGCGTCCATTGCTGAAGACACAGCAAGCTTGAGCTGCAGGGCATAGAGTAATCAACACATAACTGGCCAGAAAACTTCCTCTCTGCTGAGTAGTTTCCATGATGATAGAAAGTAGTAGGCAGTTTTCTGTAGGAATATACACATCCATGGAATTTCTACAGGTCCTCCTGTGTTCTACAATGTCAGCCTATCTAGCAAGGTGGGCCTACTTGTGCAACAGTAGCAGAAAGGTTAAGGGGTGCGGGGTGGGGTAACCACCTGCTTTTGCCTTGGATTTGAATCCTGCTCAACTAGAAAAAATATGTAGGCCTAGTACTAAACTTGATTAAAAGTCCATGGCTCAGGAAGTTACAGAGCCTATTGAGGATACAAGTGTTGTTTTCCAAAGGACATGTTCTCAAACTGCCTGCTAAATATTTATTATGATCTCCATAAAATACTGCTGCCTTCTTGGCCAGAGAAGGATCCCTCTGCAGTGAGAAGTAGCCAGCAGTTAACACAGAGACTCGTACGAGATCTATGTACTGAGATTGAGTACTGACTGCTCAAGCGTTAAATGGGACGTTTATATCAACACTCTCTTCAGACCCACAGGAAGCATCACAGAATAGAGGCAAAAAAAATTTAAAAACTCAAGAGCAGGAGGAGAAGGAGGAATGCTGTGGAATGCTGTCTTCTGAACATGGTGTGCCCATTCTACCCATGAACTCATTACAGCTTTGATTTCCTGAATAAGATTGAGCTGATAAAATCAGTTAGCATTCCAGCAGCCACTGGACTCAGTGAGTTGTGAAAAAAAGAGAGGACACGAAGGGTAAAGGGGGCATGGTAGGAGTACTTGGAAGGAGCATGAGGAAGACTTAGGGGCTCCTGAAGGGTACCCATGATCAAAATTCATTTTTGCATGAAATTGTCAAAGAATCATACCTATTCTCTTAAAATATGTTCCATTAAAATATTATACCTAATCACATTTCCCCCTACTTAATGGATAAACACAAAATATACAATTACAGACTTTGAGAAAAGTGTACTGGGACTTACTTTCTTGAAGAAAATAACCAATGGAAGTTTGTACTCTAACTGAGGTTGTAACAATCTTCCCATGTTCAGCCAATGGGATCTTGAGGCTGTTTGGTGAGTGGTATTGACCTAATTAACACAGTAGCTTTGGACAAAGAACCTGCCAATAACAACTTGAAAGGATTCCGATTTCAGTTCTGCCCAGGATTAATGACCCAACTCTGAAGAAGAGACATAAGACTGAATACTAAACTTAGGTCCTGACAGCTGAGCGAGACCTGGCCAGGACAGCTCTGAGCTCTCTGCACTGGTGAATACAGAGCAGTGGAGAAAGGAGAATTATCTTACTTATTCATTTTCTGAGAGCCTGGACATCTTGAGAAAAGTGTCATGGTCTATGAACCACACAGTCCCAGCACTCAGAACGAAAGAATACACTCTCCAAACACATCAGTTTACCAGTGTCATTTAATGTTGTGGTTCATTTTTTCCCCATTGGTATAGAAATAGTAAATAGGATATAGTAGACAGTATACACTAGAGGTTGGACAAGAGAGAAGTAAAAGGGTGCCTTTATATGACAGCTTTATAAGACAAAATCTCAAGATCAAGTAGTCACATCTGCTGAGGGCCTCAACCAACCTCATGATATGGTCAAGGGCACTCTATGGTGGGGAGAGCAAGGCACTGTAGTGAGAGGAATCGAGTAAACCACAAGAGTCAACTTGTTATATAATCCACTCTTATAGGAACCAGTTCTGTGAGATGCTTTTGATATCAACTTTTAGGATAAAAGTTCCTATCCCATCAGAGGGAAGGAACTAATCTTCTCCCTTCTGAGCTCCAGCACTGTGGTACTATGAGGTTAAGGAACTAAGCTCCAACATGAGTCTCCATGGGGACAAACCCTATTTGAGCCATAACATTTACTAAATACACACTGAGCATCTCTTTATATCTTATTTTCTGATCTCTCTCTCTCTCTCTCTCTCTCTCTCTCTCTCTCTCTCTCTCTCTCTCTCTCTCTCTCTCTCTCTCAGACTCACACACACACACACACACACACACACACACACACACACACACACACACACACTGGGGCAGTAGAGCCCCAGTTAAATTTTTCTAAAACCCAAGGGAATATATTTCCAGTGTATACTTACTCAGAAATTGATTTTCCAGGCTCTAGTTGTATAATAAAGGACATATCAAGCCCTGGAGACATTCTTGTCTATATCAGTGAAAACCAAAGCTAATTAATACACAGGAGAGCTTTTCTTTAGAAAAATACCAGCCCATTAGTGCAGATAAGAATAGTGATCTCAGTTTATTGTGTGTATAAATTCTAGTCACATAAATGCAAATTGCCCATGAAAGTATTTAACCTTTCATGGTCAAAATTGTTACAAGGAGCATGAGGAGGACTGTATTTTCCTGTCTCTAGATTCTGTAAATGTGGATTTTGGTAGAAGAGAAATTGAGCATAGGATGCAATCTCAGTTAAGCAATGAAGTCATGTCTCATGAGGGAAGAATATGCTTTTCTCCTGCTAATTAACCTACCTTTGAAATTCTTGAATTACTAAGTAAAGCCAAGTGAAGGTTTTACGTACCCATAATATTTTGAATTGGCAATAAAGCAAATTTACAAACTACACTGTTCAATAGAGTAATGCATTAGAGGTCACTAGAGAATATGCATGACATGGTCAAGGTTGAATGATGAAGTGAATGTTTCTCAAAGCTAAGGGAAATAGATTATAACCTTTGATGAAACTTTATAGCAAAAATTTCTATGTGTATTATGAACCACTGACACTATATTAATATGTGTTGTGTGTGTGTGTGTGTGTGTGTAGTGTTAAAGCAGTATATACAGTATATATAGCAGTTGAACACAATAATAATCCACATTGTCAACATTTGTCCTAAAGAATGACCCAGAAGAAAAATATATGTTCACAATATCATAACTTTTAATTAATTTGTTTATTTTATAAATGTTTACATGGAGTCTATTTTATGTTAGGACCATACTAGATGCTATTAGTCAATAGTGAAAAGAATATGAATGCTAACACATCTTACTCTGGAAATATAGCGGTTTCCAACAATCAGGAACTTTTTATGATCCCATACAAAAGAACCGGGATGTAGTTCAGTGACAGAGTACTAGCATATCAGGGAGCTAAGTTCATGGCCTAGAGTTCGTGGCTAGCACCATAAGAAAACAAAAGTGCACATAATTTGAAATGTTATGGATGACTTAAGGGGCTGTAGGCATTTGTCAGTGGTTTAGAGCTTCTGTTACTCTTGCAGGGGACCTGCGTTCAGTTCCCAGCACTTACATGGTGGCTCACAATGATCCCCTAACTCCAGCTCCATGGGCTCCTACACTCTCTGACCTCTGGGACCACCAGGCATTCATGTGATACATATACATATACATATACATATACATATACATATACATATACATATACATATACATATACACAGTTAACACACTAATCTACACAAAATATGTTTTTAAAAAAGCATTTAAGCAACTGGATAGCACTTGACAGAAAGGTATAGGAAAGATGGAGCTCTTAGTCACCGGAGAGGAACCAGACCAGATGCTGGAGCTACATACATTTCTGAGGGTGTTATTTATTATGTTTTGTTAGTTCATGCATTTGGGGGGAGGGATGCTAGCGCATACATGGCAAAAGTTAATGTGACAGTCAGAGGACAGTTTGTGGGAATCATTTCTCTCCTTTTACCATGTGTTGGGATTCAAACTCAAGTTGTTAGGCTTTAACTGTCGAGCTCTCTCCCTTGCTTGAGGATACTATTTTTAGTCTTGAATGATGTCACCAGCAAGAGAACATATGTAATAAAATAAAACCAACAAGTCAGACTGAATTTCATCCTTTTTCTTAAATGACAAAAGAGATGGAGGGTGTAAGCCATTTTTAAAAGTCTAGTCCACGGAAGAACAAAGGAGAGATTTTCATCAATGTCAATTCTGGCTTTGATTGACAGTAGAGAAAAGGGCTTCCTTGATGATCTGTGATTCATGGTGAGGCTTCAAGAGGAGATGGAGGTGAAGTCATGCATTCAGAGTCTGAAACACTGTGATAGGGACGCACTAAGTATACAGGGTTGTACAATGTCCCCAGGTGCCTGTTAAAAACAAATGCAAATATTCACAGAGGAACTTAAAATCCATGTGATTCCTAAAGTGGAGTTGGTGGCTCGCTCAGTGATAGAATGACTGTCTAGTGTGCACATGACTCCAGGTTCAATCCCCTATATTGCATCATAAAACACTGCAAAAAATAGCAAAAAAAAAAAAAATCAGAAAAGCTAAAATAGGAAAAAAAGAGTATGAGAAGCAGCTAATAAATTATAGAAAAAGCAACAAAATATATTCATGAAAGTAAAAGTAAATGATTAGTTGTATGTTTATATAATAAAAATCAAATAGAAAACTTAAAGCCAGCAATTATTTCTCAAATTATAGAATAATATACTAAGAAATGTTAATGAGAATACAGAGATTAAAAAGAGGCACATCAACTAAGAGTGAAAATGAAGAGAAATGGTTGAAAAAAAATGCAGTTCCATGGACGATTATGCCAATGAATTTGAGTAGATAAATAGAACAAGTTAAATACCAGGAGCAGTAATACTGAATTCATAATGTCTTATTTCAACAAAAATATTAGACCCCCAATGTTCTTATAGTTCAATGCTACAAAAACATTTGAAGTATAGATACATTCAATATCACATGCTTCATCCAAGGAAGAGTCTGAGTTAAGGAATCAGAAAAGAATAGCACAAAAAGTAAGCTGAAGGCTCATTTTATTCAGAAAATACATAAATATTTTTAAACAAAATAGTACCCTGAACTTAACAATGTGCTATCAAAGATTATAACTTTGAGTCTTCTTAGAACAGAAAGGTTATTATAAATAAGAATATCTATCAAAATGTAAATAATAACCAGCCAACAGGTTAAAGATGAAAAATATGTGAATATGGGCAGATACAGCAGAAACATGAAGTAGAAATTTAAGGGTTCTTTGGAAAGTCAGTTGCATTCGATGGTGCTTTGCAATGGAAACTTCTAGTTCTTTGGAAAGTTAGTTACGTCCAATGATATTCTACTGCAGCACACAGGTGAAAGGATGTCTTGCTAAAGCAAACATGTGAACGACTATTTTCCTGAAGTAGACACAGGTGAAAGGATGTTTGGATATAGCAGACAGGTGAAAGGACACTTGATGAAGGTCGTATAAATATGACCCCACAGAAAGTGGGGGAGGGGTCTTGGTTTTGCTGAAGTTATGAATATATTGATTCACCTTATACAGCGCTGTTGAGCTCAACTTGTGATAACACCACCATTGAGAGAAACTCACCCAAGAACTGCTCCCAAGGTTCCTGCAGCCTCACCTCAGGTGGTTTCTTCAGGATTGAATTACAGCTGCCTGATGTTTGCTTGCTGACAGGACTAGACTGTAGCTGCTAAGTTGCACTTGGTGTTTGCCATGGGACTGAAGTGCTGCCAAAGAAGATAGAGCTTGCACCCAACGTACTACTACTGAATAAGTCTACTTCCCCTATTTATCTTCCACTCTCTCTGCTGGATGGTGGTATAGGGAAGAGGTTGAACCCTTATTAAAAATAGGTTGCAAAACGTTTATGCCTACAGTGTTTTGCTAAGGCAAATGCATGAAGGAACGTTTCATTGAAGGGGACTCAGGTAAAAGATTAAGGCAGACTTGTGAAGAAATGTTTCACTGAAGCAGACACAGGAGAAAATGTGTTCTGCTAAAGAAAGCACGTGAGAAGATACATGATGAAGGAGCCTTCACTAATGACACACACGTGTTGGTCTGCCTTACATTGAGTAGTTGAGCTCAATTTGTTGGGACTCCATAGAGAGAAACACACCAAAAAACTTCTGGTGATGTGCTGTAGTTTCTTGTGGCTTCCTAGGACTCAGGCTGATTGGCAACATGATGTCATCTGAGACAGACTCACATGCTGAAGGACACATGGTGTTTGAAGGGTCGTATAAAAAGTGACCATGACAGACATTGAGCTAGACTTGCTTATAGAGCTAGTGGTGCAATGCTTGTTGGTCTCTCATCTTTGCTGATCTTTGTTTTGCTGAGAAAGGCACAGCTGAGAGCTTCCCCTGTCATTGCTGTTGGCCCTTGTCCCTCCTGCTGACTTGTGCTGATTTGGCTGAGGCCTGGCTGTTCCTGCTAGGTCGTGCTACCACTGCTGATTCCTGTTTGCTATCCTGAATACCAAACTGGACTTCCGACATGTCTCTGAAATGTTTTCAAGTGTATCGAGCTGCCCCTTCTGACCTGTGAACTGAACTGCCAATTTCCAGACAATGCAGATGGGAGTTGCTCCAAAGAACTATTTTAAAACAGGTCTACCTCCCTGTATCCTTCCTTTTCCATCATCTCTGGTGGATGGTGGCCTAAAAGGGAGGTTAAAATGTTTAAGAATCATCATTAAAAGTAGGTTCTGAAAAATTAAAGTTACAGAAACATTTGATGAGTTGAGCAGCTATTAATGATTTTTAAATATTTGTATTTACTCTAGTGTTATCTGCCAGGAGCATGCTGGGAGAACCTTAAAATAATGAATGAGGGCATAAAACTGCCTTTGCTTGGTTCTGCTCAAAGCATCGTCATAGATTCTAGTTGATACAAAATGACAAGGCTGCACTAGGGGGTGAATCCACATGCATTCATTTTATTATTTTGGCTTCTTGTAATGGTATCTGTGATGAATATATTGTTTAGAATACTTCATAAATAATAAATGCAAATGCCTGATATGGGAATAACAAAAAAAAATCCCATCCCTCACACTATTGCAGTATAGATAGGTAAATGATTTAGGTACCTATATCATTGTATGCCAAGATCCATAAATGGTCTGTTAATGAATGAGTAAACAGATCATAGTCCCGGAAGCTAATCTCCCATCAACTGTTTTTAAGAGTTTCCTGCAGGAAGGAACTTTTGCACTGAGATTTAGAAGGCTACTCTTGAATCCATTTGTGCTGCTACACCAAAATACTAGAGTGGGGTGTTTTATTTTCAGTCTGAGGTGACCGGGCTCATTTATGCTTTGACCACTTGCCCATGAACTAGTGGCAGTAGACTGGGAGTGTGGAAGCTTTAAGATATCAGGTGGGAGGACACAAACAGGGAAACTCAGAAGTGAACAATGAACCTTGGAAAGCTCAGTCCTAAATGGGATGTCTTCATCAAATCCCTCACCTCAGGGCTGGGATAGCTATGCTGATGAGGAAGGAGAAAGATTGTAAGAGCCTTCAAGGGTGCAGGACACCAAGAAAACTGTCTTCCAGGCACAGCAGGGCTGGTACAAGTCTGAACACACAGAGACTGTGGCTACATGCACAGTGCCAGCACAGGTGTACCCCAGATGAGGATGCAGCACTAAGAGGGAAAGTGGACACAAGCTCCAATCCCAAATCCAGAAGCTACCTGAAATTGATAACTGCTTTCAAGTGAAAAATTAGTTTCCTACAAGGAAGTCTCACTGGGGATACAAAACATTCCGAAGGGCAGGTCCCAAGCCCAGAAGCTTATGGCCAATGGCATGAACTCAATGGTGTTCTTTGGGTTTTCTTTTCTTTTTCATTTTTGTTGTTATTTAATGTTTTGGTTTAGATTGTCTCACAGTGCTTTGTCTAATCTTTTTTCTGACCTTACAGAGTTTTTTTAACTCATATATTATGGTTTCTGATCTTAGTTTTATGGGTTTTCTGTGTGTGTAAATATGTGTTTCTGCATCTGTATGTTCCCTGTGCTTTTTCATCGAATCATCTCTTTTTTCGACTACTTATTTTGTACTATTTTTTACTATTGTAGTTTGTTTTATTTTATGTTATTGTATTATTTTAGATACTTGCCTGAGACACACACACACACACACACACACACACACACACACGGTGGGAGAGAGAGAGAGAAAGAAAGAGAGAGAGAGAGAGAGAGAGAGAGAGAGAGAGAGAGAGAGAGAGAGAGAGAGGGTATGGATATGCATAGGAGGATGGGAAGAAGTTGGGGAGCAGAAACCATAATCAGATTATACTCTATGAAAAAAGTCTATTTCCAATTAAAAATAAGTAAATCTAAAAGGGAAGGCTAGAAGGATATTTCAGCCATTAAAGGCTAGGCTCAGGTTGGGGATTTAGCTCAGTGGTAGAGCACTTGCCTAGCAAGCGCAAGGCCCTGGATTCGGTCCTCAGCTCTGGAAAAAAAAAAAAAAAGCTAGGCTTAAAAGCAAAAAAGCAAGGTAAGTGGCTCTTCCTGGTAGAAATAGACTTTGAAGGTTAAATGCAGGCCCTGGGTTCCAGTGTTGTGGGCTGGTTCCTGGGCTACCATGGTATTAAAGTCACTCCTGCTGCCAAGAAAGCTACCGTGTCTCTCACTCATAGTACTCTAGAGACCATGAGTGAAAGTTTTCCTTCATTGAACCTTTTCTTTCTGGTACTTTGGTCTGAGTAACACAAAAGTAATTGATAAAGAGAACTGGTCCAGAAGCACGACAGGATCATCCCCGTGACTAAGCCCAGCCACATGTTTCTTTTTGATACCAGGCAGAATATTGAACATCTTAGAGAGACACTCTGGAATACTGTGATTAAAAAGAAAAACATTAGTGGGTTCTTGTGCTGGTTTGCATATGCTTGACCCATGGGAAGTGGCACTATTAGGAGGTGTGGCCTTGTGGGAATAGGTGTGGCCTTGTGGTAGAAAGAGTGTCACTGTGTACTTGGGCTTTGAGGTCTCCTAATGCTCAGGCTCCACCCAATGCAGAAGAGAGCCTCCTTCTGGCTGCCTGCAGAAGACAGTCTTCTGCCTGCCTTTGGATCAAGATGTAGAACTCTTAGCCCCTTCTCCTGTGTGCTGCCATGATTCCTGTCTAAACCTCTGAACCTGAAAGCCAGCCCCAATTAAATATTGTCCTTTAAAAAGGTTGCTTTGGTCATGGTGTTTCTTCACAGCAAAGAAACCCTAGGACCGACTGGTCTTGTCTGTGAGTCTGGAAACTGGAGTATCAGTAGAAAAGCAGACAGTAAAGGAGTGTCATGCAGTGCTACATAGGGAATAAGGAGTCTGTATGAGAGGAAAACAGACCAGACCTCCTCAACCTGCTGTGGTCTGTCTGCAGTCTCTTTTCAGTTACTATGCATTGATATGATCCTGGGTATATGGATGTATAAAATAGATGCATGCATAATTTCCTATTAAATACATAATTTAAAAACTAATTATATATAGACCTTTTCCTTATTAAAGATACACATTTGTGCTGGTATGCTTGCTTTTGCCCATATAGAGCATTAAAATTGGCAGAATATTTGGTGTAGGTGAAGCATAGTCAGTGTTTTCCTGGGTTGATTAATCTTTTTGATTTTATAATCATTTATAAATGAGTCAACTGCTTTGAATAAATACATAATACAAAATGGAAGAAATATGTTTAGGGCCATTTTAGAAACTGTTGGAAGTTCTGTCCAAATACCAAGCCAAAAGTTGTTTAGCTTGCTTTTTAGAAACTCAAGTCAGCAGCTCAAACTATTTTAAACTTAAATTTCCTAGTGCAAAACGTTCCAAAGATTTACAAACCCTGATACATACTGAGGAATGATGGTAAGAAAGGACTAAAAATCTGTGCTTTTTATTGTTAAAACATTATTTTCTTAAAATCAAGACTTTCCAAGGATTTGTAAAAGCTCTGTAATTTGCACAGATAATAAGCTCAAATCTGAGCTAAGGCATTTCATACAGCCTTTGTTTACATCATGCAGATTGAATGATCCCAGGGATCAAAGCATTCATGTGTGTCAAAGCCCAGGTTAATAAAGTCACATGATGCAGCATGATGAGTGCTGTCAGAGGCAACTCGGTTTCATTAAACATTTGAATATGAATTCATTTTTGGTCTTTTTTGACCAAAGGTCTGCTTCTATTCAGAGATCTTTTAGTATTGCATTGCCAAATATGTTTAGATCTTTGAAGTCAGTTGCACAACCCTGTATGAGGCTACAACCTAGACATAATGGCTTTTTATTTATTCCTGTATGTGTGTGTGCCTGCTGATGCAGGTGCCAACAGAGTACATAGACACTGTCAGATACCCTGATCTTGGAGTTGCAGGCAGTCGTGAGCCAGCAGACTTACCTGGTGAGAACTGAACCTGGAACTTCTGAATGGGTAGTAACTGTTCCCAACCACTGAGCACGAATCTAAGAGGATGGGACTAGTGGCTGTAACTGGGCTTTTGCTGCTTCGTGGGCTCTTTCTTCCACCCTCCTGCCAAGTCCTGCTTGGCCAGGTAAAGGATGGCATGAAATTGTTCCCACCCCTGGAACAGAGCCAGCAGGGCATGGGCTTCCACAAGTGTTTATGGTTGCTGTGGGCATAAGGCTTGTTCGTATAATAATGCATGTATTTCCATGTTCTTTCTTCAAGGAATGTCCTCTCTCCCAAGGTTAATGACTCCATGATAATCAGAGACAAGTCCAGGAGGCAGAAGGTGTAGCTAATGTCGCAGCAAAATGCAGAGTAAATGCAGAGACCTTCAGGACAGTCCTTGAGGCTGTGGAAAAGAAATCTGAAAACATGAGTTCAAGAATAAATAATTTCTCAATCATGTAAAATATAAGGATTCAATATGAATTCATAAGGAACTTCAGACACCTCAAAGAACAGAAGCACTGTGAACCAGCTTGTCAGAAAAACAGAAAGGCAGGAAGGTACAAAGGCAGGAAGATTCCTGAGTTCAGGGTCAGCCTAAGGCAGAGCTAGGCTTGGCCCAGGGATGGTGGAAATGGTATCTCAGGACAGGATCTACCCAGCTAGTTCAGTGGCTGTGCCTAGAAAAGCAGACAGATCTCTGAATTCATTTGCAATGTTAAAAAATATATGCTTGCTGTCTCTTTCTAATAATCAAGGAGAAGGGGTCATGAAATGCTGATTCATGGAATAATCTAAAGGGAACCGGGGTAATGACTGAATTAATATGGAAACAAAAGACTCGGCTTTTGGCCTGCAGGAGATGAGCTATCCAGAGAGATTTTGGAAATGCAAGAGAAAGCTGTCTCAAGCAGAACACAGGCCATCAGCTTGTGTCCCACATTTTGACATTGAGTCTTTGTTTTGCCTCTCCCAGACAGCCCTTCCTCAGAACCTCTCTGCAAGCTGAGGCTGGTCCTTGGCATCCTTCTTCAGTCTTTCAAATCTCAGATAGTAGTTAAGAGAGAAAAAATGAATAGAGGAGGATGGAGGGGGTGTTATCATTAGACTACTTCCTCCTGATTAACATCGTTGAGTTCCTTGGGGCAAGTTTGCTCTTTACAGTCAAGATATAGAGTTTCTTCTTGTTGTTTCTTCTTTGTACATTACTACTTAACATACTACATCTAACTGCAACCAATAGCAATCAACCAACAAGCAATAACCCACCCCACCTCTTGGGCTCTGTCATTTATAAACACTGAAAAGTCCCCAGAGTTCCAAACATCTCACAATAGCAGAAACTACCTGCAGCTGGCAAAAATCACACCTTTGCTAGAGCATGAGGCAAATCGTAGTTGGATGCTGTGAATAATTCGAAGCAGCCCCGTATCCTACACCTGGGATTAAAACAAAACAACATTCTTATACTACTTTTGTCTTTTTAAAAGAACCAGAATTCCAAAATTGTCACTACGAGAGGCTGTTCATGTAACATTTTATCCAATAATCTGTCACCACCTATCCCCATTTTTGAAAACTTAAGTGAGGCTGAATTCAAAAGTCAAAGACTAATCTATGTGAAAGAGGAAATTTCCAGAGAGCAAAACAACAATCAGTCTGTGACAAAGTTGTTGGTGACTGCTTTGAGCAAGGTTTACTGTGAGGATTAGGAGCAAATAGCAGCAGAAAACAGGGTAGAATGGGTATTTAATGTAAATGTGGAATTGGCTGAAGTTGTTAATAGAGCATCAGAACGAGAAAACAAATACACACACACACACACACACACCAGCCACTACTTTGTACTTGGACAAAAAGAAAAGGTGCTGTAAGGATCGGACTCATAGATCAGTGCCCTGCTCACTCATAATCAGAGGAGCTTCCTCCTTCAGCACATGGGAACAGATAACGAGACCTACAGTCAGATATTACACAGAGAGAAAGACTTTGGAGCTCCATCAAATTCGACCTCTCAGAGCTCAGAGAATCCTGCTAAAGAGGAAGCAGAATGAGTGTAAGGCTCCCAACCAATGGACAGAAGCCAGGGACCCCTGTTGAATTAGGGAAAGGCTGGAAGAAGCTGAGGAGGAGGAGGACCCCAGAGACCAGCAGTCTCAACTCACCTGGACCCCTAAGATCTCTCAGACACTGAGCCACCAACCAGGCAGCATATACCAGCTGATATGAGGCCCCTGACCCATATACAGCAAAGAACTACCTGTTCTGGCCTCAGGGAGAGAAGATCCACTTAATTCTTGAGAAACTTGAGGCCCCAGGGAGTGGGGAGGTCTGGTGGGGTAGAGATGGGGGCTTGGGAACATCCTCTTGTAGGTGGGGTTGGGGAGGAATGGGATGGGGAACAGAAGGTGGACCGAGAGGTGGGAAACAACTGGATTGTCAAAAAAGATTAAATAATAATAATAATAGTAATATCAAACAACAACAACAACAACAACAACAACAATAATAATAATAATAATAATAATAATAATAATAATAATAATAATAATAGAAAGTGTAAGAGCCACAGGGAACAGAAACACCAGGAGAACAAGGCCCTCTAAGTAACAGGATTGAATCTCATATGAACTCACAGACTGGAGCAGGAAGTACAGGGCCTGCATGGGTCTGTATGTGGGTCTCTGTGTATATATTATGGCTTGTGCCTTCTCTTGGGCTCTTTTCCTTCTATTTATTGTGTTAAATGTGTTAGTGTTTGTGTTACTATACTGTTCTGTATCTTATTATAATACCTCAGAAGTCTGTTTGCTTTCTAATGAGAGGAAAAAAAAAAGAAAGTTGGTCTGGCTGGGGTGGGGCAGGGAGGAACTTGGAGGAGTAGAGGAGGGTAAACCATACTTAGGATATATTGTTTGAGTGCCAAAGACCGCCTCCACCTGGAGAGGTGGTTCAGAAGTAGGGGTGTTTGTGAGAGGTGAAAAGAATAACTTGAAGTCAGTTGTGGGGTACAAGCTGACAGCTTTGTGTCCAGCTACTGGCAGCTTTCTAGAGATATCCAGACAGCTCAGTTCTCACAGACTAAAGGCCAATCTTTTATCTGCATACCAATTCAATTGTCCATGCCAGGCTCCTTTTGGTTATTTCATGAATTAGCATTTTATGACCTTAACCCTTTGATTCTTATGAAAGACATCAAATACATTAAAAAAAATTAAGCATAGCAAATGAATTCAGAGATCTGCCTGCACAGACAATAAGTTAGCTAGGAAGGATCCCATTCTGAGATCACCATTTTCACCATGCTTAGATCTAGTCCCAGGCTGACCTTGAACTCAGGAATCTGCCTGCCTTTGTATTTTTCTAACAAACTGGCTTATGAGTGCAGCTCCCTTTGTTCTCCTAGGTCAATGAAGCTCCTCATACAATTCACATTGCATCCTTATATTTTGCATAGTTGAGAAATTATATACTTTTGAACTCATATTTTCAGGTTTCTCTTCCACAGCCTTAAGGGCTATCCTGAAGGTCACAAGTGTTTACCATTTTTGCTAAGGACATAGACATACCCTTTCCTCCTGGACAGCCGCTGCTAATTATCATAGAGTCATTAACCTTGAGAGGGAGAATGTTTCCCAAAGCAGGAACATAAAGTAAATTATGTACATATTATACAAATCTGTTTTATGCCTAGCAACCATTGGTTCTCTTGGAGGCTGGCTTAGCTGGCTTGGTATCAGGTAGCCATGTCATGCTGTCCCTTGCACTTGGACATAAAGGACTTGCCATCTGAGAAAAAGATATCTATTGTCAATAGAAGGAAAAAAAATATAGTCACAGAACATCTGTAATGGCCACCAATGTTTTTGAGCAATAAAAGTGTAACATAGGTAGCACATATATTTAATGTTCTCACCCAGATTCTCACATATTACCAACAAGCATCAGCTTGAACAGTATCACCTTATATTGAAAATGTGCCAGGTTTATTAACAATTAATGGACTTTTTAATTAAGTTGTGGATTCTGTTAATAATGTAGATGGCTGTTGTTTCTAAAAAAATTTGTATAATCATTTATTTCTGTTGGAATTTTATAACTTTTATTCTGTAAATTTCAGAGCTAGAGTGGGATAATATTTGAACAGATATGAAAAGTCCAAGTAGAATTTCAAAGTATTGCTTATTTCTTTAAAAATCAAAACAATTTGTCTTTCTGGGGGAAAAAAAGAAAAGAAAGACAGAAAGGAGAGTGCCCAAAAAGAACAAGGTTGAGGGGTGTCCTTAAATGAAGTGACCTACGTCACATGGGCTTCACCTAAGACTTCATCTCATAGACCACTGACTCATGGTCCCGGTGGGCCTGACTATCTCCCAATTCACAGCAGAATTGACATAATACATACAGTTTCCACAAAAGCCAAGAATTACAAGGTCATATAGGCATCTACCCAGATGTTTATAAAAGCCTCAGAGGCTATGCAAGCATGAGTGCGAGTGTCTTCTCAACTTAAAGAGTTTCTAGTAAGAAGACAGGGCAGAGCTGGGGAGGATTGCCAAGGGCTCAGCTACATAACCTAGCTCTCTCCTTTGATCTATGGAGGCTTTGTATCACCAATGTTATTTTCAAATATTGAAAATAACCAACATATCTAGAAATTAGGATAAAAATATTAAAAATGGGAAATAGGGTTGTCTGTAGAAAAGTATCAAAATGAATGTTTTCAGGGAAAAATGTTCAGGGACTAAGCCACTACCCAAAGACTAAAACCCTGGACTCTGGAAAAATATCCTAGTAAGAGCACCAGTGGAAGGGGAAGCCCTGGGTTTACTGAACCCCTAGTGAACTAGACTGTTGGGAGAGGGGCAGCAATGGGGGAGGGTTGGGGGAACACCATAAGGAAGGGGGGGGGAGGGGATGTTTCCGGGGAAAGGGAATAACACTCGAAATGTATATAAGAAATACTCAAGTTAATAATAATAAAAAAGAAAAATGGAAAAAAATTATTTATGATCCGGGTGAAAGATTCTGGCTCACAGAAGCATGATGTCCCATACCGCTGTAAACTCCAACCCTCCCCGGCTGTTATAAGTTTATAAAATATGCATGCATGGGAACACAGATGAGAGTGCAAACTACCCATGAGAACATTGTGTGAGGAAGTGAGATGTGGCTGAAACCTAGCTTTTCATTCTCAGAAGTGTTAACTATGTCCTCCTCATTTAAAAATTTAAACCTTTACTGGTAATATCCATACGTTCTATAAGCACAGAGATTGAGCGCTTTTATCTTGTTGAATCTGCATTTCCTTACACAGAGTAAAAATTGAGCTTTCATTTTGAGTGTAAAATGGGGAAGCTTCTAGAGTGTGCTGGAAGGGATGTTGGCGGCGTGCTGGCAGGAAGGGCACAGCACCAGCAAAGATGGGTAGGTAAACCAATGTAAGCCAAGTGAGTTTTCTTGAGTATTCTCTACTGAGCAGCATCAGAAGGATTGAACTATTGATATTTTCAAGACACTTCTATTGGGAAGGTAAGGTGACAACTGCCAAAGCAGCAACTAGGAATGAAGAAATTGAAAGTGAAGTTTAGTATTTCTTTTAAAAGACAGGAGTGTAGAAAAGACATCGCATAAGTTGCTCGTCTTTCTAAATTTTTAAATTTTCTTTCATAAATGTGGTGAAGGAAAACAGCTCCTCGGATCACACTGAATTTTTTTGTAAGATTTTTTTTGCCGAGTGTTTTCATGTGCATCCCCATAACTATTGCGAATATACTGTTTTCTGTGCATCTAGCCTTTCTATTTATTATTATTTTATTCTACTTAGTATGTGTTTTAATTTTCTTATTTATACGCTTGCACAATAGTCCTCTATACTGATAGGCTATAATTTATTTTTCTATCAAATTTTTGCCATGCATGGAAGTTTTATATGCTTCGATTTTTCTTTTTTAAACAATAAGAAAATGTTTACCGCATATACAGATTTCTCTCCCTTGAATGGTTAACTTACAGAAGACAGAAAAGAAATTCTTTGTCAGAGGGGGAACTGTTTTAAGTTTGATGGGCATATGTAAATTACTTGTCAAATAATAATGGAAAATCTGTTGTCTTGTATATCCTTCTGGAGTGGATCGGGGTTTAGAGTGAATTTGTCATTCTCGGTAAACATTTTAAAGGTAGAATATAATGAATAGATGGGTGCAGACAAGAAAAATTATAGAGCAGTAACTCTTTATATTGTTCTCCTCTTTGATGGCTGTAAAATATAGCCCAGTTTTATCATTCCCATTTACTAATAATGAGAGAGATTAAATGGTTGTTCCAAAGTCACTCACTCAAATACTTAACTTCAGGCTGCAGCTGACATTTAATTTTCAGACCATTGTGCTAGGATGGGCTCATGTAAATACTTGAATGATTAGATTTCTGTCATCAGGAAATGCTGGGTGGAGAAAGGAAGCATAGGACATAGTAACCAATAGATTTTTTTTCTCAAGCTGCTGCATGGGCTTTATCACATTTTATGAACATTCTGAATTTTAGTTTTGAAGTAGAAAATGGGGGTGCTGATTGCATTTGCTTCCTATTTTTTACTGTGAGAAAAAAAACTTACAGTCTGCATTATAAATGAACCAGAGGTCTTCTGCTAGCACCATTTATTACATGTTAGCAAGATATACCAGGTCCAGATTTGTTTAAGTTTGTCAAGGAAGCTGTATTAGCTACCTTTCTTGTTATTGTGACAAAACACCTGTAAAATGAAGGTTAATGAAGGAACGGCTGACTTCAGCACATAGTTTGAGAGTACTATCCATTATGACTTGAGCCATAGTTTCAGAGTGCTATCTACTATGTCAGGGAAGGCATGGCAGCAAAAGCATGAGGCAGTTCGACTCCATTGTAGTCAGGAAGCAGAGAGCAACGGAAGCTGGCATTCACCTCACTTTCTCTTCATTATTCAGTCTGGGACTCCACCCCTTGAATGGAGCGTTCACATTTAGGGTACATTTTCCCACCTCAATTAACCTATAGAGAAACCTCCTCACTAATGCACCCCAAAGTTGGTCGCCTTGCTGATTTTTGATAGGTCAAGTTGACATCAGTATTAACCATCAGAGAACTCAACAGGATCAACCATCATCAAGTCTATTCTTCGAGGCAATTGTAGGACCCAAGATGTGCCATTGGGCTTTGCAGTATCAGCCTGTCCATCTGGTCTGAGAACAATCCCTAACATAGCTTCCTTTCATGTCAGCAGTTCCCACTTGTGAGAGAACAAAGAACAAAGAGTCTAGTCAGGAATAGTGCTTTGCTTGGGATTTGTGTTGTTCTGCTCCTTGCCATTGACTTAGCTCTTCATCATAGATCCAAAGAAGATTTCATTGCTCTTCATTCCGTCTTGTCTTTGTCTTCCAAACCACTTGAGGCATTATGTCATTCTGCAGCAGAACTAGACATGAGTCACAGAAGCAAAACTGTATTGGGACAACATTTCAGGCTTGTCTCTCTCTGAGAGACAATGAGATGTGTTCTTATACAGAATCTCACTGAATAATTGTCTAAGCAGATAGTGTTGGTGATGAAAACTTAGACTACAGATGATTATGCTATAGTATGTGTTTGGGGGAGAGCAGTTGTTCAGAAATGAAAGACAATAGGACATTTCGGTATCTGATCGGTTTTTCTATGGCTCCACATCCACGATTTAGAAATTTTTTCCTAGATAAAAAAGCATTTCTCATGTGTTAAGCCAACCATGTTTTGTTAAAGTATAATATATTAGGAATGAGGTGAGCTAGACAGTGGCAGTCCTTTCTCATTGACTGTAGTGACTCTGTGTTAAAGATGTCTTTTTAAAAATCTCCTTATTTTTATTTCAAATCTTTGTAGCACTGGGGACCAGAGCCAGGGCACACTGAGCAAGCCCCTTTGGATTGTTCTATATCCCAGCCCACCTTGTCATGTATATATAGATCAGTTGACTGACCACTTACAAAGGCTCTTGTTAAAGTTGGAATTTGGGGAGTGAAAATATGAATTTATTCCTTAAATCACTCACATAACCCCTCTGTCTTCTTATGTTCCAAGTGCCTTATGTTCCCACCACTCTACTTACATGCATGAGTGTCAAGGCCATTGCTTTCTGTCTGTTGACAATGCACAGCCAAGCCTTGCCTTACACATCCTCTTTCAGGTCACTATCCTAGTCAAAGGTGGGTTCCTTCCAAGGTCACAGGGAACTGGCCTGCCCTTGCTTTCTTCTTATTTTCCAACACCCAGGTTTTCTTGATGCAAACTGCAGCTTGTAGGATTTCTTTGAATGTTTTCAACAGAGAGATGTCCAGGCAACGGGAGCCTCTACCTTTCCTATTTGGGGAGTGAACCACTTTGTCACTGCCTTTTAAAATACTTGACTCTTATGGAATTTGGGTTTTGATTCCTAACAAAACTGAAGAGGGATTATGAGATTTCCTGTGTAGACCCCCACCTTACACACACATAAACAACCCTTTCTTCTAGCCACACCTCTGTATCATTGTTCCCCAAGCCCACCATTAGCATGAGTGTCCTTGCTCAGTCTGTAGAGTATATGCGTTTGTACAAATGTGAAGTGACCTATGTCGGCCATGACAGGATCCTAGGGTGTTTGTATTACCCTACAATTCCTCTATGCTCTGATAATCATTCCTTCTGATGCCCTTGACCATGTCAACTGCTTGTCTTCTTATTGTATTCTCAGTTTGCCTCCTCCAGATGCCATCTAGTTGGAGTCATTCAGCATGGGGCCATTTTAGGCTCTTTTTCCTAAAATATTAATATGTATTCAATCTTTATTCTGTGGATTTGGGGGAGAGGCACTAGCTAATAGACACACCACAGTTTAATCTGTCCCACCTACTGAAGACATTCTGGTTGCTTCTAAGGTTTGAGAGTCATAAATAAAGTTTCTTTAAATCCCTGTGTATTTTCCTTCTCTTGTTTATTTTTTTATTTATTGCTAGCTTTGAGCCTCCTACAGGCTTTACTTTTATTATACTTTATTATACGTATTTGTTTATTGTGAGTGGTGCACGCACGCCACAGCATGCAGGTAGCATTCAGAGGACAACTTACAGGAACTGGTTCCCTCCTTCTACCATGTGGATTCCTTAAAGGAGCCAGAATAATAAGTATTCTGAATATGAAAAAATAATAAGTTCATAATTTTCCTCAGTTTTAATAAAATGTTTAATATATTTCATGCCTAGGGAAGTAAAAATTGTGAAACTTTAAGTTTTCAAATATCATGTGAAATTAATATTACTTTAGGAACTTCTGACTCCTTATACACACACACACACACACACACACACACACGCACGCACACACACACACACACACACACACACACACTGCAGTCAACATTTTTTTTCAAAAACTACTGGCTTGTTTGAACTGAGCAATCAGGTTCTGAACACCTGTAGTCCCAATAAGTTTACTTCTCAGAGCTTTTACAGTTCTTGTTTTGTTCTGCGTTGTTCTGATGTGTGGGATCTGCTAACTCCCTATGGTTCTCCTGGCAGGAACAGACTACATCTCCCTTAGCTCCTCAGTGACTTTGGATGAGGCAAGGCTAGTGCAGCTTTCTGGGATAGAAACACTTCCCTGGGCCCTGCAGCTTGTTTTAAATAGTTTACCCAGGGCAGGAATACATCACAATCCCCATAGTCTTGCTTTCTCAGTTATGAAAGAACTCAGTTGGTCTGGATGCATCTTTTTGCTTTTGGAAATGTTCTTTCCCATGGCTTCATGGCTTCCAGGGTGTGTGGCTATGCTTCACGGGGAGGAGAAGGAAAGGTCAGTTGTTCAAGCCAATTGGTGAGTTCCAGGGTAAGGAAGAGATCCTGGCTCAAAATACAAAGGGCAGAATTATTAAGGGTGACACCCACCATACATCTCTGACATCCATGGGTGCACATGAATTTACATTCACATACATAATATAAACACTGTGAATATGTGTGTATGTAAAATTTAAGTATAAACTAAAGATAAAATATAGACATACATTCAGCATATATATATATATATATATATATATATATTAATTCTGGGACACATTTCCAGGTGTAAACTAATAGATGAGATATTTTCTAAAATTTTTGTTTCCCACACTGGATTTACCTGAAAACAAATGTTTGCATTCTGACAGAGTTTAGTCGATACCTGTTGCTATAAAGGTGTCAAGAGTGTGGAGAAGGGCTGGATGAATATACAGCTGTAAACAACCGAGAAACCAACCCATGAAAAAGCATAGGCAACTTCCCAAGAATAAATCAGACAAAGTTATGTTCTCTCCCAGGGTATAGAGATTCCCATCTCTTAATGGTTCTAATCAAATATATGTGCTGCTCTGGTAGAAGAATTTAAACTATTTCAATCTTTTCTTCCCCAGGCATGGATGCATTAAATAATTTTCCTTCTCTCATATATTATTACAACCTGACTGCAGTTTCCCTTCCCTCCCCTTATACTCAGACACTCTCCCAACTCTATCTCCCCTTTCCCTCAGGTCTACCCTGCTCCCCTTCCCTCAGATATGAGCAGGACTCCCAGGGACATCAACCAAATAAAATATGACCATCTTTGATAAGACCAGGCACATAATCTCATCTCAAGGCTGGGTGAGGCAACCCCAGGAGGAAGAACAGATTCTCAAAGGCAGGAAAAAAGAGTCAGAGACAGCTCCCACTCCCACAGTTAGGGATCTCCTGAGAACACCAAGCTACACAACCATAACATATATACGGAGGACCTATGTCATATAAAGGCTCCCTGATCTCTGTGAGCCCACTTGAGCCCTGGTCAGTTGATTCTATGGGCTGTGTTCTTGTGGTGTCCTTGATCCCACTGATCCTCCAATCCTTCTTCCCCCACCTCTGCAGGACCTCTGAGCTTTATGTAGATGCTTGCCTGTGGGTCTCTGCATCTGCTCCCATCAGTTGCTGGATGGAGTCTCTCTAGTGACAATTATGTCAGGTTCAGGTCCCAGCACATCCTGCAGACATAACAAACTTTAGGTTGGAGGTTTTATGGCTGGGTTCGTGTCCTAATCCCTCCACTTGAAACCTTGCCAATTCAGGCTTCTTGTGCTGCACACTTGGAGTCTTGCTAGGGTCACCCTCTTGGATTCTATGGCTTTTCTATTGCACTAGGTTCCTACCTCACCAGTGAAATGCTCTCCCAAATTCCAGGTGTCTCTCCTAGTACTCTCCCTCCATCCCCTCCCATCTGATTTCTCCTGTTTCAAGCCCCACCTGTCCCCCAGTCCACCCACAAAATCTATTCTATTTCCCTTTCCTAAAGAGAGGCTTTAATCCCCTCCTTAAGTTTAGGCCCCTGTCCTGGTGACTCAGTCTCTCCTGGTCTGTGGATTGTAGGGTGTTTATTCTTTACTTTATAGCTAACATCGTCTTATAAGTAAGTACGTACTTCATCGGTCTTTCTCGGTTTGGGTTACTGTGGTGGTTTGAATAAGTTTGGCCCCCATAGACTCAAGTGTTCAAATGCTTTGGTACCTGTGGGTAGTGACAGTATTAGGGGGTGTGGCCTTCTTGGAGGAAGTGTGTCACTGTTGGGGTGGGCTTTGAGGTCTCCTGGTGCTCAAGTTTTGGCCGATATAGAACAATCTCCTCCTGGTTGCCTTCAGATCAAGATGTAAAATTCTCAGATACTGCAGTATCATGCCTGCCTGAAGGCCACCATGCATTCTGACGTGATGATAATGAACTGGATCTCTGAAACTGTAAGCCAGCCCCAACTAAATGTTTGACTTCATAAGAGTTGCCTTGGTCATGGTGTCTCTTCACAGCAATGAAACCCTAACTGAGATGGTCACCTTACTCAGGATGATTTTTTTTTTCTAGTTGCACCCATTTGCCAGCAAATTTCATGATGCCATTTTTAACAGTTAAGTAATGTTCCATTCTATATAAAGAACTCAAGAAACTAGACACCAACAAACTAAACAATCCAATTAAAATGGGGTATAGGTCTAAACGGAAAACTCTCAACAGAAAATCTGAAATGGCTGAGAAACACTCCAAAGAAATGCTCAAAACCCTTAGCCTTCAGAAAAATGCAAATCAAATCAATGTAGATTCCATTTTACACCTGTCAGAATGGCTAGGATCCAAATCACAAGTGACAGACAGCTCATGTTGGTGAGTCTATGGAGATGGCAGAATATTTTGCCTTGCCTTTGGGAGTGCAAACTTGTACAGTCACTTTGGAAACCAATAGGCAGTTTCTTAGAAAATTGGGATTCAATCTTCTTCAAGACCCAGCTATCCCACTCCTGCACATACACCCAAAGGACACTTCCTCAATTATGCAGCAGCCTTATTCATAGTAGACATTACTGGAAACAACATCAATTTCCCTCAACCAAAGAGTGCATGAAATGTTTTAAGAATTGGTGGAGATTTTAATAC
The DNA here is from genome assembly GCF_011064425.1 of Rattus rattus. Lineage (NCBI taxonomy): Eukaryota > Metazoa > Chordata > Mammalia > Rodentia > Muridae > Rattus > Rattus rattus. Next base: position 54,020,134 of record NC_046155.1, on the reverse strand, counting down.
CCAGCCTTGTTGGTAAAGCTGTTCCTTCTAAATTTAGAGATGTTTACTTTTGTTAAATTAACCATCATTATTAACAAATTCCTATTTATAATCAACATAAGATAAAATCGAATAAATCATTGGGCCTTCATTCAACATAAAACGTCTCACCTGACAGCCGTCACTACGACTGACTTTAAGTTTTAATTCATCATGAAATTATCTCATTTGTCACCATTTGGAAAGTCATCAAGAAGTAAGAAATTTCAAAGACTTTTATTGAAGCCACTTAAACAAGTTACGCGATTTCTATTTGGAAAGGCAGCAGGTCATAGTACACTTGAATTAACATGGCTTAATTTTTTTATATAAACCAATTAAAATCATGTTAGTGCCTTGCGTATGTTAAGTATTCTATTTGAGGTATGTATGTATCGAATATGATGCGGGGTCTAGTGGCTGGATTTAGAAACAGCAAGCATACATGTGGAAGTTCCCTAAGAACCTAGGATTGACCGTCAGTAAAGAATGAGTCGAGGAAACAGTGTATTGTTAAGCATGGACTGCAGAAGTGAAGAAAGGCTCGTAAGCAATACTGAGAAATATGAGCAGATACTGAGGAGGTAGGTAAGATGGAAAGGAACAAACCAAGAAAATGTGATGGATTAGACGTGGAGATGGGAAAGGACTTGACTGATGGCTCCTGATGAACTGAGCAACACACTCAGGAAAGGGCGGTGCTCAGAGAACAGCATCCGGACCAGGCAAGTAGATCATTTCCTGATGCCCTGAGAGAAACTACTGGGCACGCTTATCAAGAGTTATGCAAATTCCTGCTTCTCTAGCCCCACCATCAGTGATCAGGTAGAGAAGGGTGAGGAATCCTTGCCTACTCATTTCCTCACCTTGCGTCATGACCAATCTGCTTGGCTTGTTTGTTGCTGTTTTGTTTTGCTTGCTTGCTTGGTTGTTTTTTTATCTTTTGTGGTTCTATCTTTCTTCTTTTTTTCCTCTAAATATTTTGACTCCTACTGCCTTAAGTTCACTCTCCCTGCAGTTACCCTGTGCTAAACATGCAAATCCACTTTTAAGGAAAATAAGCATAAAGTGGCCTCTTAGAATTTTAAGACAGACTCTCCCTTTTACTTCAAATCTGGATTCCTTTTTTTTTCATTTGTTTTCTTTTTCTTTCTTTGTTTTTTTAATGACACATTTTCTTTATCATCATCTTTTTCTTTTCTTTTCTTTTCGTTTTTTTAAGAAATTCCTCCTCTGAGGAAACCCCCACCCTGAAATATTGTTTTTAACTATCAGTTGTTTATATAGGCTTTACTGATAAATAAGCAAGATATTGAACTGTCAGTTTAAAATACCCACTCGCTAGCTTCTACAGCATATTAGGGTCAGAACATACAAAGTGGAAAGCATAGGGCATCCCCACGGATTCCCACCAATGCTCTGCCTTAGCATGACACAGTTTGTACTATCTTTTGTATAAATTGACATCTCACTGCATTATTTTTGAAGTTCCATAATCCGTATTAAGCTTCATTCTTTCTTGGTATTATCCATTCTTTGGGTTTGGACAAGTATGCAGTGGCACGTGTCCATTAACAGTGTCATAGAAGCAGCTTCTGTTTCCTAGAGTCCCCTGGCCCTGCCTCTCACCCTCCTCTGTCCTTTGACATGGCTGCCAACCACTTTTCATTTTTATTGTCAGCTCCATTTGTCATCGAGCACCTGTTCTGTTCTGTTTTGTTTATTTTCTTACTATAAATTTGCTTCATGCTATTTCAGCGTAGAACCAAGGACCTCTGGGGACAGCTCCATCAGTACAGATCTTCTTATGCATGCATGAGTGGATGAGGGTGTGAGTTTGATTCTCAGAGTCCATGGTTAATAAGAACAACAACAACAGAAAAGCTCGAAGTCTGACATGATGGTACATAACTATCATCATAGCATTGGAAGATGAAGAAAAGATCTCTTCGGCCTACAACCCAGTCTAATCAGTGATGCCCAGCCGACAAGACCTCCTGCCTTAAAATACAAGGTAGCTGACGCCAGTTGAGGCCAACATTTGAGGTTGATCTCTGTCTTCCACATGAATGTGCAGGGTTGGGGGGTACAGAGATATAAAGAGGCATATAGAGGCAGACAGAGACAGACAGAGACAGACAGGGAGAGGTTGTCAAATCCCAATCAGATTATCAGTTTGGAGTTTTCAGTGAATAAAGTGGCCCTTAGAGAGTAGAGCACACATCCAGCTAGCCTCAGGTCTTGAGCTCAAATAGTGCTGGCATTTCGCCCTCCTATTTGTGGAAACAGGAAACATATGTAATTCAGTCTCACACTGTTATTATACCCCTTCGTTGTTTTGCGGATAAACCATCAAGTTAATTCAAATGTAATTTGAAATAATTGATTTCAGTAATTTTATTTTATACCTAAACCCCATAGACTCAGTCTGTTTCATTTTCTGTTGCCATAGGAACAGGTAAATAAATTAATGGAATTTTCTGGACATGATGGAAAATACCTTGTTTGATGTATTGTTTTCCATTTCCTAATGGAACACTTGTCAAACCGAAGGGCTAGAATTTTCTCATCAACTTCAAATATCATAATTTTGATACTATGTCGTCTCCCTATCATTACTTTTAGGGATATCAGAAAATTTTGGCTTTGAGTCATGATTATAATATTAGTGCTGTTCAGAGAACGTGTACATTTTATTTTCCTTCACACGAACAGCATAGCAATCAGATAATTGCTCAACAGGCACCCATTTTCTTGAGTGTGATTAGAACAAGAAGGTGGGGGCTCGTCTTCAACCAAATCATGGGAAATTTCTAACATATAGTAAAGTTTTGAAAAATTCATCTGAGAGCATAAATAAATCTTTTTCTAAGGTTTGAGCAAAAATTCAAACCAAAGATCAGGAACACCTTTCTATCACACATGTCCATGGGAAGGGGGACTTTTAGAACCTGTTCATGCTCTTTAGGATCTGGCATTCAACTTGAGTAGCACACGGTTGCAAGTGGACAGCTATCTCAGGGTCCAGAGATCGCCCAGAAACTGTCTTGTCTTCAAAGAGGTGAATTTGGGAGGCTGAGAAAGGTACAGCCTTGGGGCTGTTTTTTAAGCAACTTTTAAGAATCAAATGGATGTTCTTGTGATCAATTTTCAGTTTGTGTTAAGAATAAAGGTCCCGAGGCCACACTGTGTGGGCGTGCGTTCTAGTTACACACTTTGTTATCTGTAATTGTAAGCAAACTACGCTGCTTAAATTCTCCAAATTTCAACCACGTCCTTTAGAAGATGGGATCTTGCACAGACATGAGATGCATGGGAATTAGTGGGCTTGGTAGGCGGCTCAGTGCATGCAACAGTACCTGGGTTTGAATCCTCAATACCTACATAAAACATCTGAACATCTGAAATCCCAGCGGCAGGGGAGACAATCAGTCCTTGATCCTCAGTGCTTTCTAGTCAGTCAGTGAAGCCGAATTGGCCAGCTCCAAGTTCTGTAGCAGGACCTATCTCAAAAGATAAGGTGAAGAGTGATAGAGAAATTCACATGCCGTTGACCTCTGAGCTATACACATGTATGCACAGGCACACATACACATGGGCACAGGCATTTACCATAGTGCCTGGCATACAATGAGAATTCAAACAACATTGGAGATCACTGCTACTATTAAGCAGATTGTCACACCTGCCTGTTGGGATTTCATCTGCTTTGATCAGAATGCTTACATCACCGTGATCAGAGACTGTGTCTAGCAATTAAAGATGACTTTAATTAAAATTGGTTAATTATTCATGGCTTTGTAAGTGCTTTGCATATGCTTGGATACATCAAAACAACACATTTACAAACAAAAACAAAATGGCAGAAGAAAAGGGAAAAGGAAGTGGCTCAAAGGTGGCGATGAGGTGGGAAATTTCCATGGAAGCCTGGGTGCAGGTGTGGGTCTGAGTAGTAGGGTGAGCTGGGAAATGAACAGTGCCACAGCTGTCACCTGCCCCAACTCTTGTCACTCCCTGTCTCTCCAGATTTCTGCTCCTCACCACACTTGTTCTTTTGAAATCGTTTTATACATTTTAGAGCTGTGTACTCAGTTTTCCCTTTTTTTCTTATCCTTTTCCATATGGTGTGTGTGTGTGTGTGTGTGTGTGTGTGTGTGTGTGTGTGTGTACCTGTTAGTGTGGATGTGTGCACATGTGTGTATGTGTGGAAAACAGAGATTGACTCTAGTATCTTTCCCCACCACATTCTTTTTTTTTGTTTCCTGAGACATGGTCACTCAATGAAGCTAAAACTTGTGACTGGCTAGACAGACTGGCCAGTGACCTAGGGGGTCCACACTTCTTTCTCCCAGGTACTGTATCTTCAAGCAGACACCACTGTGCTCAGATTTATGCACTGGTATGGGCCTCTGAAGACCAGGTCGGCCTGCTGGCAGGAGAAACACTGTAGCGATGATGATAGCCTTCTCTGTATCTCCTGCTTTTCTGTTTGCTTGCAACAGTCTCACAAATACCATTAGTGAACACAACCTTCTGTTCTCTAGCCATTGACTAAAATAACTCCTCAAAGCAACCTCTTTGCATACTACAGTGGGCCGATCATCCTGCCCCACTCTGCTGCAGCACTGAGCTTTGGTCATGTGTTGTTTTACATGTGTCACCTTCTTGCTAGACTGAAAGCACATGGAAACAGACACTGAGTCTGATGCCTTCTTCAATGGGTAGACATACTGGCACACAGTTGGTGCTCAAACTCTACAAGCTGGCTCATTGGCAAGAGGAGTCAAGGTTGAAGGCATATAAAGGCTAGTTCTTAGAGCAGATAATGGGCATGTTTTGGCTTTTATATTGTTATGCCTCACGGTCCTAGTGATACTGCAAGCCTACCAGTGGCCCAAGATTTTGCATTTGTGATGTGAGAAACTCTTCCTCTAGTTCTCAACAGTGCTGGAAACTTCCGAGCCCAGCATATTATAGAGTACTGGGCAGTCCCTATAAACATTCCTTTAGTATCAACAGTGAATCCGTAGCATCAACAGGGCACAGTGGCTGAAAGCAGGCACCACACATTCCTCCAACCTGAGTTCAATCCTGGGAGCCCACAGTAGGAAAAGTTGTCCTTTGAGCTATGCTACCCTTGTCTCTGTACTCTCAAAAGTCTCTCTCTCTCTCTCTCTCTCTCTCTCTCTCTCTCTCTCTCTCTCTCTCTCTCTCTCTCTCTCTCTCTCTCTCTCACACACACACACACACACACACAATTTAATAAATAAGTTCTAGAGCTTCAGGGTACTTATTTTATGTCAAATATAGTCTTATTTTTCACCTAGACCTAAAGAAGCAGATGTCTTAGTACCTCTTCCTACAAAAATGAAAACTAATACAACAACCTTTCCAAAGCCACATCAACAGCCAGGTCTGAAGAGTGGACTTGAGTTTATCTTTTAAGTTTTTGGCACACAGGTAGTGCTCAAAATCTACAAGCTGGCTCATTGGTAAGAAGAGGCAAGATTGAAGGCTTCTGTGTTCTTCGTGCACTGTAGGTAGTAGTAATTCTCAGAACAATGCCTGTATTTTCTAGAGTAGAGTGCATTTTTAAATCTACTGTAACTTAGCATTTATGCTTCTATGTCAATCACGAGAATCCATGTTAGACATTAAAATAAACAGCCCAGTCTCAGACATGGTCTTAAAGAGTCTGAAGTTGGTGGGTAGTCAAGCCCCCAGCTTAGTACACACTAGATTAATGGATTAACTGGTGAGATGAGTCCAGACTAGTGAGATTACAGCCAGGCACTAAGAAGGTACATCTCCTTACCAGGAGAACTCCTTGCTCTTCAGTAGACACCATAATTTAGTTTGCACACCCACAGCTGTAGGTATTCAAATAAGAATTAATGGTTCTAAAGTAAAGTGACTTTCCTGGAAGAAAGTTAACCTTGCCACTCCCTGAAGATTCGTCTATGGTCACGATCAGCTTTTTGAACAAAAGATACACTACTTATCCTTAAAATTCCAACCTTAAAGCACATGGTGCAATTTTAAGCTATTAGACCATTATTAATGTACAGGGATACTTCCAGTATATTTTTATGGGTCTTTCAAAGAATCAAAGAGAATCTTCTTAATACCTCAGATATGAAAGTGTGACTCTCTAATTAGGTTTAATTTTGAAACATCACAACCAAAGCAAGTGGGAGAAAGGGCTTATTTGGCTTACACTTCCACATCACTGTTCATCATCAAAGGAAGTCAGGACAGGAACTCACACAGGGCAGGGACCTGGAGGCAGGAGCTGAGGCAGAGGCCATGGAGGAGTGCTGCTTACTGGCTTGTTCTCTATGGCTTGCTCAGCCTTCTTTCTTACAGAACCCAAAACTGCCAGCCCAAGGATGGCACCATACACAATGGGCGGAGTCTTTCCCCACCAATTACTAATTAAGTAAATGCCTCACAGGCCTGCCCACAGCTGGATCTTATGGAATCATTTTCTCAGTTGAAGAGTCCTCCTTTCTAAAGACTCTATCTTGTGTCAAATTGACACAAAACTAACCAATAGAGTGACTAATTTGTACATTTTATTGTTTAATATTCTATACTTTGTAGTAGAATGCTCATCACCTCTTTGCTGAAAATATTTTACATTCTTCTTTTCTCCATGTTTTTTTTATTCCAGAAATGTTTTCTGCACAGCCCAGTGGCCTGTTTTAGTGGCAGTGGTTAAATATACCCATGGTTCATTTGTCTTCTCCTTGAATTCACAAAACTGTGTGGGTTGATGGATATCTGTGACAGTGGTAGATTTTATGACCCACAAGCCAAAGTCTTAAATCAATTGAATTCTGTTTGACCATAACTAAGAGAGCATAAAAATTTCTGAATGCAAGCTCTTGGTTGTTACTAGCTATTAATGAAAAAAGAGATTCATTAATTATGCACTATTTATTGGACTCTGACAGATATGGTACATATAAGCATGCACAAGGCAAAATTCAACCCTGGCTTTTATAGAATTTAATCTCATGGCAAGTAATAGAGTATAATTTTGAGTAACTAAAACACTTTACTTGTTAGACTAGAAAGATTGGGGGGTGGCATCAGATGTAATCGTAGTTCAAGTTTGGTATGGGATGCTCTCAGACTTTGGTAAAGATCTTAGATTCTGCTTTTTATTAGACAGAGCTGTCTTAGCATAGATCATTCCAATTCGGAACTTGCAAATTCCAAATGGTACCAAGCCATACTGGTAGCTTAATTTAAGAGGGTTTATTACCAGGAAAAAGAGGTGTCTTGTGCAAATATAGCCAGAAAATAAAAACTAGACAGGCTTGAGGGAACTGAAGCAGAGTCAGAAGGAGTCATCTCTCGACTAGGGCTGTTCCTGTCTTGTTTCCCTCTCACCTGCTTCTCACCGTCTTTAGAAGCCACATTCTTGACCCCTTCCTACACCCATTGTATAGCAGGTGCTTCCAGCCAGGTGTCTAGGTGACAAACCAGCCCAGTCCCTAGAGCGCAGTGTTTCCTTCCCACATTCTCACCTGCTCAAAAGCAAGTAAGCCTCGAATTGAATTTTCCTTTACATTTTGTCTTGTCACCCTCCCATCATAAGTAATAAGGACCAAATGGCCCTTAAACCATATAAAGATTTCATCAAGGCTAGTGGACAATTTCTTCCTCATAAGACCGCTGATGGAGAAATGCATCATGATATACACATGTTTGAAAAGGAGCAGAGAGAAAAATGGGTCCAGCCATTTCTCAGCCATGTCTCTCAACACTGGTTCCTATGGTGGTCCTTCACATGGGTGAAAAATTCAATTCTAAATTCTATTCACAACTAATTTTGACTGTGCAGTATGAATTTTTTTAGCTCTGTATCATCATTTGGACATGATGATATGGAAGTTTACTATCCCCACCATGGCTTAGCCTGGGATCTCCCTTTACGAAAGGGAAGGCGGAGATAGATTCTCCCATCAAGGAGGTGACAGCCACTATTTTTTTGTCAAGGAAGTAGCTGGGAGGGCTGACTGGTCTGCTTGTTCAGTGGTGGACATCACTAGAACAGTCTTTATAAGAACATTTCAAATATTGGTTCCATAATGATCTTATCAAAGTAAAACAGTTGGGAGCAGAGCCTATGATACCCACAGATACCCATATGGTAGGGGTTCCCCAGGAAGTAGCTTGATCAGCAACCCACTAAGTATGATTACTTTGCTCAGCTTGTTTGTTTGAATTATAGCTTTTTAATATCCCACCATGAGGCCACAAGAAATCATGTACACGAGCAAGCATTTGTTCATCCTCTACGATACGCCAGCCCCAGATTCTGTTGTGCATGGAATCAGAGCGGCTAAGGTAGTTTCCTGCACTACCTTCTGTGGAGAGGGTGGACTTTGTAAACTTACTGAGTGTCCACAAGGTGAAAACCTGCTTTGCTGGTTCAGCAGGTAAAACCAATGCTTCCAAGTAAAAAGCTTCAAGGTCTCCATTATTGAATGCAACTGTTCAAACAGAAACTCTGGTTGTCCAGGCAGAAACATTACCAAGAATCCCTCTGTCTGTCTCTAATTAGGTCCATTTCCAGACCTCAGCTTTATTCATCTAGATTGGACAAATGTTTGTGTGATGAATCAGCAGGCAGGAACTAGCTGCTTCCCTTTGATGCACCATGGTCTTATTTTCCGACAAACCTAGACTCTAGCTGACTGTCCCAGGTTCCCCGCTCCCATCAGTAGACAAATCCTACGGTTTAGCTGCTGGTAAACGCAGGACTTAATGACGTCTACACCCCTCACTTGCTATGCTGGAGGCATCCCTTCTTGAACGTCACCGCCGCACCCTCCCGCTTAGTGCCAGCCTAATTAATGAGATATTGCTCAAGTGCATAAACTCTCCTGGAGAATGAGAGTACACAGGGAGAACTATTCGCATGGCTCTAACTAGGATAGCAGCATCTTCTTCCTTGCAATATGGCTGTCTTCTCAGCTGATAAAAGAACTCCTATTACAATTCAGCCGTCTGTAGGTGTGTGGGATTTTATTAACTCCTCATTTGTAAGTGAAGGGCTTTCCTGGAACATGGGTATGCTGGATATGCTAATACATGTAACTAGCACATCCGCGCGGAGTACGTGAATAGCAATTTGGATTTGGATTTGCTTATTATTTATAGATTTTTCTGCTCACCAGTGTTAGGGAGACACCCGATCGCAGTCTAATTTGACTGCTCTGCCAGTGTTTGGGACTTTATATCTTTTCCGATGTTCCTTTAATCCAGGGCATGGAGAGTAGATTTGAGTTCATGATTTACTGCTGCTCATTGCTTCCTGTCTGAAATCAAGACGCTCTCACTCTGGTGGATGTTAGTCGAGCCATATGCACCAACAGAGCAGGCTGTGAAACTGGGGGCAAAACAGCCTTGATCTGAACTTGGTTTTCACACTGCCAGGTGGCCACCCACGAGCACGTGTTCACGCTCTGGAAACAGCTGCTGGCATGTTCCTATCATGCAAGCTGTTGTGCTCAGAGCCCCCATAGATCTCATGGAAAACAAGTGGGGAAACCTTCCCTACTCTTCAGCATGAATCACATCTGGGTCTTTGTACCTTCCTTTCAGGTCTGCCTGGTCCTGAGTATTTCACAGTTGTATTTCATATTTAACTAATTTACACTGACACCATTCTTTGTATTTATTTTTATTAATCACTTTATTTGTTTACATTTCAAATGATATTCCCCCTTCTCTGTTTTTCCTCTGTAAGCCTGTCATCCCATATCCCCTCCCTTTTGCCTCTGTGAGGGAACTCCTCCACCCACTCACCGACTCCCACCTCACCACTCTAACATCCTCCTACTCTGGGCCATCGAGCCTCCACAGGACCAAGGGTCTCCTCTCCCACTGATGCCACATAAGCCCATCCTCTGCTATGTATGTAGCTGAAGCCATGGATCCTTCCATGTACAATCTTTGGTTGGTGGTTTAGTCCCTGGGAGCTCTGGGTAATCTGGCCAGCCAATGTTTCTCTTTCTATGGGGTTGGAATACCCCCTGCTCCTCCAGTAGTTCTGCTAGCACCCCTACCAGGGTCCCTGAGCTCAGTCTGAAATTTGGCGCTAAGCATCCATGTCTGTATTAGTCAGTTGCTGACCAAACCTCCCAAGGAGTAGCTGCATCAGGTTCCTATCAGCAAGCGCCTCTTGGCAACAGCAACAGTGTCGGGTTTGGTGTCCGCAGACGGGCTGGATCCCCAGGTGGCCCTTCCTTCAGGCTCTGCTCCATTTTTGTCCCTGTTCTTCCTTTGGACAGGAACACTTCTGGGTGAAAAACTTTGAGATGAGTGAGTGGCCCCATCCCTTGACCATGGGCCTGCTTATCTACTAGATGTGGTCTCTACAGGTTCTATTTTCCCCTTCTCTGTGCATTTTGGCTAAAGACATCCCCACTAGGTTCTGCTGGGAACCTCATGTTTCCCTGCTGTCTGGGACACCTCATCCCCCTGCTATATTTTTATTCAATTTCCTGACCTTCTGTACCTCTCTCCTGTCCCCTCCAGTACCTTATACTGCCCCCTTATTTCCTCCCCCTCCTTTCTCCCTCCCCAGGCCCCCTCTTCCTCTACCTCCCACAATTGTTCTGTTCCTCCCCTCAGTGCAGGACTGAAGCATCCACACCCCAGTCTTCCTTCCTTCTAAGTTCCATATGGTCTGTGGGTTGTATCATGGGCATTGTGAGCTTTGGGACTAATATCCAGTTATCAGTGAATGCATACCATGTATGTTCTTTTGTGACTGGGTTACCTCACTCAGGATGGTATTTTCTAGTTCCACCCATTTGCCTCTGAATTTCATGAAGTCATTGTTTTTAATAACTGAATAGTGCTCCATTGTGTAAATGTACCACGTTTTCTGTATCCATTCTTCTGTTGAGGGACATCTGGATTGTTTTCAGCTTCTGGCTATAATAAATAAGGCTGCTATGCACATAGTGGCGCATGTGTCTTTGTTATATGTTGGAGCATCTTTTGGGTATATACCCAGGAGTGGTATAGCTGGGTCCTCAGGTAGTGGAATGTTCAATTTTCTGAGGAACCTCCAGACTGATTTCCAGAGAGGTTGTACCAGCTTGCAATCCCACCAACAATGGAGGAGTGTTCCTTTTTCTCCACATCCTTGCCAGCATCTGCTGTCACCTGAGTTTTTGATCTTAGCCATTCTCACTGGTGTGAGGTGAAATCTCAGGGTCATTTTGATTTGCATTGCCCTGATGAGTAAGGATGTTGAACATTTCTTTAGGTACTTCTCAGCCATTTGAGATTTCCTCAGTTGAAAATTCTCTGTTTAGCTCTGTACTCCTTTAAAAAAAACCTACATAGAGCATATCTTGGTTCATCTACCACTCCTTCCTTTCTCAAGCTCCCCTCACCCTGCTAACATATCTGCCATTCTCCCCTCTACTCTCTCTGCACTTAGTCTTATTTATGATTCCCATATGGCACAGTTATGGGTCCTTCATTCACTGGGATATGGGTAACCTATGTGTCACTACCCCTCCTAGAAAAATGACTCCCTTTCTCCCAACAATCATCAAAGGACATCAACTCCCAGCAAAGGCATCAGAAGTTTTCCACCTCTATTCTGGAATTTTTATTTTGATCTCCTGCAGGTCTTGTGTTCATAACCACAGCTGCTCTGAGTTCATGTGTGCAACAGCCATGTCATGTCCAGAGGTCACATCTTACAGGATTCCTCTCCATCCCCTAGCTCCACATTCTTTTCACTCTACCCCAACCCCTTCCTAGTTGGTTCCCATGCCTCTGGGGTTGGCTAACATAGATGTTCCATCCAGAGATGAACACTCGCAGTCTCTTAATCTCAGAGTTCTGAACAGTTATGAGTCTCTGCACTTGCCTTAATGTATCCATGATACTTTTACTCTTTGGTAACTGATGGCAGGCACCAACAGTGGAAGTTCCTATTGAAGGTCACTAATAAGAGATACTTTTTACTGAGTCTTATTCTGTGGGGCACACAGGTAAGCCTGTACCTGTCGGTGTGTTGCAGCAACTCTTTGTCACAGCCAAGTTCAATTGCTGGACCATCCGTAGTTTGCAATAGAAACCAGAACACAGACTGAAAACTGCTTCGGAAAAGCCACTATTTGGGTTACTGGGAGTTGCGACTCCAATTCCAATGTATGCCACTAAGTCCTACCATATGGCTTTTAGATTCTACTAGTGTCTCAGAATCCATGACCTTCATAATCTTCATCTATGCAAGTGGAGAAATAATACTGATGCTGTTTATCTTCCTGAGACAGCCACAGAGAGAGCAGTGAAAATAGCATGTGGGGAAACTCATTGTGAGCTCCCTACCATTGCAAAGCTGATCACAATACTATGATAACGACAGACTAGAAACACATCTCCCTGGAATCTTGATATTGGAACAAAGTAAGTAAATTAATAAAAATATAAATTCATTTTCCTTCCACTTACAGTCATCCTATATCTTGCCTTGAAACAAAACTTTCTTTGGACTAAAAACTCTCCTGTGAATGTTATCAATTATGTTGGTGACTGTCTGTCTGCCTGTCTGTCTCTTTCTCACTGCCTGTCTGTCTGTCTGCCTGTCTGTCTCTAACACACACACACACACACACACACACACACACACACACACACACACACACACACAAGGTCTTTTTAAAATCCTTTTATGTAAATGGACCTAATTCTCCTTGAACTAAAAAACCAAAAGCCATTGAAAGTATGACACACATCAGGGTTGGATACGTTAAGTCTCCACACTGTGTTTAAAAAGTTCTAAGCGGTGCAGGTTGTCACTCAGAAGCAACTGCTGCTGCCTACCTACCCCTGTCTACATGAGTCAATAAGCACAAGCAGGCTGCACAGTTCCCTGCTTCTCAGAATCACTTCTCTAATCACATTCGTTTCTAACACATTAATCAGCATGCCGAGCAGAACTCTAGATATGCCTTTGGCCTTTGATTTTCACATTAAATTATTAGCTTGTGCCTTTTTGAATTGTGGCTGGAGAAAGGGCTGAAGAATAGGCATGACACCGTTCAGGAATCTCTTTTGCATATTGTGTCTGTTTGCTTCTGTCTGGAACCCCCTCACTAGAGACAACAGCACCTTTGAAGAGAACCTTGTGCAAGCTTCACTGTCGTATATTCAAAGGGAGTCTATAGTCTGGGAACGCAATCTCTCTAAATACTTCTTGGGCTCATCACTATTGACTGCAGTGACCGTTCCACGGCTCAATGGACCAAACAGTCAGGTTTAGAATGCTAATGATAAAAGCCATAACTTTATTACACTTAAAAGTTAATTGGAAGTGGATAATTTCTGAAAAGAACAATTAAAAACTGAGTCTGGAAAATATATGAAACCTAAGTAAACGAGCACATCTTAAAATATATATGACAGGTATCCCAAAGCTCTTGACCAGCTTTTGTATTCACTTCCTTCAAAGAGCTGGGTACCTAGAAACTTGGCTTCCATTTTCCAAGGAAATGAAATCAGAGTCAGGATAAATCAAATATACATTTTAATATGAAAAGGAAGACATTTGCTGGAGTAATCTCTATGTAAATTTGAAAGAGTCTCAACACAGATTTTTGTATTGGTAGTTATTACTGTGATCCACGATAGATCCAGATACTGAACAATTACTTAGATCACACATTTTGGTTCACTTGCAGTGTATATTAAAGCTATGGAAGGGTAGTTTTATCCCCACTTTGAAGGAATATGAAGAACATCTTTAGGAATGATTGGCAGGTTATGGGCTTGGGTTTAAGCACCACTTAAAGTTTGGGGCTGGAAGCACTAATTTAGAGGAAAAGTATTCTTATACCAGAAGGCAGGAAAGAGAACACCAAATAGAATTTTTCATTTGAGGCCTCTGAAAAATGATTTAATCAGTTTTTATTGAGAATTTTTTTCTGTTAATCTCACCAATGATATTTATGCATCATTCTTCCTGGGATATAATCCCATTGAATTTGCCATGACCTATTGCAGAGAGGATGGAGTAGAACAATGTCTTTCCCCTCCCTTTCAGTGTTTGATTTATAGATTTTATTACTTCTACATTCATTTTGTGGGTATGTTCTTATTTTAACCTATCACTTGATTATGAATCATTATGCACTTAAGCCGATACATTATCTATCTTGAAAATTAGTCAATTAGACTAATTCGTATTGTCATCAGAAATAGAGAGAACCAGCTGTCCATCATGGCTTCCCTTGTGCTCAGCACTCAATGTGGCATATGGTGGGTAAAGAACAGATATGAAATGACTCACTGCTAGAAATATCCACCTTGAGTCTGAACTCAACAAGTTTTATTTGAACTATCACTTCTCATGACTAAAAATGACCAAGTCCCAAACCCAAGAGTAACTTGAAGTTTCCCCTAGAGGGAGGTTCTTCTGTTTCTGATGCCACCATCTAATTTGCTTTCTCAAAATACAGGTGGGCATCTACAGAGAGAATAGATGGGTCACAGTACTGTTGTTGAGGGACTCTGGAACCAGCTGCAAGTTGCCTGTGACTTGAACACATTAGAAACAAAAAGTTGTGTTATTTTTTCCATTAAATTATGCAAACACTTCTTTATGGTTTTCTACCCCACCCCCCACCACCACCAAATTACAAATCCCTGGAAAATGAGAACCATCCAACTGCTGAAATATTCTACCATAAAGTTGCATCAAATACATTTTCATGTGAAAGGAAGATCTAGCCACTTATTGCTTGATGATAGACCATCTGGAACTGGGCTTACTTACCATGATTAGAGTCATAGTGGATGGCACTATCATGCATGAGAGGTTATGGGTGTTGAGATTAAGTCCAGATCCCAATATTAAAAAGCTAAAAATTGAGGTATAAGGAATATTGGAAATAGAAATGTTTGCAAACTAAAATGGTAGAGAAATGTTGACTAGTAGTTCAAATAAGGACTCTGAGCTGTCGGTTCTGGAAAACAAATCTACCGTGTTGAGTTTTCTGCCCTCTGTGCAATTTCCTGTGTGGCTACCTACTTCATTTCTCATTCCAAGGTTTTATGGGGCCTAATGGATTGTTCAACATTTCAATTTCCTTGAAAAAGGAATTCTAGCACTTTTAAATGTATTTTCCCCAAAAGAATGACAAAATTATACATGAGATTGTGCAAGCATAGAAATGGGATACAGAAAAGAAATTGGAAGAAGAAAGTTAAGGTAGAAGGAAAAGATAGAAGACATCTATTCAGGGAAAGGGGTGCTTTGCCAAAGCAAAGTTGGATGGAAATGACATTCATGGATTGCTGTGCTTCAGTAGTTCCCAATGCCTACTATACATAATAAGTTTCTTTGTTTCATTCCTTAAAGTGTACATTCCCCTCATATCCTCTTCTTTCTACACACACACACACACACACACACACACACACACACACACACACACATTTCTTCTTCTTCCTCTTCTTCCTCTTCTTCTTCTTCTTCTTCTTCTTCTTCTTCTTCTTCTTCTTCTTCTTCTTCTTCTTCTTCTTCTTCTTCTTCTTCTTCTTCTTCTTCTTTATACAAACACAGCACAAGTGGGAAGACTTTATCACTTCTGAATGCTACAAAGATATTTCCTCATAAGTGTGGCTTACAGAAAATAAGACAATAGCAATACTTCTTAAAATTTAATCTTCTAAAACTGTACTTAATAGAAATGTGAGTCAACTAAAATAACTTTCTGGAGTAAATTAACTTTTTGTGTTTCTAATACTGGTTCTCTGGTGTCTAAATTCTGTATTCTTCTTGCCTGTTAGGCATTCTCCTCACTAAATTTTCTTCACCCCCACTTTTCCACTTTACTAACAAGACCATTGCACTTATCAATCTCCTTCCTTTACATATAGATTGAGTTGTTTTCCTCTCTTTATCTTACATTTATTTTCCTCTCACATCTAAAGAAAATTGAAGGTTTGTCTACTTCAAAAGATACATTTGTTTCATTAAGTATCAGATTATTCTCTTTTTGTAAAAATATTTTATACCTTTAATTTTAAAACTATAAATTTAAAGAATGACACTTCTTTCTCAGTTGAATTTCTCTCTCCTTGGATCATAAAAGCACAGAGATAACGAATTTCCTTTTGTTAAGTTCATATAAATATTGTGTGGGGAAAAAGATTGAATTTTGATTTTTTGATACAATTTTGTGAAGTTTTATTTCATTAAGAATAAAGATATAAGAAAGCTAATTCCAAATTAGCAAATTTTCAAATATTAAAAAGGCAAATCCTACTGGGGAAGCTGGATAGAGTTGGTGGAGAAAAGTCCAATAAAAGTGGTAGGATGTTTGGGTTCTGTAGATAAAAGACATTTGTTTGTCTGCATCTTCACTTCAAACAAGGATCCTGATCCCTAACTCAAGGGGAAGGCCTTTCTAAGGCATATGTTGTTTTCCCCTAAACTACTACCAATACCTCATTGTAGTCAGGCTTAGCTTGTATAAAATAAGTAGACTGCTATGGTGAAGGCTCTTTTATTCCTACTGATAACTTAAAATATTTTGGCAGTCCAGGTTTTCTGAAAGCATTAACCCAGACAGGATTAAATGCATAAGGGTTTTGTTCAGGGGGAAATGTTTGCATCAGAATAAGTGAATGAGGAACTCGAGAGGAGCCATAAATCTTCAGTGCAACACTAATCCCAAGTGAGGGCAGAAGAAAAGTAGAGAGGTAGAGAACATTTTTTGAGAACATTTTAAAGGAAAATTATCCAGTGGCAATATTGTAGATTTAGGAAGTTCTTGAAAGGGAGAGTTGGTCATCAAAGTTTCCTTTCCTATGGGAATGAATGTGTCCCTGTATCCCTACTTCTAGAAGTCTTTAACAGAGCCTCAACATCAAGGCTGAAGTGAACTTGAAATTGTCTATGACATTCTATTAAATCCCCTGTAGTAAGAGATCCATAGGCAATATTCACAGAACTTCTATAATTCACATCTTCATTGACATTTTCTTCCTAAACATGCTCAAATTAAGGAGGTTAAGTTGCATGACTCCATTACTTCTCACACCCTATCCTCACAAACCTCAGGAATCATAGTCCAGAGACCAGCATCAGGGTGCAGATTTGAGTTTATTGTACAGCACATAAGTTTACATGTAGTGTTTGAGCCAATCCCAAGCCCCTAAATCCATAGTCAATTGTATTTCGCTATACCACCACCATACCCCAATGAAAGCTCTGACTACACTGCGGTTTGGTAGTAGTTTAGGGGAAAACAACATATGCCTTGGAAAGGCCTTCCCCTTGAGTCAGAGACCAGGATCCTTGTTTGAAGTGAAGATGCAGACAAACAAATGTCTTTTCTCTACAGAACCAAACATCCTACCATTATTATTGGACAAAGTAACTCAGAAGGAGCAGGGAGGCAATAGAAGAGCATTGTCACCTGGTAGGACTGCCTTGAAGATGGGGTGTCTGGGAGTAGCCACTACCCTGGCCTCAGTTCCTTTTTGCTATCTCACTGGTGTTCTGGAAGGCATCTTAGATCTAATGCCATGTACTCTTCAAGAAGTCACAGAAGCCTGTGGCACCTTGCTCTCCATCATGTTTCTGTAAAATTATAAAAAATAAATGCTGTCTTTTACTCCTCACTAGGTCTGGTACCATAGTGCCCCAAGATATCTGGTAGATATCTTCATCTCAGTCAGCAAAATATCTCAACCACTTTGCTCCATCCCATATCACAATGCCGATGGCCACTCTCTGAGCCTGACAACAATCTCTCTACCCATCTAGTTCACCATGCCAGAAATATCCATGTCTCCAGGCACCACATTCTCTCTTGAACTTAAATTGCCATATGAAAGAACACACAATACAATAACCTGTGACCCAATTGATAAGATATAATTACCCACCTATAGTGTACTGTTTGCCCATCTAGACATACAAAATCCAGTACACATCCATCCCTTAAGAATATTCATAACAACCTGTAAACGTGCAGATAGAAATTCACCTCAATGTTCTCTCGGCTGCTTCCCCTCTCTTTCGTTCCAGTCTCTTCCTCTCTAAAACTTTTCTCCCACCCATCCTTCCTTCTTGTCCAATGACAGGCCTTGTTCTATCTTGCACCTGCCTTCACCTATGTAATGACACCATTCTACACAGGTCTACCTGCCATGAGGAGCTACTTGGTGTGCCAACGTTGAGCCTTGACAATTTCAAGGGATGGGGAATTCCAATTTCCATCTGACATAGACCCATTGATAAGAGTCTGTTGGAGTACTCCACTGGAGGATGATGGAGGTTAAGCATATTGGCCACCACCTGCTCAATGAGCTTCAATCCAGTTGGAGTAGTCTCTGGTAACTACCTGAACCAGTAGGAAAAAATCTTCTGGGCATATATCTTCTGTTAGACAAAAGACCACAATCTCTGGGATGAAGTTGAATGATCTATGAAATGAAAGTACTGGGGTAGAATTGATGGGGAACTGGTTTTCTCCTATTGTTGGATTGTCACTGTCCATAATAGACAACTGGAAATCATAACTAACTAACTAATAGATATCAAGATCCATCTATGAAAAAGCTAAGGCTAACAGGTGATTTTCCTGAAAGTGGCCCACTTTTTTGCATAGCCAAAGAAAGGTGAACTCTGAGAGGCAAGGTCCCAAGAGACTTCATGTCAGGATTGTTTCTTTGCAGCTGATATGCCTTTCCTGTCACTATTACATACCCTAAGGACTCCTGGACATTAGCACATCATATTGAGCAGACTTCCTGCAGATCAACATAAAGATGAACTTTCAAATTAATGGATTTAGATTAATTAATGATCTTATAAAATTAATGATTTCCTTCGAATAATTTTAAGAAGAAAGTTTTAAGAGATGGTTTTAGTTGTTTTGCTAGAAAAATGTCATAAAGTTAGAATCAAGAATAGAATGTCCCCAATCCTCATAATAGTAAGTAATTATTATCCATAGTAAGAAATACATTGATCTTTCATAATTACACTAAAAAGACAAATAGGCTTGGGACAAATTTGTATTCAAGGAAAAACATTCAGGTTCAAGGATAAGCCACAGGTGTGTACTATAGTAAGACAAAGCCATGTGAAAATGTTGCTTTGAACTTATAATGAGCTTATAGGATGAAACATTGTTTTGAAGTTGGTATTGATACCTTTTTTAAAACTCCCCCCTTTTGTGACTTTTTTATCTATGAGGTGATTCTTTCTTACATAGAGAACTTTTTAAGCTATAAAAAGTTATTTATGAAGGTTAGAAAGAAAGAAAGAGAGAGAGAGGAAGAAAGAAAGAAAGAAAGAAAGAAAGAAAGAAAGAAAGAAAGAAAGAAAGGAAGGAAGGAAGGAAGAAAGTTGTGCAGCCATTTTCTGCTTCACCCGGTAAGTGACTTCTTTCCTTTCCTTCCTCTATCTCTGGTTCAAAAAGAGTTAACAAGTAAATATGGATTAATTTGCATTTTTCTACATGCAGACCACCAGTTAGACCAGGACCATTTGTTGAAGATGCTTTCTTTTATTCCACTGTATGGATGACTTCTTTGTCAAGGATCAAGTGTTCATAGGGGTGTGTGTGTGTGTGTGTGTGTGTGTGTGTGTGTGTGTGTGTATTTATTTCTGAGTCTTCAATTCTATTCCATTGATCAACTTGTTTGTCTCTGTACCAGTACCATGGGTTGTTTGTTTTTGTTTTGCTTTGTTTTGTTTTTGTTGTTGTGGGTGATGGTGGTGGTGGTGGTGGTGGTGGTGGCTTTTATCATTATTGCTCTGTAGTAAAGCTTGAGGTCAGAGATGGTGATTCCCCAAAAGTTCTTTTATTGTTGAGAATTGTTTTCACTATTCTGGGTTTTTTTGTTTTTCCATATGAAGTTGAGAATTGCTTTTATCATGTGTGGGAAAAAATGTGTTGGAATTTTGATGGTAATTGCATTGAATTATACAGATCTTTTACTTGTTTGGTTAGAGTTACACCATGATATTTTATATTATCTGTGACTGTTATGAAAGGTGTTGTTTTCCTATTTTCTTTCTCAGATCATTTAGCGTTTGTATAAAGAATGCTACTGGTTTGTTTGAATTAATTTTATATGGTATGCGCTCACTGGTAAGTGGATATTAGCCAAAGAAATTCAGAATACCCATGATACAACTCAACTCTCAGACTGTAGGAAGTTTAACAAGAAGGGAAGTTCAAGTCTGGACACCTGAAACACACTTAGAAGAACAACAAAATAATCATGAGAGGCAAACAAGGGGAGGAAACTGGGTGGGAGAGGGGAATGAGGAGGGGAAAGGAGGGACAGAATCAGATATGGAGTGAGACAGAAGGAACACCCAGAGGGCCAGGAGAATGAAATGCAATATGCAGAGTGGGAGTTAGGGGACAGGGGGAACCTCTAGAAAGTCCCAGAGACCTGGGATGTGAGAAGCTACCAGGACCTTAGCCAAAATGTCCAAAAGTAAGGAGACAGAACTGGAAGAAACCACCTCCATCAGATAGACATGACCCCAGGTTGAGACAGGGAACTACCCCCCTATCTTTAAATTGTTTAACCCAGAATTGATCCTTTCTAAAGGAAATGCAGGGTCAAAAATGGAGCAGAGATTTAAAGACCATTTAGAAATTGTGCCCAACTCGGGATTCATTCCACCTGTTGAAGAGTAAGCCAAGTGAATCCAATACAGTATTTTGTAAAGACTGTAGGCGTTGTCATCATCCCCAAAATATATAACTCCTTGGGACCCTGGAAGAGGTACCCCCCAATATCCCCTTTATCTTAGAGCTAGTCCAGGGCATTGTTGCCCTGATTTACTCCTCAAGGTCAATCCAGTCTTGTTTGCCTTCTCTAAGAGGCTGAGCCTTGAGGGGTAAGGACAAAAAGGGTCTTGAGTTCAGAGGGCTGGTCTGGGGCAGAAAGTGGGAGCCTGAGATTCACTTGCAACTGGGAAAGTCTCTGGTCCCTCTGCCAAAACTCATTTCCTGCCTGCTCATAGGGAAATGATTGAGAGAAGATGCAGAATTACACATTAGTAGTGATTTTAAGGTTAGAATTGAACTATATCTTTTGGGTCTATATATCCAAGGATAGTATAGCTGTGTCTTGAGGTAAACTATTCCCTTTTCTGAGAAACCACCAAATCAATTTCCAATGTGGTTTTATAAGTTTGCACTCCTACCAGCAATGGAGGAGTGTTTCCCTTGCTCCACATCCTCGCCAGCACGTTCTGTCTCGAGTTCTTGATCTCAGCTGCTCTGACCAGTGTAAGGTGGAATCTCAGGGTTGTTTTGATTTCCATTTTCCTGTTGGCTAAGGAGAAGGAAATGGAAACCTGCAGCTGGTGAGTGGGGGTGGGGGCATCTGAAGGATGTACCAGAGACTTGGGATGGGTGAGGCTTCCAAGAATCAATGGGAATGACCTTAGGGAGACTCACAGCAGTGGGGATATGGATCCTGAAGAGACTACAACCCCAATGAAGCAACAGGGACACCAAACCAACCACAAAACATTCAAACCAAAATTTATCTTGCCTACAAGAAACTCGGGGATAGGGAATGGATCAGAGACTGAGTGAATGGCCAAGCAATAACTGACCCAACTTGAGACTCATCCCATGGGCAAGTACCAATCCCTGACACTGTTTTTAATGATACTCTGTGTGCTTGCAGACAAGGAGCCTAGCATAACTATGCTCTGAAAGGCTCCACCCAGCATCTGACTGAAATAGATGCATACAGACACAGCCAAACAATGGATAGAGGTCAGGGACATTATGGAAGAGTTGGGGAAGGTTTGAAGGTCCTGAAGGGGACAAGAACTCTGCAGGAAGATCAACAGATTCAATTAACCTGGGCTCTTGGAGAGTCTCACAGACTGAACCACCAACCAAAAAGCATATATTGGCTGAACCCAGGCACCTCTGCACACGTGTAGCAGATGTGCAGCTCAGTTTTCATGCAGGTCTCCCAACAACTGGAGTGGGAGCTATCTCTGGAGATGTTGCCTGTCTGTGGAACATTCCCCCCAACTGGCCTGCCTCCATCTGGCTCCATTGGGAAAGAATTCTCCCAGCCCTGAGGAGATTTGATGTGCCATGGTGGAAAGATACCCAGGGAGGGCCTCTACCCTCTCAGAGGGCAAGGGGAGGGGAAGATGAGGGAAGGGACAGTGTGAGGTGAGCAGCAATCTGGATTTAGAGTGAATTAAAAAAATGATCTATATCAATATTCAACATATGTTTCTAAGTATTCAACTTTCTCATGTTAAAGCAAAGTATCTTCTATCCAGTAGTATTTGGTGGATATATCACAAACAATTGTCTAGAATCATATTTTAGAAGATAGATCTCTGTTCCTTAGGGTAGCCCATTTGGTTTCTTTGTCAAGCCTACACAGATAAGCAGAGTTGGTGGCTGAAGAAAGCAAAACCAGATAGGGTTAACATATCTCTGAAGAAGAAGGGGGTTAATGGGAATGGTGTGTATAGTTTCATCTTTCACGTGTGCCTATATTGTTAGCTGTTTTATATTCCAAAAGAATTTATGCACAGTGCACACTCTGATGACCCGCATTTTAATTTTACCTCATTGAAGAGGCCTAGGGACCATTAACAAGATGGAAGCAATAGGACAGGGAAGTCATCATTGTTCAAGTAAAAAGGAATTAGGGGATAAAATTCCCAATTCTTTTCATGTAAATTGAAAAGAGCACATTTTCCTTGGTCTCTAAAAATTGGTTCTACTTTTCTGTAGCAGGAGAACAAACTATTTATTGGTCTTTTTTTTCTGTCTGAGTTGGCAAGGAAGCTACATGATCTCAGTCTCTGGGTCACCCAATGACTTAAGAGATGTCATGTCAAATGGGAAATGAAATTACTGAGAATTCACAGCATTTGCTTCATAAAACCTGACCTACAGTTTACTCCATGAGGTTTTTCTGAATTATATGCATAAATTTTACTTCTGTAACTTGCTGAGAGACAGAGAGATACATGAATTGACAGACACAAGCATGGGTTGATGGTAATATGATTAGAGGACCCATTTATTTTTCACACACATGCAAATGCAAACACAAGCTAGTATTTTGTTCCTAAGTTACCAACGTAACAGCTGAGGCATGAAGTCGTTAGCAAACTTGCCTAAAGCCATGTGACAATGTGTTTGGGAGCCACAAGGAAAAGCAAGTAACCCTGCCAGTCCACATTCAGACCTGCTATATCATGGTGTCCTTTCTTTGTTAGAAAATACAAGGCTGACTACCATTAACATCCTTCCTGTAAAACAGTAGAACATTATCCATATTGATAGATTAGTAATGTAGAATCCAAACAGCCAAGGTTTCAGTTCCAATTCCAGGTGAGTGGTAGGGACCTCCTGGAAGGCCAGCGGAGAACTGCATGTGTATGTGTGTGTGTGTGTGTGTGTGTGTGTGTGTGTGTGTGTGTGTGTGTGTGTAGCTGTTGGTGCCCTATCATAGTCTCTTGGCATTTAATGCCTGTCTACTCAAAGGCTAAATGAGTTCCAACTGCAAATATCTTTTTTAGCATGGCCTATGTCTGATGATGTTTAGTATGAATAGGACATAGGACGGACACCTCAGTACCTCTGAGTTCAACCAATCCTTGGCTGGACTTGGGAAGAAAACAATACCTTTATTCTCCTAATTTTAGAGAAAAGAACCTGAAATGTGATTGTAGTAGTCCCAGTGGTGTCTGCCATGGAACATTCCTGGTTAGCCATAAGCATGTGGTGGCTTCCCTAATCTCCTTGTCTTGATTCTTTATGCCATTGCCATGGATTTTTTTGGTAACCAAAACCATTTCTTTATAAGTGCTATGAAGCTGTTTATGTTTATATGTCTTCCTGTATATCTCTCTACCTTTATCTCTAAAACAGTATCTCTTGTTGAGCCAACAGCTTACCTTATTTTTTGGTAGGCTGGCTGACCAGGGAGCTCCTGAAATCCATTTGTCTTCACCCCACAAACTATCTGGGGTCACAAACAGACACAGCCATACCTAGATTTTTATTTTATATGGGCGAATTTGAATTCAAGTCCCAATGCTTGCACAGTAAGTACTCTTATACACTGAGCCATCTACCTTCCCTATCCCCAAGTCATTTTTTTAATACTTTAGTCTTCATTTCATGGTCTAAGACAAATATTAAATGTGGTTAATGCTTCCTACCATTGGTATAATTAGAGAAGTTTGCCCCTAAGTTTCTCACCATCCTGAATTGAATGATGAAAAAGGGCTTGGGTGCTTGCCATTAGAACCTTGAGATGTGTAACAGATCCCTCGTAGCTCTAAGAAAATGTTTATATGATTCTCTAGCAATTCCTCTCTTTGAGCAACTTCATATTGTATTCATAAGTAGAATTGCTGAGACATTAGACAAGTACATCTGTCCAAGGATTGGCCTACAGAAAATGGTCACCCTAGGTCCTCAGAGATTCTGGAAGAGCTGGGCCAGGCTTGGAAGACCCAGTCCTCAGGCCTCCAGGGAAAATATCACAAGATGGTTAGAAAAAAGGAGGATGCATTAGGTTACTACATGTGTACCAAATCATCAATATCAATGTGCTTCATAAACTTGGATAATTTATACAGCATCCTATCCCAACATGCTACTGGGAAAGTGTCAATTTTCCCTGACTCATCCAGTGACACGTAATGAAATAAACTTTAGAGGTTTGGGGAACAGAGAATGGAGAGAGGTTAGAAGCTATAACCAAGGTGGTTGTCAAGTTATTATCCACGCAAAGCCCCATTTTGCCTAAGTCTACAACATAGAAAATAATGGGACTCCCAGGTTTGCTATGAAGAGTAAACCTGAACGCAGTGCTGAATTTATAGAGCCTATGCTGTGCTCCAGACATGTTCTCTCAGACTCATGTGGTAGCATTTTAATCTTCTGGTTCACATGTGCCTAGAGTTCTGGTTTCAGGAGGTAATTGAGATTAAATGAAGTCATAAGGTTTTATAAGAAAACAAATCTGACCTTCTATGCTCGAATGCTTTCTCTGTTCCATTTGCTGATAGCCTCCGATGTCTCACCATGCATGAAAAGAAATAGAATGTCCAAGAGGTGAAATGATAACGGTACCATGTTCATGGTCTCCCTAGGCCTCCAAACCACAGGGAAATATGGACAACTTTTCTTATAAATGACACAGCCTTGACTATTTTACAATAGCAACAGAAAATGAACTAAACATACAAGTGTATTGTTAATAGTATTCATTTGAGTTAAATTACCTAAATTAGACTTATATGATTCTCAAGATTATTCTGCAATTTACATAATTATATCTGTTTGTTTGCCTGGATGGCTGCATTCTTTTACTTTTGCTTGGGGGTGCTAGCGTTCAGTAGTTGAAGCTTGTTGCTCTGTGGCTTTCTTAGTAGTAGCTATGTGATTTACAGATCCATTTGCTGCACAACACCTTTGGCTGGAGTGATGTGTGGGATTATATTTTAAAGAAAGTTGGCCCAGAAAACTCATTCTCAAGAGCTACTGGAAATCAATTAAATTTGCCTCTTACTGTACAATCAGAGACAGCAACCTGTGGTTAAATGAACTGCTCTGGGCAGAGGTAACTACTCATCCCGTTCTTCCTGGGACTTGTGGCTTAAAGAAGCTTTCTTGAAGCCAAAAATGTGAATGAGGAAGAGGCTGGGTGCTTTGTAGTCTGTAAAGGCCACCATGGTCACCTTAAAGGCTAGGACATGAGGTAACTAAGGGAAAGCTATGCTGTGACTGACACTTCAGAAAGCAACTGCAGTCAGAGCTCTGGTGTCTCTCGCAGTATTGTGATTTAGGGAGCTTCTTTCATGAATTATTTGTGGATAACACTCACTAACTTTGTTTTATGGCATTTCTATAAATATCTTCCTTTCACTGTGTCGCAAGTACTGTAGTATGATTTTCGCTGTACATACATAACCTTTTTATAAATTATAAACATTTGAAGAATAAGACAAAAACTGTCTATTATCCCACCATCTTACAAATTTTTATGTATTTGTAGACATTTTGACAAAATCATACTAATACTTTAAACAAGCTTTGTATTCTACTCTTCGTAGACAATTCCTTAATTGGAAGTTTTCATGAAGGATTTTTCTCACATCTCCAGGGGACATAATATCCCATGTAGTAGATAGCACTGTTATTTTTCCCCCTGGTCTGCATTTCTTGGGCATTAAATTTGCTGTACACTGCACGTTTGCATATTGAAATAAATATTTATGTCCCATATAGGGTTTTCCTGCCCACAGGGAGGTATTATCATTTGGATTGTAAGAACAGAATATATGAACATTCAGAAGATAAAAGCAGATATGAGGGTCATAAGGAAATGAGACTGAGAAGAGGTTATAAGGGAGGTGGGTGGCATAAGAGAATGGAGTCTTGCTAAATATTCAAGTATTTTGAATTAAATGATCCTTTGCCTCCTAAGCTGCAAAAGTATGGATGAGACAAGGGTAGGAATTTGACTATTGGAAATCCCAGGCCTTTTAGAATGCACCAGGTAAGCAATAGAAAGAAATGAGTCCTACTTTCATGAAACCAATCCTACTAGGAGGATCATAACTATCTGTGAGTATTTAATTAAAATAGAAGATACTTTCTCTGAGGAACTAATAATAGATCATACATAAAGAAGAATGTGCTGTCTCGGGTGGTGGCTCATTCTATAAGGTGTTGGCGTAAGCTGGAGGTACTGACTTTGGATCTCCAGCACCCATATAAAAAAGTGGACATGAGACATGATGGTATGCACATGGGATCCCAGTTCTTGGAGACAAAAGAATTCTTAGTACTCAGCATCCAGCTAGTCTTGACTAATAGTACTCAGCATCCAAAGGTTGAGAGGGATTGACAACCACCACCAAAGTCTGTTGCTATTCTCTGCATGTATATCCACATACATGCAGACATATGACCTTGTATATACTCATGCAAGCCACTCAGAGACAAAACCTAGAAGAAGAATATGCCCTAGTGTTAGAATGCAAAGAACATAATAAACAGACGTGCTGGTCTATGTGCTCCATTAGAGACCTATGGATTAGTGAGTCAACAGCCAAACCTGAGGGGTAGAACGGCAGTGGGTGAGATGAGAGAGCGAGGGGGAACCTTGTCCTTCTCAACTGTACTAAAGAGTTCATCTAAAACCTGGTCAAAGACATGGTCAGATGTGGATTTGAATATTTGAAATGCTCATAACACCCAACATGTAAAAAGTGGATATTCTTCAAGTGCTGGGGACTCTGTGGTATTTCATTAGAATCCTAGAACCTTGGCTGATGATGTTGGTGGTCACCGAGAGCACAGGAAGGAGGTCTTCTGTGCTATTTTCTCAGAGAATCTAAGTCAAAGTTGGTGTGGCAGCATTTCCCAGCAGGACAACTGTTCTGGCATTGATGTTAGTTCAGAATGATGTGAGCACTGGGTTCGGTGTGGTTCCTTTGTGTAGAATATGTCACATGTGCTGACCATACTCTTAGTTTCATATCGTAGCAACTACCAGTTCTGCGGGATGTGCACATTTGGAGGCAAAACTGCCTCCCATTTTTTTCTGTTCACATTCTTTTTATTAAAGTGATAGACTTTTTATTGGTTATTTTATTGATTTACATTTCAAATGTTGTCCTCCTTCCCAGTCTCCCCTCCACAAACCTCCCTACTCCCACCCTCTCCTTTTCCTCTCTGAGGGTGCTCTTCCACCCACTCACCCACACCTGCTTCATCCAGCCCACAGGACCAAGGTTTTCTCCTCCCACTGATGCCAGACAAGGCCATCCTCTGCTACATATGCGGCTGGAGCCATGGGTCCCTCCATGTGTACTCTTTGGTTGGTGGTTTAGTCCCTGGAAGCTCTGGGAGGTCAAGTTAGTTGATATTGTTATTCTTCCCATGAGAATTCAATCCCCTTAGTTCCTTCATTCCTTCCCCTAACTCTTTCATTGGGGTCCCTGGGCTCAGTCTTAGAGTTGGCTGTGAGCATCACATCTATATTTACCAGGCTCTGGCTGAGCTTCTCAAGCAACAGTTACACCAGGCTCCTGTCAGCCAGTGCTTCTTGGCATCAGCAAAAGTGTCTGCAGATGGGATGGATCCCTAAGTGGCGTGGTCTCTGGATGGCCTTTCCTTCAGTCTCTGCTCCATTTTTTTGTCCCTGCATTTCCTTCAGGTAGGAACAATTCTGGGTTAAAATTTTTGAAATGAGAGGATGGCTCCATCCCTCAAATGGGGGGCATACTTATCTACTGGAAATCTTAAGCTTTCTCTGTGATGCATTTGCTGACCACAAAGGAACTGGTTAAGCTGAGAACACATAAGAGAAGATGAGCATCCCTGATTTTTTCAGATCTGTTTAAATTGCAGTCCTTCACTCAATAGGAACAAAAAACAGGTAAAATATTAGTACTTGAAGCAGAATAATAAAATGTCCATCAGTTGCAAATTACTCATAATGGCTTAAATGAAAATAGAAGTGAAATTTGTCATAATATGAAAGCTTATATAATGACAAACCATGTGTATTCAAGAGCTTAGAGAACTTCATACAAAGTTCTTCTCACTCCTTTTCTTAACTCAGTTCCTAGATGCTCTTGTCATGGTATTATTCTGAGCTGTGCCAACTGTGTATAGAACAGTGCCCACATGCTAGAAAGAAAGGGCACCTTTTCAAAGTAATATCACTGGAATCCCCAGAGTGAGCCACGTTGCCTCGGTTGAGGCTACAAACACATTCGCGAGCCAAACAATGACAATAACAATAGACACGCTATAGTGAAAAGGGGAACGCTCATGGGTCCCCATCCCTTAACAGAAAACAACAGGCAGCTAAGGCTGCTGAGGGATGGAGAATTCATCATCCCAGGGATGAGCCCACTAATTGGTTATCCAACTCCAAGCACTCAGTCCCCAAAACATGCATATATAAAACTCTAAACAGACTCAGCAGGTTGCAGTTAAATATTTATATGTGTATGCATACACATAATAATAATTACAAAACCGATTACAGACAAAAAAGGCCATCGACTTGACAGGGTGAGGGAGCACAGGAAAGGTCAGAAAGATGAATGAGAAAGGGGGATGATCCAATTACACTTTAAATTAAAAAATGTATTTAAAAATAAAGAAAGGATACAGATCCCTTTCAAGAGCGTATAACAAGGCAAAGACTAATACATTAAAAGTGGATTAAGTAAACAAATAAATAACAGCTTTAAACCAAAAAATTTAAATGGAGAAAAGACTAAAAAAGTTAAGACAATCATTATCTGATTAAACACAGATGCTCTGGAAAGGGTACCATTCTAGCTTTGACTCTTTGAAGCTAAAAGAGGTGAGATTTATCATTTTCTCAATTCACAGAGGTTGTAATTTTGAAATGATCATCCTGCTCTAAGCAGATAGTAATTTCTCTTGTGAGATGTTGGAACCAGGTCCCCCAAGAGCCAACAGCAAAGAGCATGGCCACTCTCACAGGACTCCTTTGCATAATGACCTTGGGTGTCATTACTCTCACTTTCAGGCATAATTCAGCCAAGGCAATTCTATAGAGACCTTTTTTTTTCAAAAATTGATTTTTAAAAGAATTACTTTGCTGGAATAAAGGAGAAATTGCCAGTTATTCTTGAGATGATAGGGCCGAGTCATACATGGTTTAGGGCAAGGCAATAATAATATTCACACTAACACTGGTATTAGCATCAATATTCTTACATCTATAATGATAATTCATGAGCACTGTACCAGGTGCTAAGCATTTATATGCATGAATTATCCTGCTGATTGCTCAGAAAAGTGACATACGGCCATAGCACTATTACCATTACAATGAAGTTTTGCTTTATGTAAATTTTAAATAAGAAAGTGTAAAGAATTACTCTATGCATAAAATTTGAAATAATGTGAATCTTACTTTACACATATCCCTATGGGAAAATTGGTCCTGAATTATGCAAATTTCGAAGTGCAAGAAACCTTCAAGAATACAGTCCTGGCATAATGTTGCTACCATCAGATAATTTCATATCATAGTTGTAGACTTTCTGATTTGACAAGGTGCAGTAAGTTTCTAGTCCTAAAAGGTTGAGGAGAGATGTGAAGGTCAGTATGTTTAGGGAGACCAGACCATTGGGCCAAATTCCTTTCTATAAATTTGTAGTCTTCCTTAAACAATGGATGGTTTATTTTATAATAGAAAATATTTTTTCCTACAATATAATTTAGTACATTTTCCCAGGAGCCTCCTCTGTCCTGGGTCTCCAGATAGCCCCAGAGATGTGCCCCACTGATTCCTTTTTCACTCCCAGCTCTCTCCCACCCCCTCTCCTAATATGTGATCCCCACACTCATTCCCCTTTTAACCCCATTTCTCATCCAGTTACCTCCATCCATCCAAACACACCCATGTTTGTTTTATTTCCCTGTTTCAACGAGATTCAACTATTCTCCCTTATGCCTTCTTTGTTACCTAGCTTCTTTGGGTCTGTGGATCATTGCATAGTTACCCTATCCTTCATGGCTAATATACACCTATAAATGAGTATATACCATAAATGCCTTTCTGCTTCTGGCTTACCTAACTCAGAATATTTTCTAGTTCCATCCATTCTCCTGCAAATGTTCTTGTTTTTAATAGTGGTACTCCATTGTGTCAATGTACCACATCTTCTGCATCCATTCTTCTGTTGAGGGACACCTAGGTTGTTTCCAGATTTGAGTTATTACGAATAAAACTGCTCTGAACATAATTGAGCAAGTGTCCTTGTGGTATACTGGGACATCTTTTGGGTATCCAGGAGTGGTACAGTTGGGTATTGGGGTAGAACCATTCCCAGTTTTCTGAGAAAACGCCAAATTGATTTCCAAAGTGGCTGTACACATTTGCTCTCCCACCAGCAATGGAGGCGTGATCTCTTTGCTCCACATCCTTGCCAGCATCTGCTGTCACTTGAGATTTTAATCTTAGTCATTCTGACAGGTATATGATGGAATCTCAGAGTAGTTAGATTTGCATTTCCCTGCTGACCAAGGACATTGAACATTTATTTGTGTGCTTCTCTGCCATTTAAGATTTTCTTTTCAGAATTCTCTCTTTAGCTCTGTACCCCCATTTTAACTGGGTTATTTGGTTTGTTGGTTTCTAATATTTTGAGTTAATATTTCTAATATAGAGATATATTTTGGATATTAGTCCTCTGTCAGATGTAGGGTTGGTGAAGAACTTTTCCCATTCTGTAGGCTGCTGTTTTGTCCTATTGGTGGTGTCTTTAGCCTTGCAAAAGCTTTTCAGGTTCATGAGGTCCTTTTTATTTATTTTTGATCTTAGTGCCCGAGCTATTCATGTTGTTTGGGAATTTGTCTCCTGTGCCAATTCATTCAAGACAGTTTCCCACTTTCCCCTTTCTTAGAATTAGTGTGCCCAGTTTAAATGAGGTCTTTAATCTACTTGGACTTGAGTTTTGTACAGGGTGATAGATTTGGGTCTATTTGCATTCTATAAGGGTGACCCTAGCTAAGACTCCTAGTAGCTGGGGATATGGAGACTGAAATATAGCAGGTAGGATTTCCAGTGGAGGCAGTGGGGACACCAACAAAACCTTCCACCCAAAATTTGTCCTACCTACAAGATGTGCAGGGATAAAGACAAAGCAGAGATCAGAGAAATGTCCAACCAATGACTGCCCAGCTTGAGACCTCTCCCACGGGAGAACCAACGACTGACACTCTTAATGATATTCTGCTATGCTTGCAAACACGAGCCTAGGACTACTGTCTCCTGAGAGTCTTCATCCAGCATCAGTGGAAACAGATGCAGAGACCCAGGGCCAAACATCAAGATGAGCTCAGGGAGTCTTGTTCTAGAGTTGGGGATATGACTGAGTGAGATAGAGGGGTCAAGGACACCACAAGAAGACATACAGACTCAGCTAGCCTGGGCCTATAGAGACTGAATCACCAACCAAAGGGCATGCATGGGTTGGACTAAAGCCCAAACCACTGAAGGCTGCATGCTGTGGAGGATCAGAGGAGGGAAAAGGTTCTTGGAGTGGGTGTTGGTTCTTTTTTGCTCACTTCTCAGGACCACGTTTTAGGCAAAGGCCTAAAGAGGTTTAGTTTTACTTACTGATCATGAGTGTAGTGTTTACTTATGGACTACCAACACTCCATACATGTTTGTTCTTTTTTCACTTTAGAGTTGTTTGCCAGAAAAAAGAAACCACACCAATATCCCTAGAAGGAAACTCACTCCTCCAAGAGACCCCACACAGCTGAGGCAGCACCTCTGACTCAGATCTCATAGAACAAGCCCAACAAAAGGAGACAGTCCATGTCAGTGAGGTGAGCAGACCATTCCTCTGTGCTTTGATGTTGCTCTTTTCTTCTTTTGCGTGCCTTTGTGACCACTTCTGTCATTTTGACTCAATATACTCTGTGGTTAAAAACCCAGTCTTGTTCTTGCAAGCTTGCTGCTGTCCAGTGAGAGGAAAAAAGAATCGGAGGTAATGGAAGTCATGAGAAATAATGATGCCCTTGACATTTCAGCTTCGGTCTGACTCTTTCAAAGTAATTTATTTGGCTGGGCATTTTGTGGCTACTCGGGAAGGAAATTATGTCTCAGCTTCTCCCCATCCTTCTTCAGGAGCACCTGAAGGGAAGCTCTGGGGTCTGCTGTGGTCAAGAAGTGTTTGGTGTCCCTGGTGCTCTGTGTCACCACAAGGCAATTACTTTAGATTAAGTGAGAACTGCTCAAGGTTTGAATAGAAAAGGATAGGGGAATTGATTAATTGGTCCAGAAGTGTCTCTGTGGCCAAATAAATGTTCTAGTCATTTAAAAGCAACCGTCTTGCACCTAATTTCTCTCTCTTTTTGGATCTTTGCCCCATATATTACTTTAATTAATGACTGGTCTTCTCTTTTTAACTCTTTTTCATACCCAAAGTCCAGCTGCTAGGCATTATGTTTTGAGATACAGAAGGGAAACAGCCAATTCATTTAATACAAATCTTCATCCACAGTGATTGTTATGCACAAATACAACACCATGGAACATCATGGATTCCATATCATAAGCATGCTTCAGAGAAGAGTGGTATCTGTGTTTTATGGAAGGTAGGTTAGTATGGTTCTATTGATCTGATTGGAAATTTAGTTTGGAGGGATAGGCAAGACAACTGAATAGTGGTTCATAGCTTTTGCTCTGCAAATAAATATAATGACAAAGAATAGCTAAGGATGGCCAGGCATTCCTATAATCCCAGGGGTTGAGGTTTGGAGAATCGGAAGTTGAAAGCCAGTCTCTGTTATAGATAGAACTCAAGACTAGCCTTGTCTCGCCCCAAGATGCTAAAACAAAACAAAAAATCATCCTGGCAAATAAAAAAGTAGTTGCATTTCTAGATGAGTGGACAAAGGACATCATTGAACCCAGGAAGAAAAAGTCTGGAGCCAGGAAAGAGTCCTGGTATGACACTGTAGAGAGAGAATAAAGTGTGCCAGCTGCCAGGCTCAGAGTTCCCTAACTAGAAGATGTAGTCTTCAGAGGAAGAAGTGGACAGAGAGCTGAGAGATGAAAAGGATGTGTAAAGGCCACAGATACACAAATGTTAATAAAAGGTTGTGGAGAACCATGGTGTACCAGCAAATCCCCAAAACTAGAACACATGGAAATACAACCCCAAACTGAACAACGGTGACACTGACAATCTGAGTAGACTAAAAGCAGATGACAAGAGGCAACAGTACGTAAGCCTCCTAACAAGGAGAAGGTCAGGAGTGACTACCTCACTGCTGAATTCTACTATGCTTCTAGGGAGCACACCAACCCTTTTCAAACTGTTCCAGTAAACGGAGAGAGAAGGAAGTTCTCCAAACTTATTCTAGGGGACACAGTGACCTGACACCAAAACCTGAGAAGCCGACAACACAGCAACAAAGTACAGAAGGATGTGCCTGATGAATGCAGATGAGAAGAATCCTCTTGCATGTGCCTGTATACACATTTGCCGTGTGTGCACATGTATGTACAGATGCATGTGCACCTGTGTTTATCTGTATGTGTCTATGTGTGTATTTACATACCTGTATATACACATCTCTCACCCCCCTCTGTGTGTGTATGTGTGTATATGTGTGTGTATGTATATGTGTGTGCATATGTGTATGCATGTGTGTATGTATGTGTTTGTGCATATGTGCATGTGTGTATGTGTATGTGTGTATGTGTATGTGTATGTGTATATGTTTATGTGTGTGTGTATGTGTGTGTATGTCTATGTCTGTGTGTGTATGTGTGTGTGTGTGTGTGTGTGTGTGTGTGTGTGTGTGTGTGTGTGTGTATGCACATGCATGCAGTGGTGCACAGACTGTAGCTGGAGCACCAGTTAGACATATCTCCAGGTCTGGGCAGTTGGCTCAGTGAATAAAAGTAAGGTAACACAAGGGATCCCATGCCCATGTGAACACACACACACACACACACACACACACACACACAAGGGTTTGGGGGGGAGAGAGAGAGAGAGAGAGAGAGAGAGAGAGAGAGAGAGAGAGGCCAAAGAATTAAAAGCAAGCTAAATCATTTTTATTTTTGCATTGTATGTTTTTATTTATAGAATAAATCTAAATACTTGACCAGAAGTCTATTAGAACTGACAGATTCAGTGACATTGAAGGGCTGTTCTTTGTTAAGTACTCTTCTCTCTCTTCTCATAATGTCTAATTTACGTTTCATCTCAGCCTATATTCTTTTCTGAAATTAATCTCTTCTTTTGCAATTTCACGCATGCATCCAATATTCTGGTCACACCCCCTTCCTCCCCCCCTGCCACCCTCTACAACTTTGTCCCTTTTGTCATTCCAAGTCACCTTCCTGTTTTCACATCCTTTTTTGTTTTGTTTTGTTTTTGCTTTTGCTTTGTGACTCACTGGGTTTGACCAGGGCCACTCACTTGGCAGGAGATACAAAGCTATGCACTGGAGCATGAAGGAGAATGAGACACAAAGCCAAGGAGGTACCACAGGCATCTTCCTGCCTTCACCTCCCCAGAGCTGGTATCAGAGGTGTAGGCTGCAGAACCTAGCTCTCCACTCCCACCATGTGGGTGCCACAGATCTCACCTCAGTTCCATGTCCATGCGGCAAGCATTTTACCTATATAGTGTATATTTTCTGAAGAGCTTCAAAAGAGCTTAAAGTCTCCAAACACAGAACAGGAGATGATGAAAAAGCTAGTGAGTCTCAACTGACCAGTATATATTATATAGGCAAAGAAGCGCACGCACACACACGCACACACACACACATACACACACACACACACACTATATATATATATATATAGTATGCTATCAAGCAAAATGAAATTATGCTAACCTAAAAAGTAATAATTTTTCAAAAAATAAAATAATCAATGTTTGCAATAATAATTTTTAAAAACTATTTTCTAATGTTGAATAGACTACTTTCATGCAAAATCTGGACCCCGTTACATTTGTTGCAATATTTGGTACATAATGTCTGCTTGATAAATGCTAATTACATTGTAACTAATATAATTTTACAAGATATAGATGACTGAAGATGATGTCTAAAAAAAATTTCATCAGTGTCTTTAGGTGGCATCTGTCCTTTCCATGTAGAGACATTTCTGGAGTTTGCCCTTAGACCTTCCGCACTCAGGGTCTCAACGCCAAGACCTTCTTCTTGATGTTTTCCCAAAGCTGCCTTGGAAACTGAGAAAAAGCATTCTGCTGCTTGGCCTCCAGCTCTGCTTGCTTCCTGGAAATTTCTTGGCCAATTAAAAAACTTGGCATTCACAGTGCATGAGAGAGAACCCTAACCTGCCACTATATTTTTCTGGAATCCTCTACTTAGCTCTAGAATTAACCTTTGGGACTACAGCATCTTTCCTCTCTGTGGTGACTTGATTCAAAATGGGAGATAGTGGCCTAATTCTCTAGTATCCCTGCTACCAAAACCACCAAGGAATATTTCTCAGCCCACAAACCATCGATTGTATTAGTTCATCCAGCTGCATATACTCTTTACGATCTCCCCTGAAGAGAAGCCGAGGAACATGAAGTAGGAGATAGCGGATAGGACTAGTTTCTGGTGGGTCACATGACCTCGAGTCAACCTTCAATCTCATAATGAGTCCATTAGCGTAATTTCAGAAATAGAGACAGTGATGGTAACTTCTCAGTATGCTGTATCTCTTGACACTTGAATATTACCAAAATTGCTTGATGTCATTAAGAAATATCTTTTTTAATGATCTACATCTGTGTCGTTTTTTAAACAAATTTTATTAGATATATTTCTTTACTTACATTTCAAATGTTACTCCCCTTCCTGGTTCCCTGTCCATAGCCCCCATCCCCTCATCTTCCCCTTCCTCATACGTGTATTCCCCCCATACATCCCCCTTACTGCCCCCCCATATTCCCTTGTCCTGGGGGTCTACAAGGGCTTCCCCTTCCACTGGTGCCCCAACAAGGCTATTCTCTGCTATATATGCAGTTGGAGCCCTGGGTCAGTCCATGTATAGTCTTTGGGTAGTGCTTTAGTCCCTGGAAGCTCTGGTTGGTTGTTGTTCTTATGGGGTTGCAATGAGTGGTCAATAAGTATATATTATCTGAGGCTTAAATAAGATTATAAGACCCATCAGAACTCAGACTTCTAATAACTTGTCTTTGATCTACTTTAATTTTTCAGTCATTTTAACCCATGTACATTTCTCTCTCTCTCTCTCTCTCTCTCTCTCTCTCTCTCTCTCTCTCTCTGTGTGTGTGTGTGTGTGTGTGTGTGTGTGTTTCCATTAGAGCAAAAATGGAGACTTTCCCTTCATGACAAAAAAGAATGTTCTTTTCACTACAATAATTTATATTCATCCATTTAATTTTGCCAACTAACTCTTGGTTCCCATGTTCCCAAAGGATATTTTATGGATGCTTTTAGATGGGCATCTCTAGGTCTATAAGAGTCTAAGAATTTTCTCTCTCTCTCTCTCTCTCTCTCTCTCTCTCTCTCTCTCTCTCTCTCACACACACACACACACACACACACACACACACACACTGTTTTGGGTACTCTCTTATGCCTAGTACTCTTTTTTTCTTCAGCAGTAATTTTGACTTTCATGTAACATGTATGTGCATCATGTAAACTTTACTTATCACTGTATGTATATGGACATAAAGTGTCATCTACACCATGTGTGTGGAGATCAGAGGAAAACTTTTTGGAGTTGGTTTTCCCTTTATACCTCTGCATGGGTTTGGGCTATCAAATTTACATTTCCCAGATTAGCCAGCAAACATCTATACCTCTGAGGCAGGCAATCGTATGGACACTTCATGATATATATTTTGCATCTCATATCTGGATTCAGTTTCAACACATTCAAAGACCATTCTTTTAAAAGCCCACAGTCCTTACAAGTAAGCAGACTTGATGTAAAGATATCTTCTCTGTCCTTTTCTTCCTCTGAAATACTCAGAAGGATTCCCCCACCTAAGAGGGACTCTTAAGCATAAATCCGCACCACATGTAAAACACAGAGCGTCTTGCAGGGCTTGTGTTCTTGTCTTGTGGGACTGACTGCTTGGACAGAGGTGAAAGCATTTAACTAACTTCCTCTCTGGAACTGTGAGGGGTTGGTTAGAGCAGGAAGATCAAAGGCTTCCATCTCCAGCGTTTCTTCACCCATTGTTTTCATTCATTTTACCTTTTAAAGACAAGGTCATTACAAAGCCCTTGTATTTTAGCGCTGGCTTTGAAAACATTGTATTGCCTTACCCTTTAAATACACGTGTTTAAATTTTGGAAAGAAGCAAGGAGCATTTGGCAACAATGTGTTTAGAGATCTGATCACAACTCCAAGTATTTCAAAACCTAAGGCCCCCCCGGCACCTAGATCTGCTCATTTATTTTTAGCTCTAAAAAGGGGCTCCATTTAATCTTTTAAACTGCTTGAAGTTTCCACTTCAAAATAAATGAAATGATAATAAATAATGAGCCAAGAAATAAAATACACCCATTTAAGGAGAGAACTATAATTCGAAGGAAAACAAACGTGAGATTGAATAAGATGGAAACATTGCCGCTTGTCTCTTCCAATTTTCGGTGCCGAGTGGACAAAGGAAACACTGGCGGAGGAGCGGGCAAAAGTCTTCTCGTTCGATGTCTGAAGCTTCAGTTCCTTGTACACAGCAAACTGCCTGCATTTACTGAAGGATCATGGGAGCCTGCAGGCACGGGGGCGGGGGTGGAGAAGGCATGTTCTCCTGGCAGTGGCCACCTATTCCAGGCTTGATGTTCTTCCCAAGGACCATCCTGCTTTAGTTCATGCTTCCGTTGTGTTTCTTAGGTGGTCTGGATAACACATGAAGCCATTGATTGTAGTATTGTTAGTCAATGTGCTGGTAACCACGGAGAACCCACCGTGAGTCAGATCCATATGAGCACAAACATATTTCACTCTGAATGTATTTAGACTGCGGTGTTGGTCCGTAGAAAGGAATCTTTTGCTGCAGTCTTTTCCAAGGGAGTTATGGAAAAGAAAAATGTCTATTCTCCCCAATAGGGCATGCATGGCACAGCAGACCATAGGAAGGACCCAACCCACATTCCCCTGAGGGAGCCAGTGATTTTATGGGGGTCGCTCACAGTACCTACTGTAGGGAACTCTCTGCAGTTGCACCACTGCATCCCTGGAGCTCTTCACCTCACTTGTGGGCAGCAGCATGGGTGCAGTTTGGAGAGGGACCTTGGGAAATGTAACTTTCTGAGCTATTTTGGTAAGTTGGGGTTTATTTGTTTGTTCCTTCGTTTGTTTGTTTATTTTGTTCGGTCCTGTTTTTCAGTCTTCTGAGACTTGAGAGCTTCCATCCCTGCTCCAGAACAGAATGTTTCAACAGCTACACGGCGCGCTGCACAGTTTAACGAGCACCGCATGGAGAGTCGGATGAATTAAATAACGTCTGTCACAGAGGCGTCAGAAAACCCATCGCAGCGGAGAGACGGAAGAGAAATCTCAAGAACTAGGTTTTAGTCTGAATTCTGTCACTAATTGGTTCTACTGCTCTGGATAAATTAACTTTCTTTCTGCCCCCTAGTAAACTCATCTTGACGATGAATGACAGAGCAGAAGAGTGGGCAGGCACACTAGGGGACCCCCGAGTGCTTCTGACCTTCTTATCGCTGCTCTCTCTGTGATGCTTTGGAAAAGGAAGAAAGCCCAAGGGAGTCCATGAAGGTGAGATTAAAACTCCTCAGAGAATGAGGCAATGGATTGGGGGAAGCTGTGCAAGTGTGCACGACTAAAGTAGCAATAACTTACTACTAACAAAGTCACTCACTGATCTGGGTACTTCGGCAAGTGGGAGAGCCTAAGCAGAAGGGGAGACAATATCGCCTGGACTTTCAGTACCACATCTTTCTGAGGCAAACACAGGCTTCTGCTATTACTCTTTGTCACTTATTTATTGAACTATAGTATGTGCATTGAAATATAATTTAATAATTTTTCATAAAGTGGAAATTTGTGCGTTGATTGTCTGGTTTAAAAATGTGTTGCCATAGGGGCTGGGGATTTAGCTCAGTGGTAGAGCGCTTGCCTAGGAAGCGCAAGGCCCTGGGTTCGGTCCCCAGCTCCGAAAAAAAAGAAAAAAAAATGTGTTGCCATGAACACTGAAAATCTCCCTTTCGATCCTACCCAGCCCCTCACGACCGTTCCCACCTTCCATCAAGGGTTAGATTTTTTTTGCCTGGGAGTTTATAGAAATAGATCATGTAGTATAGACTCTATCTACCGGGCTTCTTTCAGTATCAGGTCTGCAGAACCCGTTCATTCTGTTGAGCATGGCAGCCTCCTTCTGTGGACATATATGCACAGCTCTAAAATGTGTACAAGGGATGTGTCATGCGATTCGTATTTGGAAGCTACAACCATTGCAGTTTTCACCTAAGTCGCGTTTGTCCCAAGCACAGCAACTAGAGGTGCCTTGGACTGCTCAAGGGCGACGAACCGCTTCCGCCATGTATGTAGGAAATCTTGTCTGTTCCGTTTATCCATTCAGGCCAGGGTGCTGTAAGATCACTTTGTCGTTAATGTCTACTTCCCTGAGAAGGGAAACCTCCTCAGGAGTTCGGTTTCCCTGTGCTCATCGGAGTTTTACAATCCTCTTTTAGAGTCTCTGTATATATTTCATCTCTTTACTCCCTTAGGTAACTTGTGTTACCCGCTTTAATCACTTGTGGAAATTCCACAGAAATCTGCATCCCGGGTGTCCTTCCGCGTGTACATGTTGTCCTCAGACGTCACTCTCCTTATTTGAGCCAGGCTCTCTCATTGTGCCCTGGAGCTCACTGCTCACGCTGGGCTTGTTGGTTAGCGAACCCTAGGCATCCGCCTGTCTCTTTCTCCTCCAGCATGGAGATGATTCATCACTGCCTATCTGTGCTCCTGGCTGTTTACTGTGTGTTCTGGGAATAATGCAGGACCCAATTCTTTCCAAGCAGGGCTTCTATCAATTAAAATATTTCCCTTTTATTAAAACTAGATTCTCTTCTCATACAACGAGTCCTCCCTACAGTTTCCCTTCACTTGACTCCTCCCAGTTCCTCCCTGCTTCCTCTCCCACCCAGATCCAGTGTCTGTCTGTCTCTCATTAGAAAACAGACAGACTTCTACTGGATAACCATAAAATAAAATAAGATTGGATGAAAACTAACACATTGTGATCAGATAAGGCAAACCAACAGAAGGAAGCGAACCCCAAGAGGAGGCACAAGAATCAGAGACCCATTCATTCACCCACTGTGGAGTCCCATAAAAACACTAAGCCAGAAAGCTATACTATATATATGCAGAGGCCCTGGTGCAGACCCGTGTCGGTCCTCTACTGGCTGCTTCAGTTTCTGTAAATTCATATGAGCTTTGCTTCATTGATTTAGAAACCCTTGTTCTCCTGGTCTCCTCATTCCCTCTGGCTCTTACGCTCATCCTACCTCCTTTTTCATGGGGTTTCCTGAGATCTGAAGGACAGGGATTTGATAAAGACATCCCATTTAGATATGTGTTTTCTCTGTGTCTCTCTATCTCTTGGCCTCTTTGTCCCTGTCTCTCTATCTCTCTCTGTTTATGCTTCTCTGTCTTTCTTTCTCTCTGTCTCTCTGTCTCTCTCTGTCTCTGTCCCTCTCTCTGTCCCTCTCTCTGTCTCTGTCTGTCTGTCTCTCTCTCTCTCTCTCTGTCTCCCCCCCCCCATGTCTAGCTGTGGGTCTCTGTATTCGTTCCACCAGCTACAGTAGTATTTTGTTTTACACTGGTCTCATGGCTGTCTAGACTCTGGCTCTTGGTCACCCAAGCAGTTTGGAGTATAGACTTCATGTCATAGAGAGAGCCTTAAGTCAAACCAGGCATTTGCTGATCACTTCCATAAGCTCTGTACCACCAGTACCCTAGGATATTTTACAGGCAGGACAGATGGTAGATCAAAGGTTTCGTGGCTGGGTTGATGCTTATGTTTCTCTTTTGGTAGACTGCAGAGTATTTTCTCATACCAAGGATGCTAGAACAGTGGTTCTCAAACTGTGAGTAGCGACCCCTTTGGCAAACCTCTATCTTACAAAATATTTGCATGATGATTCATAACAGTAGCCCAATTAAAACTTATAAAGTAGCAACAAAAAGAATTTTATGGATATGGGTTACTACAACATGAGGAACAGAATTAGAGAGTCATAGCATAAGAAAGGTTAGAACCACTGTCGTAGAACATAGGGGTGAAGGTTCTCTGTAGGCACCAGCTTACCTCTCCATGTTCAATGAGTAGGGTGGGTGTAGTCTTCAGCAATGGGGCCTTGCTGTCAGTTGTTGGAGAGCAAATTCCTGTCTTGGTAATGTGAGGAATTATTGGGTTGCTTGGGGATACCCATGGGACACCTTTAGGCAACAACTCAATTGGTTTTAACCCATTTCTGGCCTGGAATCTTTGTTTGCAGAAAAGAAATAGAGAGTTGGGACTCCATCTCCTTCATTATTAGGAGACTTTATTAGGATCCCCTTCATATATTTTAGGAGGTTTGCACTGTACTAGGTTTCCATAGCTACCTTAAAATGTCCCTCAAATCTAGCTCAATTCAATTCCGACAGTCCCACCTCCCTTTCCTGTCCCCACTAAATAGAAGCTCTGCTTTTAGTATGACTGACTTAATGTTTTTTTTCCTTTATAACCAGTGCTTCTTCATATGACCTTTAATTTTGTTTTGCATAATCCAAGAATGTATGTCATGTGCTTGCCTAGTCCTTATGGAGACAAGAAAAGGGCATAAGATGGACTAGTAGTGGAGTTACACACAGTTCTTGTCATAGAGTTTTACTGCTGTGAACAGACACCATGACAAGGCAAGTCTTCTAAAGGACAACATTTAATTTGGGCTGGCTTACAGGCTTAGAGGTTCAGTGCATCATCATCAAGGTTAGAGCATGGCAGCATCCAGGCAGGCATGGTGCAGGCCCAGCAGAAAGTTCTGCATCTTCATCTGAAGGCTGCTAGTGGAAGACTAACTTCTAGGCAGCTAGGGTGAGCATATTAAGCCAACTCCCACAGTGACACACCTACTCCAATAAGGCTACACCTCCTAATAAGGCCACTTCCTGGGCCAAGCATATACAAACCGTCACAGTTGTGAGCCACTGTCTGGATGCTAGAAAATGAACCTGGATCCTGTGCATGAGGAACGAGTGCTCTTAACTGTTGAGTCATCTCTCCAGCCCCCTGGGACCAATGTTAATGAACTAAATAATGTATTAAAAGAGTGAGAGTATTTTTCTTGTGAGTACACAGTTGATTGATTGTTTAGAGAACTCATCCATCTCCCTTGAATACTGAAGCTTCACAAATCAGGGTCCTTGTTCTGATCTGTGAATATTGATCTACACGTCTCTCTGTGCAGATGGAATACTTTATTAACCACGGAGGACATCTTTTACTGAAAACTTGATTTCTGATTACGCCAGCTCTCTATTACAGCTTTATTTTTGAAGTGATTTTTTTGCTTGACTCCTTATTATTCAAATTCTAAGAACTTGTTAAATTTCAATGAAAAAAAAAAGAAAAAGAAAAACAGAAAAGCAACTCAGTTTGGTCCATACTTCACTGAATATATAATTGGTAGGTTTGGAAGAACCTGACATTTTAAATAGAACATTTTCCAATAGATGACATGATATGTGTCTCCACTTGGCAGTACTCTAGTTCTCTTTTATTTAAACGCTTAAGATAGAAGTTTATCATACTGCATATTACATTAAATTTATTCTTGTTTATAATAACATGTTTTTGTTTGTTGCTAA
This sequence comes from Rattus rattus, assembly GCF_011064425.1. Classification (NCBI taxonomy): domain Eukaryota; kingdom Metazoa; phylum Chordata; class Mammalia; order Rodentia; family Muridae; genus Rattus; species Rattus rattus. Next base: position 53,976,676 of record NC_046155.1, on the reverse strand, counting down.
TGCTTAGAAATTACAATTATTTGTGTATCCATAGTCTTACTCATTAATTCTAATGTTGAATCTACGCTAACAGACACTAGAACAAACATGGTTCCTGTGACTCAAGTTAAAGTGGCAGCAGCATGTGGTAATGTTCATAGATCAGACACTTTAAGGGCAGACAGACCATCCTCATCTGAAAATCACTTGACCCCTCCCACAGGATTCCTATTGGAATGCACTAAAAGAACTTTAAGAGTTCAGAATAGGGCAAGGGAGGCTGAGAGTTTGACTTAATTAATGTAAGCTGTCATCAGATCTAGCTACTGAAGGTGATTTGACAACCAATCATTTTAGCAGCTTTTGCCCCTTGTTGTCCATATTGTGTCTTTAAAGTCATTCTGACATTTCCATGTCTTTAAAAGTAAAATGTTCTCATGTTGAGACTTAAGTATCTTAATGACAGGTCAAGTTAGGGGTGGGCAAGAATGAACACTACTACGTTCCTGTGTTTGGTTCTGGCCCTCGGAGACTGTGGAGGAGAGCAGGATGTTTTACCTTAATGTACTTTTTCTTAGTTCTTTAAGTCTCGTGTTGGCGTCACATTGGTCCTGTTTCCTGTGAGCAAGGCCAAGGTCCACTGGCTTTTAAATTTTCTTTCTCATTTAAATGCAGAAATCCCACCTATAGGGGAGTTCAGTCAGATTCATGAGTTAAACTATTCCCAGCATCCACAGCTTTCAGCTTCTCACTCTGGCTTACCTCAACAACATAACTTGGAAAGATAAAGGTCAACCAATTTGGAGTTCGGATCATCAGAGTTCCTTTGTTTCAACTGACACCAATCACCAATTGACCCTAAGTTTAGATAGGGGGGCTGGTGCTATGTTTATATCTAATGTGTGTGTTTGTAAGTGAGTTCATTCTAGTAGATCAGCCTTCGATTGATTCAAAAATCAATTGCAATGATGTCTTCTGAATGCTCTGTTCACCTCCACTTAGAAGAAGCCCATTTTATTCATATTCCATGGACAATTTTTGGCTTATTGAGACAATAAAAAAGGCTAAATTATGCCACCAATTCTCATACATATACGTATGTGTGTGTGTGTCTATTTCTTGCAGCACTGATGATAGAGTTTTGCATATTTCTTAATCATATATGTATACATAGATATATATGCATGTATATAATAACAAGTGCATGTAATATGTAAAGAATGGTGGTCACAAAAGGGAAAGAGTGGCAACCCAAATGAATTCCTGCCAGTAGCCCATGGCTCTTATATGCAGTGTGCACAAGGTTTGCCACAAATTGAATGCTTTTTTTTTTTTGAATAAAATGTGAATGAGTCCGATCTACTCTCAAGAGCTCTAGATACAGGACAGCACTGAAATGGTCATAATTAAGATTTCTTCTGAGTCTCAAGGGCAACCCTCCTCCCCCAAAGGGAATGTCTCACCTGGGAGGATACCGCCATACAGAGTCTTCACTCCTATCTCCCGTTCTGCTTCCACCAATCACGCATCCTCTTGCCTTTGCAGCGTTCTCTGTCCTCGGTTTAGCTGAGTAGAATACTCTAATATGTGGTTCTGAAGTCTGAGCACCGTTCACTTGGCCTGTTTTCAAGGTTCAGCTAAGCTGTGGCAGGAATCAGTAATGTATTCCCTTCCTTGAATAATTAGCCCATTGCATGGATATACCAGTTTGTTTTCCTATTTGTCCTTTAATAGACACATGAGTGAGCTCTATCTTTGACTATTATGAATGATGACGTTAGAACGCAGTATAGCCATTTTTGTGTTTTCATTTCTCTTGTACATTTCTAGGTGCTGGGATTGCTGGGTAGTATGGTCCCTTTATGTCTAACTGTTTAAGAAAAGGTTTGAAAAGGGAACTGCCGTTTCACATTTAACCATATGAGAAAGCAATGGTTTTCTAACCTAGCACAGCACCTTATGTCACCAACCAGCTTATCCTTAAAAAGAAAACACTTCCTTCTAACCCAATGAAAATCATAAACCATCACACAGTTGGAATCTATTTGGAATCATCCAATCACTGTTTAAGTACTTTTCCTATACAGAAAGATGAACAGAGAGCAAGAATTCACATGTGCATTTCTGGAATACAGACAACTGGAAACTCTACAAATATGGGATGTTCTTTCCTTCCCTGCTTACAAAACAAAACAAAACAAAACAAAACAAAAACTAAGACACTCAAGAAAGGCAGTCATAGTTTTAAATGGATTGAAAGATCCCAAACCTAATGGATGTAGCTCCCCAATGGCCCATTGCATGTGGACCACAGGGGAGGGTTGCTACCCTCCTTTTAGGGGACGGAAATCTCAAGACAGGCAGCAAACCTCAACCTCATGCTCAGTATTAGCTTTAGCTGCTCTTAGGCAGCATTGTTTCCTTAGTGGGCAAAGGAAGAAATAAAGTTTAAAAAGTGTGCACTGGAAAGAGGTTCCGGATGGAACATTTCCAGCAGGGGTGGATATAACAGCTTAAATCAAGGCTAGAACCCTTTCAAGAATCTGTGCTCATTAGGTTTGACAGGGACAAGGGTGTTGTCAGACACACAAAAAGGGAAGGCCCTGAGATAAAAGGAACTCAGAGCACATTTGCTTTTTTTCTCTGCACATATATTTTTTAATCACAGTAGTTTGTTCTTGGATCTTCCCATGCCTTATAGGATGATAAATTAATTATTCCCTTTTCCTATAAATCACTCCTTTGATAAGAAAATCTGTTTCCCTCCTGTTTTGTATTTGGGTTACGTGTGATGCAATAAATTATTTGTGATTCTATTCTTTTCTGTGAAGAGTAAATTGTGCCCCTGACAAATATCTTCACTATTACTTGAGCCTGATTAGAAGTGAAGCACTGTGAAGGAGGGCGGTGCTCTCACTGGTCTCGCTGGTGCACAGTATTAAATATAATTCTACTCTCCTGTAAAGTGATCCATTCTGTCATATTTCTACAAAGCATGTGAGAAAACCAAGTGATGAATAAAAACTTAAGATGGAAGCCTTTCGGATGTTTGAAGGCCCCTATCGCTTATCCATCTTCTAAAACAACACATTTAAAGGAGTAGTTTACTCTCCTCTCATGCCGTGAAGTCATTCAATGTAGAAACCTACATTTTTCAGACAGAGTTGCAATAAAACAAAGCTCTAATTATTCATTTTTTTACATAAACGTTGAAATCCTGTGGTACTGTGACCAGCGTCCTCCAGAGCTAACAGGATGATGCATAACACATGCTTGTTTTCTTGGTGACCAGCAGCAGTGGGCTGTTGTGGAAAGATCCACACAGAGCTGATCTCATGGGGCAGAGGATAAGATTCTGAGCAGTGAGGGGATTATCAGAACACACTCTCCTATTTTCTCATAATGCACACCTCATGGGCAGAGTCTTAATTAAAGGCTCTCCTTCCATTCTCCCATATGGGGTGTGTGGGTGGAGGTGGCTGAGTATGTGTGCGTAGTAAATAGACCAGCTTGTTTACACAGGAAAACAGGAGTGTAAAGATGAACACCTGTCCATCAGCTGGAGGTACAAACCTTACTTAGGCTTCATGCTGTCCAGCTGTGTCTGAACCATAGCAAACAGTAATTGATCTGATCTGAGTTTATATTTCCCATCACACATGCCCTCTCTCTGTGGCTCTCTTCCCACCTTGAAGCTCAGGCTAAACTTCCTACTTCAGCCTACCCACTGGTGATCATACAAGCATTGCATCTGAAGAACCTGTCCCTTTGGAAATTGTATACAAATTTCTATTAAGACCTCTAAATTGATAATGCATTGAAGATAATTAATCACCAACTCTTTGTGACTTCGCCTCATAGTATACTGCAATTTCACCCATTCACAGCTATCAGTGTGGAACTGACCCAGAGGTGAACTTGCTGTTCCAGTCTAGAAGAAAAATAGATCAACAGCCAGAAAGAGATCAAAATTCAAAATTCAGAAGTATGCTTTCAACTAAATGCATTTTATTTCCACACCATCAAAAGGTCAAAAAGTTAAGCCAAACTATGCTAAGTCATGGGCTGTCTATAAATGTTAATTCACTAAGTAAACACAGAGAAGACTCCTTTATAGAAATGTGTATAGTTGTAAACAAAATTGTGTGCGTGATGAAAGCTCACACACTGATATTTGTCATACCCAATGGCCAGTCAGCAAAATTCCAGTGAGAATTTGTTAAATTAATGATTCTGTATCCAATTGATAGAATACTTCACATCCATGTGATAAATTTAAATAATAGTGTTGATATTTGTTTAACTCATAATGGGAGTTTAATTTTATGTGTGCAGTCTTAGTTATTCCCCACTACACATTTACAATGGAAATATTTTCATTTTCCTGAATTTCTAGTCATGAAATAGCATTGTAACAGGAGAACCTTGATCTGAAATGCTTTTTCTCACTGACTCTATCATTTATTACCTCACAGGCACCTGCCCAAATTCCAGCTCCTTTATCATATTGAAACATTTGGAATGGAAACGGGAACCTAGAGAACAAAGGAACATACAGAGCTGGCCAGTGTTGACATTCAGATCTGCAGTAGACTTCCCAACCATTCAGACCTGTACTTTACTAACCCCAACTCACATTTTAACGGTTATTGTTCTCCTGGAGATACTTTGATTACCATTTTAAACCTGTGATTACTATGGACAGAACCATGCCAAAAACTTTGGAGGTTTTTATCTTGTTGAGCAATCAATTTTATTTCTAAAAATGTCCTTTGGACTCAATCAGAGGGAGGATGGAAGACTGATCCTGAGACTTCTTGGTCCACTTCAGGGAGAGTTGAGCCAGCTCATTCCCAGCATGGCTCCTGGAGCTTGGTGATTGCTTTGTTCAAGAATCAAGACTTCAGCCTCTTCACCTAGTTTCATAATGAAAGAACCAGAGGGGGCAGGGTGGAGTGGGAAAGTTCTTCAAGCCAAATCTTTCTTGGGAACTGGTGTCAGTCTCAGAAAGCTGCCTTGTGATTAACCAAGACTGTTTGGGAATTACCTAGTCTTTAGACTTTACACAACCAGCCAGTCCATGTTTTGGAAGAGTCACCTTGTTTTCATACTTAAGGGATGGAATGGGGGAAATTGATAATCGATTAATCAGGACCTTCCCACTGTGAGTGACAGAAAGAAAAATTAATTTCGGTGATACCTTCAGTAGTGAAGCTTTTACTTTATGATTGGCATGTGCATCAGACCAGCACACAGAGGGGTGGTTTCTCATTGTTTCCTTCCTTAGTCTTCTGTTGTGTGGGCTCTTTTCTTTGGTAGATATCCCCCCTCTTTGTTGCTATTCAAGTTCAAATACCATTGAGACAAGGGATTATTTCTTCATAGCTGAAACAAAATTCTGATGTGTTCTCATTGTTCCATGCATTCTTAATATGAGCCAGGCAATATGAATACTTTTACATCTTAGAAAACAAGGTATTACCATGTAAGGCACCACTTGGAATTTTTTGGGAGAGGGAATTAGATCCCTGGGTTAGAGCTTCTAGCAGAATTCTTGGGTAAGTACATGTCATGCTAGTTCTAATATTCTGTATAGTACCAGAGACTAGCTTAACACTCATCAATATCTGGCTCTAACATGATAGTTGGTTGTTTGTGGAAATGCACTATCTTTTGAGATCCTAACAGCAATCATTTTATCATCTTCCAAGTAATCCAAGAGTGATTCTATGTAAGGATGACAATTAGGTCTTACCCATGGAACTGGAAAATCTAGCCTAGAGTGGGAAACAGAGGGAACAGGTTTATAATAACCAAATGGATGTAAAGTTCAGAAATGAAATATAAATGAAAGAGTTTTGCTGAGAAATAAAGTTTTATCAAGAAACTCCTGAATAGCTTGAAATAAGGAATATTCACAAGAGTCAGGATCCAGTACAGCAATAATTAAGAATATTGAAGTGATAAAGTGATTCTCAATAATTATTAAAAGGATTCGACATTGAACTGTGCCATTCTTATAAAGGGATGGAAATGGAAAATGGCCCAAGTGTTTCTACGTTCTTGGTGTGTTACTCAAAAGTGAAATAAAGGTGCACAGTGCTTACAAAGTAGCAAGAATATTTCCTTCAAGGCAAACCAATACATTAGGCCATGTATATTGTCAGGAGGGGCCTCAGTCCTCATGAGTGAGTGTGCTCAATGGCCTCACTCATTGATCTAGGCTTTCTTTTATGTTTAAAGAGTAGTTTGGTTATTACAGGCCATACTGGGTATTATCTTCCATTTTAATTGATAGATTATGTTATATGACCTTTGTATTTTTGAGCATATCCCTTATCATTAGATATATAACCTTTATAATAGGCACACCCAATTGTAAAGGTGGTAAAAGGAGCTTCTTCTAAAATTTCAGTTTGAAGACATTATTCGGCTTATTGGGTGCTCACCTCAAATCAGTTCAAGCCAACTTGGCCCATTTCTGTGCCCATACATAACTGGAACAGAATGTCCAAGTTTGAAGATACTAAGGGAAAGAAAAGCTTACATCATGGTCAGAGATGGATAAGTACACAGCTCAGGGAAGAGGTCCTAGGTTGCTAGCAGATTTCTAGGTATATAACATAAAGCTGTATACATAACTGTGTGAGTAAAGGACATAGACTGGTAGGCACATTATTAGAAAAGTGTGTGTATAGTCCAAACCAGGTGGAGTTTAGATGACCATTATGCTTGCCTCTCCTACCAGGAATAGTACTCAGTTATCAGAACATACATCATTTACCAGAAAGTAACCCAGGTTTCACCTCTTCTAAGAAAAACAATACTTATTCGAAACTTGATTATATTATGTTCTATATTTTGTAGCTATGGTCTGTATCTCGACTGTGTTCCTTCACTTCACAACAAGAAGTGTTGCTCTTCTGCTTGGGTATGCTTTGTATATGTGTAAGTGCAGCTATCCTTAACATAGTCTCACTAAGAAATTCCTTCCAGAACCAAAGTTCTCTTCCCCTGACTGCTTACTTTTCCCCCCAGGTCTTCCACTTCCTGTAGATTTCCTTCAAGCTATTTTATTTCCTTCCTTATGAATATTTTGCTGTCCTATAATTCCAGGCTTTGAACTTCTCCTTCCAGATTCTCATCATTGGTCCATGATTACCTCACACCTCTGTTTCAACTTCTTTCATTTTCTAAAGACACTGACATATGTGTTTGATACTGCTTAAATCTCTCTCCTGAATTCTAGATGTATATATTTACCATATTTATCAACTTGAATGTTTTGCTAAAGTTTCAAACTTCTAAGACCAAAATTAAATGACTGACCTTTATTCTTTTCAATGCCACCAACCTGCTCATCATTTAGCCTTTTCTGCTTAAAGAAATGTCACTACTAAACAGTTCTACAGGTCAGAAACCTGAAAATCATTATTTTTATATTTATTACTTATTTGCATGTATGTGTATTTATATGCATATGTTTGTATGTGAGAGTGTGCATGCCATTGCATTCATGCAGAAATCAGGAGACAACCCTTGCTTGTGGGCCTCTGCCAGCCACCATCTCTCTTCAGGTTTGTGACTGACTGCATATTCCCAGATATCTGGTCTACCTGCTTCTTGTGTACTCTCTACCTCCCATCTCAATATACGAGTGCTAGCATTGCAGATGTGTTCCACTGCCTTTTACAATAATTGCCAGGGAGTGGAATTCATATCATCATGCTTTTATAGCACACATTTTCATCCACTGAACCATAGTCTATCCTGGAAGTCATTCTTATTTCTTCTCTCCCTGATATAAACAATCAGCTAACATATTTTGCAAATTCTCCTACATCCCTGACTCTATGTGTATGTCCATATTTCTCATCAGTACACAAACTCACCCAAGTAGTTTCTTTATCCTTATTTCTTTGACTTCTCTGTCATAATCCCATAAACAATTTTTTATGAATGTTAAAAAAGAATATGAATCTTTAATGGCCACTACTTAAAACTCATTGATGGGTGCCTATTGTTTTTTAGACTAAGAATATTCTCTAAATGATCCTGCATGATGCATTTCCCATCCACCTGATTTGTACCCTTCCCAAACATTCCTGTTTTTACTCACACTTATTCCAAAGATGGAAACCAGTTTTTGAAATATGGAAATGTCAGAACAAGCCAGAGCTCAATTTAAGTACACCCAAGGGGTTGAAAAAATATTTTGCATATTTGACTAAAGCTAATTACACATTTTGAAATCACATTCCAATCAAATTTTGTTAAAATGTAACATTTTAATAGTTATTTTCCTCAGGCAATGAAATTGTAGTAAGTTGCCCTTATTGACTTGACAATGAGTATCTAAATTGAAAAGTATGAAAAACAAAACAAAAGAGGAAACTGTGGGGTGTTTTTCTTAGGGTCCAGGCCTAGGAAGAGTTTGTCAGTAGATCTCTACTTTAATGTCCAAAAAAATAGAAGATTCAATTATACTAAGGTTCAATGATCTAAGTTAGAGACAGTTCCAAGGAACCCACTATTGTCCTGTTATATCTTGGGAACCCACAACTCCTGATGTGGAGGGTCACTGGGAAGAACAAGGACTTTAAACTTATATTTATTCAATTCTTTCATCTTTTATGTGTGTTGTGACTAGATTTTCAAGTTTCTTATAAACCAAGTTCTGTTCCATCACAGTGACATACTTTATATTTGATTTAATAAGAATAGCACCCATGATATCTCAAGGAAGACCCAACAATGACAATAGCAATCTCTGTGCTAACAAGACAGGACAAACCTCATGGGGTTCCACCCTTAGACAAAGAGCTACAGGCAACTACAGGCTGAAAGAAGAAGAGCTAGTCTCTCCCAGAGATAAGCCCCCTAGCTGGTTACCCAAGACAAAGCAGCCAATCCTAAAAGCTTATATGCACAAGCTACACTAAACAGAATCAGCAGGTTGTATTTATAGTGAAAAATGCCGTTAATCTGAAAAGGAGTTAAGGAGCACAGGGAAGGGTTTGGAAGAAGGGAGACATGAGAGAAGCTGGAATAAGGGAGACATGGGGTGACTGTAAGAAGGGGGACATGGGAGGATCTCGAAGGAGGAACAGGAAGCCAGAAGTAATGTAGTTATATCATAGTTAAATTTTAAAATAAAAAAATATAAAACAACCCACAAAACTGCTTTTCTGGTATAATAATACTGTGTAAGAAAAAGGAAATACCCTCCAGAGAGTTTTGCTCTGTGCACTGGCTAGTTTCATGTCAACTTGACACAGGGTAGAGTTATCTGACAAAAAAAGGCAACTTCAATTGAGAAAATGCCTCCATAAGATCCTGCTGTAGGGCATTTCCTTAATTAGAGATTGATGGAGGAGGGCCCAGACCATTGTGTGTAGGGCCATCTCTGAATTCGTGGTCCTAAATTCTATAAAAGCAAAAAGAAAATTCTATTCTTCTGAGGAAGCCAAGGGAAGCCAAATGAAGCCAAAGGAAGCAAGCCTGTAAGCAGCACTCCTTCATGGATTCTGCATCCACTACTGCCTGCAGAAGCCTGCCCTGTTTGAGTCCCTGTCCCGACTTCCTTCACTGACGAATAGTGCTGAGGAAGTGTGAGTCAAATAAGCCCTTCCCTTCCCCTCACAGCAATAGAAGCCCTGACTAAGACACTCTGTGATAGGCAATATAGATGCTGTGTTTCACCTGCTGTGGAATCCACCTCTTCCATTGCAGATACAGAAGGCAGACAGAGAGCATGTGTTCCTGCAGGTCCTGGTCAACTGTGAAAGGGCATTTTCCTTTGAATCAGAGCCTTCAGGCTTCATAATTCATGATGACGTTTCCTGTAGTTGACTTCTCTTCCTTTAATCTGTCTTCATTAAAAAGAAAGGAAAACAAAACAAAACAAAACAAAACAAAAAACAATGAAAGCTATGTTATCTGGGTGCTGTGACTTATTAATGCTAGAATCTTTAGGGTTATCTAAAAACAATGCCAACATCTGGTCTGTCTTGACTTAGTGGTGCCTTTCACGATCATTTGTTTACTTTGCCTGGGATTCTGTGCATCCCGTACAAGCATGTCAGCTGAGAAGCAGTGTGGTCCTAGCAGGAGCTTCTGAGACAAGGCATGCTAGCATTTGTTCCTCCTCTGCCTTTGTCTGTCAGAGCAACAGGTCTCCCTCTCAGCAGCTGCCTAGCTGCGAGCTTGATGCAGGAGCATGCTGATTTCTATATAGGGTGCTCTTTGGGGCCTGGAACTAAACCTGTCAGGAGGAAAGGGCCATTTCTTCTTTCTTTCCCTCCTCTTAGGTATTCAGTGTGGAGTCAGAAACGCGGGTCAAGGCTGTGGAACAGATTAAAAGCCAATACAGATACTTTTCAGATCTTATTGTTTAAAAAATTCATACACTCTATTGATTTAAATTCAATTTGCTACAGGTTAACTGCAAATTAGTTACAATAGCTTTTCCCCCTACCTGTAGAGTCTATTGCTTTCTTCCTCTGCAGGATTACAACATTCATCTCTGAAGGCTTGATTTAGGGAGGAGTAATCCTTGACTTTTTTCTAAGAAATACATTAGTAATTTCTAATAATTCTATCCAAGTGTAACAGTGACCAACCCAATGGGTTAGAAAGGACAAATTCTGTATGCATGTGTGTGTGTGTGTGTGTGTGTGTGTGTGTATACACACATGGTAATATGTGCATGTGCATGTATGTATGTGCCTGTATCTGTGCACATGTGGAAACCAAAGGTCAACTTTAGGTGATATTCCTCAGGAGCCATCTACCTTGCTCTTTGCTGAAGGGTTTCTCACTGGAACCAGAGACACGCCAACTGGACAAGAAATTCCGGCCCCTGAACCTCAGGTATTCTTCCGCCTTACTTCTTTGGTGCTAGAATTACAACTGCATGTCACTATGCTCTTTAACAACTCCAATCATCCATGCTTCATTGGTCAGTTGCCTAAACACAATAGCAAGTCAACCACCATAGCCTAAAGCAGAAGATACCATAAATAAGAAGTCTAGGAATTGAAGCATTCATCAGGCATGGCTGAATCCAAAATTACATATTGAGTATTTATTTTTTCCCTTCCCATGTATGCAATTTTTCCCTTTCCATGGATGCCTTTCTTTTCCTCTCTTCTATTCCCTTAATGGATGTGTGTTAACTTCTCACCTCAGTCTCACATGTCCTTGGCACTAACTCATGCAGCTTTTTGAATAATCCTAGGGGTTGACTCTTTGGTTGGACTAACTTACATAGTTGTATTCCAAACATTAAACTAATCCGTATGTCCATGAGATCCAGGCATGAATTGGAAAGACTACCTTCGTAAAAGAAATGGGATGTGATTATGTGATCAGTACCGTCAAAGTCATGTGGAGAAAAACTTTAGGTTGGAGTAATGTCCAAAGAGGAAGTAGGATTTTGTTTTCAGAATTTAGAAAAAACAGTGACTCAGTTTGCTATCTATTGCATGGTAACCAAAAGTAACTTGGGGGAGAAAGAGTTTACATCATTTAAAATTTTATATCACCATCCATGCCTGAGGTTTTTCAGGACAGGAACTCAAGGCAAGAGCCTGGAGGCAGGAGCTGAAGCAGAGGCTGCAGGGGAGTAGATTATTTGCTTGCTCCACATGGTTTGCTCAGCTTTATTTATTATATGATCTAGGACTACCTGGCCAGGAGCAGCAACATCTACAGTGGATCATCCCACATCGATTATTAATCAAGAAATTCCCCACAGGCTTCCCTGAAAGTCATCATGATGAGAACATTTTCTCAGGTAAGATTCCCTCTTCCTAGGTGACCCAAGCTTTTGTCAAATTGGCAGGAATGTAATCTACACAAGTAGATGGTAGAAAGAAAAAACACTCGATCCTTCCTGAAGACCCTTGCTGCAGATTATCTGTCCCTACTCTGGTTTTTTCTAGCTAGACTTGAATCACTTGTCTTCTTTCAGGACCTTCCTTCCTTGGATACACTGAACCTCATCACATCTATCATCCCCTCAATTGCCCTATGTCAGGCAACTCCATATTCCCCCAAAATATTTTTCACTTAGAAGCCTCTGGAATCTCTTTCTTGCCCCTTCCTCCTCCCTGTTCATGTTGGTTATACCTTTTATTCTTCAAGGCCTAGAGTAATTGTCACCTCCCCTCTCCTTCCAGACAAGACATTTCTTTCTTCCCTTTTGTTTCCTACGGCTCTATTAGATAACAGACAGGTCATTCTACACTTAGACGTGTAGACACTGGTTGTCCTAAGCTGTGTCACTGCATCTTTATGGAGAAAATCCTATCAAAGCAGAACTTTGCTAGTTGTTCCATATGGAAATGGACATGTTCAAAATACCTTAATTATGAACTATGCCCATTTGTCAATCAAGTGTTCCCAGTTGATCCCCATGTTCCTCAGGAAAATTCCTGTCAAAATCAACTCAATAAAGGAGGTGTCTATTCTGCTGCATAGCTGTAGGGCACAGTCCATCACAGCAGGGAAGGCAAGGCAGCAGGAAGTGAAGCAGCTGGTTGCATTGCAACCATAGGCAAGGCACAGAGTAATGAATGCTGGTACATAGCTCACTGTCTCCTTTTTATTCAGTCTGGAGCTCCCGCCCATGGAATGAAACCACCCACACTAAGGGTAGAGGTTTTCCTACCTCAATTAACTTCATCTAAATAAACCCTCACAGACCTGCCCAGAGATTTGTTGTCATGGTGCATGTAAATTATATCAACATGGACACCAACGTCAACCACCACATGAGCTAAACAATCTATTTGCATCAATTCCTTTGATAGGTATTGTAATATTTATAATTTTTCTGCCTTACAAATAAAGGACCTAAGACTCAGAGAAATGTGCAATTTATCCATAATTACCCAGATTCTAAGTGCCAAGGCCAAGAATTCGAATGTGGGTTGTCTTGATTCCAATGTCTGAAATAATAGCCACTGTGTAAATGAACAGTGGCCTAAAAGCATGTTTCTAGATGGGTGGCTGTTTAGACACCAAGCACTCCCCCAGTCTGACCTACACCATCCTAATCCACAAGCAATCAGTCCTATTTTCTGAAAATGGAAGTTTTCAAAGCAATATATCAAATATGGAAGAATCCATGGCCCCAATTCTTAAGTGCTTTTATCATTGATGTTGTAATTGATTGATTCTACATCTGCTGATTCACTCAGGCTTGTGAGAACTCTGTCCTAAATTAAATTAAATGAAGTGAATAGTTCTCTATGCAACAAAAGTTCACACTAAAGTTGATTAGATTTTCAACTGTGTCTGTCAGAGCTGGTGAGATAGCTCAGTTAGTATGAGAGCTTGCCTCCAGTGGCAAATAACTGGCTTTAACCCCAGAACCCTCCTATAAAGGAAGGCATGGCCCTGTATCATGTCTAACTCCAGTGATGTGAGGGAAGAGACAAGAGAACCTCGAAAGTTTGTTGGCTAGGCAGTCATGCTAAAACAGTAAGCCTTGAATTTAGTGAGGGACCCTAAATTCAAGGAAATACAGTGACACATGGGTGTAAATAGTAAACACATAGTACACACACACACACACACACACACACACACACACACACACACACCCTATGTCTGCCACCATATTTACCTTCTTATATAAAGAATACAGTTTGTCTTGCTTGCAGTAGGTGGCACTAGACTTCCCTTCTTGGCTATGACTGTAATGGATGAGTTCTTCACAAAGCAGCCGATGAAAAGGACTCATGGCTTCCTAAGAGCTATGCCACTCTGGATGAGGTATAGTTTTTGTGAAAATTGTATGCAACATTTCCAAAGCCCTAGAACAAAGTCATGGAGATCAAATACTGTACTTAGCTGCACAGCAAGAAATGCAGTCAGATCCACGTATGGCAGCCTTCAAAGCCCACCTTCACAGCCACCAGTCTTTGGGCAATGAATTGCATAGGGCTGAGGGATGCTGGGGTAGAGGTGAGGGTGGATGTACAGATGTACCAGGAGGTATCAGGAGGAAGACTTCCTCACATTCAGAATCCAGGGCACAATGGTACTACTGTACGCTGGGAAGTGCTTTATTCTCATAGTCGAGTGCAGCCGAATGCCTTGATTAGGAACAATAACTACTCATTCAACCAAGATTTTATAAATCCTTTACAATCATTCAAATAATCTACACGCTGAAAAGGACACACAAAGGCAGACATAGTATGGTGCCTCTCTCCCAGAATTTCAGCAGCTACTTATTCTACTCCTGTTGAATAAGCCCCTACTGACTGAGTACCTGCTGCAGGACGGAGACCACTGGGCTTCATGGAAAGCTTTTCTTCTCTAGTAGAACTTGTGGCCTCATGCAGAATCCTAAGGCAAACACATACGGACTGAGCGGCAGTGTGAGAAATATTGTGGCGGCGGCTTAAATAACAAGTTCCATGGAGAACTATAACAAGAAGGTTCAGGGAACTCTGCTACTCGTCTGGCTGCTCACAACATGAGAGCCAGTGTTCTATCGACAAGCATATAGTTATTACAGTTAATATCTGATTAATATTAATTAACCAATAAATATTTCTTCTTTACAGAATCAAGGGTATCTGTAATGTTTGAGCGATATCAGAAACATTCCTATATATTCCTTATACTTGTCACTCAAGTAATCCAAAATGTATAACTTGCTTAGTGAGGTTCTATCTAAAGAAAATACATGCTTGTAGAGAGAAAACACAGAAACTAGTTCCAAGAGATCATACATATATGCATTACATTGATACATATGTGTGTGATCATTGCTGTGTTCTTTCTATAGAAGTATCTGTCATGCATCACTTTCAGGTCTGTTTTCTAAGGGAGCCAGGAGAAGGCCTAGGATCCCCTGGGACTCATAGATGGGTGTAAGCCACCCTCTGGGTACTGGGAACTGAACCTGGATCCTCTGGAAGAATAACCAATGCTTTTAACCATTGCACAGTTTCTCAAGCCCCAGCAGTTAATATGCTAACCATTTAGATACAGTTTTCTTTGGAACTGGAAAGCCAGGTAAAAGAAGAAACAAGATCCTCTATGCCAAACACAGCTCCCCAGGAGACGCTGCTCACAGGATGACTTATGCAAGGCCTTCTAGAAGAGAGCCTTTTAAATGAAGAGCCAAATCTGAAATGGAATTAAGTGAGCAAAATGGAGAGGGAAGATGGGAGTAGAAGGCAGCGTAGTGATGTCTCAGTGGCGGAGAGGTGTTAGGTATCTTAGAAGAGCTTTAAAAGCCTGTGAGGCAGGGGAGGCATGAGAAAAGTGGCTGGAGATAGGCAAACATCAATAGGAAGACCAGTGATGCCGGCAAAGTGGAGCCCTGTGTGCCACTGTAAGGAAGCTAGGCGTACTCAAGTGCAGAGCAGATATGGGTGAAAAGGCAGCATGTTTTTTAATTTTATGTGCTTTGACCATATTTACCTCTTTTCCCCAGCACTTCCCAGATCCACACCTGGTCCCCTGCTAACCTGTATTTATGTCATCCTTTAAAAATAGCAGTCCATTTTGTGTATCCCGCATAATCTTGAGTGAGTAGCCTTCCACTGGAGCATGGTCAGTCTACGAGGGGATATACTTAATGAAAACAGCATCTCTCTTTCCTACCAACTATCAGTTCTCAACGGTTTCTCAGCCAGGAATGGGACTTTATGCCCACCTCCCTTTTCGATTCTAGAATTTTGTGTGGCTTAAGTTGGTGCGGGTTCTGTCCCTGCTGGTATAACAGCTGTAAGTTCATACGTGTAACTTCCATGTTTGCTGTAGAAAACAATTTTCCTGTGGTCTTCCAGTGCTTCTGACTCTCCCCTCTCTGCTCCTCCTCTACAGTGATCCTTGATCTTTGAGAAGAGGGGGCATGGTGTAGCTGTCCCATATAAGATTCCTCAGTCTCTTCAGCTCTGCAGTATGAGCTGTTCTGGGTCTCAGTGGTAGTCAGCACTTACTGCAAACAGAGGCTTCTTAGTGTATAAATACTACATATAAATAAATAAACGGTGTGCCATCCTGACAGTCTCATATGCAAACATCTTACAGCTTGTCCATATTTTCACTCCGTTGGCCCCACCCATTCCTGATGTCCCTTCCTTCTCTGAAAATAACTCCCCTTTCATGGCATATTCAGTCCACGATCCAACTTGACTTCCACTGGCCTTCCCTTTATACTTCATTTTTCTTCTTACAGTCTCCTTTCTACTTTCTTGTCCTGTGTGTGTTTGTGTGTGTGTGTGTGTGTGTGTGTGTGTGTGTGTGTGTGTGTTGTGTGTGTGTAAGTTCTATATATGAAAAGAAAAAGCATGTAATATTTGTCTTTCTCGGTCTGGTTCATCTTGTTTAACAGACAGATCTCTAGAGTTCTGTTAATTTTCCTATGACTGTCATAACTTCATTATCTTTAGAGTTGACTACAACTCCATCGTGGATCTGTTGTCACACTTCCTTATCCACTCTTCTGGCAGTGAGCATCTAGACTGGCACGTATCTTGACTGCTGAGAGCAGTGTGGCAATAATCATAGACATAAGCATCTCTGTGGTATGCTACCTTATAATCCTTTTGGGATATATAGCAAGAGGTGGTTCTTCTTGGATCCACTGGCGGATCATATGGTTTCTGTATCAGCAAGATGTATTGTCTATCTGTGTGCCATTGTGTCAGTGCCAGAATCCCTGGAAATATAACCTGCAATGAAAATGTTAAAAAAAAAAAAAAAGAGTAATCCTGATGTAGCATGGAGAGAGGCAGGAGAGTCACTGTGATGATGAGCTTCAACTGTCAACTTGACACAACTTAGAGTTACCTGGAAATACAGTCTTATTGAGGATTGTCAACATTATGTGGACATGTTGATGATGAGCATGTTATGTGGGCAGTTGATGCCACACTGCCCATTGTTGGTGGCACCATTCCCTAAGCGTGGAGTCCTGACCAGTGTGAGAGTAGAAGCTGCAAGCTGAGCACTAGCAAGAAACTCATGGTCATGTGTGCACACATTTCTCTCTTATTTTGACTGTGGACATGATGTGATTAGCTGTTTGATGTTTCTGCCTTGACTTCTCCACAATGGTGGACTGTAGTCTAGATCTGTATGCTGATATAATCTCCTTCCTGCCAGGTTATATCCCAGCTACATAACTGAAATAGAAACATAAACTAACTAATACAGGATAGTTGACTTACAGTAAACAAATCCAGCTAAATAATAGAACATTATTTCATATGCCTTAGGATCTATGAGCTAACCAAACACAGTCTTCATCACAAGAAATATGGGTTGTATTTATTAATGAGGGGAGAAGTTAAGTGTGTGGAAAGTGGAAGAAGGCAAGTGACAACCTTCTTTGGGAGACACGGGGTGTGGCACAGAGGAGAAAAATCTCAGCAAGAATGCAGGCTCCTTACCATTCACACTTCATTGTCATGATCCCACATCTCAAAAAAACTTAATTCACACTAAAAGGACCAAAACATAGTGACTAACTTCAGATGGGTTCAGGAAAGGTATGAGATGTGCCTGGGAACTTTTTGCTTTTAAAACCTTTTCACAAAAAATGCAGCCACACATTAAGGAGTCCCATCAAAAGAACACATGAGCCAGCTCACAGAGGTTCTCAGTGACCAAAGATAAGATCATCTGGACATCAAAACAAGTAATTATTAATTGACAAATATTTCAGATAATAAATAAAAGCATACAGGTTTGTTATGTGGTAGGAAAAAATAACGTACTTGCACAAAAGCCTACAGTTCATTATCACTCTTGGAATTAACTTATTACTCTGAAAATTGACAGTTGTGAAAAATGATTAAATATTTCATCATCCTTTCTCAGGCAAGCATTCTGTAATGTGACAAAGTAGTCCTCATTAATGAAAGAAACTCTTTATTGAAGAATTTCATTTAATAAAGGTAGGAGGATTGAAGAAATGTCAGAATTAGAAAAACTACCATTTTATAAGTGCTAATGAAATAATTAAAGATTATCAATGACAATTTTAAATGAACATTTTAAAATATGTGGGGGAATATTCTCTTCTGGAGGAGCAGATTACATTCAGTATACATGGTGCTGGGTTTTATAGCAACAGTTTAAATATATTAAACACATGAACTATATCCACCCGTGTGCCCTCCTGATTCTTCCTTGACTTTTCCTATCCACTGTACTCTGTCCTGGTGATAAGATTCCTTCTATCTAAACACACTGCTATGTTTAAGAATGAGTACTTCACAAGTATCCAGAAATTGTTATCCATCAAAGCCAGATGAAATCTATGGTGCTGGACTGAGGATGTGTAGCTCAGTGGTTGAGAACTTGTCTAGGATTTGGAAGGCCCTTAATTGGATTTCCAGCATTGCAGAGTTAAGCAATTGAAGATACGGCACTATGTGTGCAGTGTTCTTCGTGTGAAAAGTTAGGCATGCAGGTAAATTGAACTCTTAAAGCTAAAGTTTGACATCTGAGGAGCATGCAGGGTAAAGAAACAAGCAAACTTCCATCACAAATAAACAAGCAGAAAAAGTCAAGGATTTGAATTGTCTAAAACACTGTTTTGAGCTAGACAACAGAAGAAAGGAGGATGGAGGCATCATTGTGCTATGTTAACGAACCCAATGAGAATTAGCCAGTGTGCAGATTGTATTTAGGGACCATTTGAATCAAGTAAACTTACATTTTGTATACAGTCAGAAAATATAGATATAGTGGATAAAGAAATCATGAATTGTTAATTTTGTAAGGTTTTAATGACTATTTGGTCACTAGAGAGAATATTTGCATTTTATAAATATGCACACTGAAGCATAAGACACGAGGTCTGAGATTTGCTTGGAAAAATTAGTTGAAAAGGAGACCCTCATACACAAAACCAGTGAACCTTCAGTGACTGAAACTGGATGAGGAAAGTGGGCATTTACATTCTCTCTCTCTTTTATTGGATACTTTTCTTTTTTTTTTCCTCAGGGCCTTCTCTCTCTCTGAGCTCTCTCCCTTTTATTGGATACTTTTTTATTTACATTTCAAATGTTATTCCCTTTCCTGATTTCCCAGACATAAGCCCCCTATCCCATCTTCCTCCCCTTTGCCTATAAGGGTCTTCCCCTCCGCATTCACCCCCCTTTTCCACCCTGACATTCCCCTACACTGGAGCACAGAGCCTTGGCAGGACCAAGGGATTCTCCTTCCATTGGTGCCCAACAAGGCCATCCTCTACTACATATGCAGCTGGAGCCATGGGTCAGTCCATGTATAGTCTTTGGGTAGTGGTTTAGTCCCTGGAGGCTCTGGTTGGTTGGAATTCTTGGTCTTATGGGGTTGCAAGCCCCTTCAGCTCTTTCAATCCTTTCTCTAATTCCTCCAAGGGGGATCGCATTCTTAGTTAAATGGTTTTCTGCTAGCATTGCCCTCTGTATTTGACATGCTCTAGCAGAGCCTCTCAGGAGACCACGATAACCAGCTCCTGTCAGTATGCACTTCTTAGTTTTATCAATCTTGTCTAGTCCTTGATTTTAATGGGATTGCTTCAAGTTTCTCTCCATTTAATTTGATGTTGGCCACTGGCTTGCTGTATATTACTTTTACTATGTTTAGGTATGATCCTTGAATTCCTGATCTTTCCGAGACTTTTAACATGAAGGGGTGTTGAATTTTGTCAAATGCTTTCTTAGCATCTAATGAGATGATCATGTGTTCTTTTTCTTTGAGTTTACTTATATATTCAATTATGTTGATGGCTTTCTATATATTGAACCATCCCTGCATCCCTGGGATGAAGCCTACTTGATCATGATGGGTGATGATTTTGATGTGTTCTTGGATTCTGTCTGAGAGAATTTTATTGAGTACTTTTGCATCGATACTCATGAGGGAAATTGGTCTGAAGTTCTCTTTCTTTGTAGGGTCTTTGTGTGGTTTAGGTGTAAGTGTAATTGTGGCTTCAAAGAACAAATTGGGTGGTGGTCCTTCTGTTTTTATTTTGTGGAATAGTTTGAAGAGTGTTGGTATTAGGTCTTCTTTGAAGGTCTAATAGAATTCTGCACTAAACTCATCTGGTACTGGGTTTTTAGGGGGAGGGGAGACTTTTAATGAGTGCTTCTATTCTTTAGGGGTTATGGATGATTTATCTGATCCTGATAAATTTGGTACCTGCTATCTGTCTAGAAAATTGTCCACTTCTTCCAGATTTTCCAGTTTTGTTGAGTATAGGCTTTTGCAGTAGGATATGATTTTTTTAAATTTCCTCAGTTTCTGTCTCCCTTTTCATTTCTGATTTTGTTAATTTGGATACTGTCTCCACGCCCTCTGGTTAGTCTGGCTAAGGGTTTATCTATGTTGTTGATTTTCTCCAAGAACCAGCTCCTGGTTTTGTTGATTCTTTATGTTAAATGATAGTAAATCTGACAGTACTCCAGTAATTTTTTCTTTAATAAAATGACATTTTAGTGGCCCAGGCATATCTTTGAGTGAAAGGTAAGATACTGCATATGATGCTTCCTATAATTAAATAAGGTCTTAGCGGTATCTACTAGGATAGTGCAGATTTTTGAGGAAATATGTTTTTTATTTCTCTTTGTCGCTTGAACTTTTTGTATGAGTAACACTAAATATATCTTTTTTGAGGGGTTCCAAGAACAAATAAAGACTCTGTAATAAGTCTAGGCTGCCATGAAGTTTGTTCTATTGTCTCAGTCATAGGACTGAGAAGATAAAACAGTGCCTGTAAGATATCAGTGGCTGAGAGGAAAGCTGCTAGGACCCTGTGATAACTACTCTTGACTGTCCACTGGATATGGAATAATGAATGCTTTGTAGAGTAGTGAAGCACACCTGTGGGTATATTTGTAATAGCATTAAGAGAGGCAGTTTCATCATAGTATGGTGGTTCAATCAGTGAATCAATCCCTCAATGAATTCACAATTAGATTCATTTATCAAAAAGTAGAAAAAGGCAGGCAGTGGGGCTATTGGAGAATGTCGGTCACTGTTTTTGCTGGATGATGCCATGGGGGTTAAGTCTTCCCCTCCTCGTAACTTTTTGTGCTATCTTTTGCTTTGTCCACACCATGATTCTGAGTTGCTCAGGCATGCCCTCTTTGATATGATGGACTTGAACCCTCTAAAACCACACACAAAATATTTTTCTCCAATAAAATGCTTTTATCCTGTATTTAACTATAATAATACTCTCACATGGAGCCTTTTGCAGGCATCTTGGGCATACCATTCTCTAAATATAAGTAGAAACTAAGTATTCAACAGGGTCATCAAGTTGTCACTCAACCTGAGCTTCCCGCTGTGAACTGAGTGTTCCTCAAACCCTCAACCCTGAAGCTATACAAGTTCACTAACACATCCTCATGTAGAAGTAGTTTATAAATAGCTGTATGTGCACAGTCCCTGAAGGTTCAAATTGTGTGAAGAAATGTCTCAAATACCCGTGACTCTCATTCCTATTCTATCGCCTTCTGATTTCCAACTGAGACGCAAAGGACTTCACTTCATGGTAACAGTATTGGAGACTCAGAGTAGCAAAAACAAAGTAGTTGCATCAACCTAGAATGGTGGCTGGGCCGATTGATTACATGAAGCAGTTTATACACTCTAACATGTGATTCCTTTTCTACATTATTGAATAATCCCAATGGTATAATGTTACATGGCCATTTAGGTCTTTATTATTCCCTCCGTTGATTATCTTTATCTTTTTCTTTCTCCTTTTTTTGGGGGTAGTGGTGGCATGAGGTAGGATATAGGGATTGAGACAGGGTCTCTCTATGTAGCTTTAGCTGTTCTGGAACTCACTGTGTAGACCAGCCTAACCTCAAACTCACAGATATACATCTGATTCTTTCTTCTAAATGCTATGACTAAAGCTGTGGACACCATGCCTGGCATGTGTCTTTTTCTTAATAGATACAATGGGCAAGCTCATTAGTAGGTTCTGTATTCTGAATACTTTAAAGCTAGTTGCATACGTGACCTTAATCTTGGCTGTTAGTAAGGTTCTACTCTAAATTTCTCGTTTGGGCGTGGGTGGCTTAGCCGACTTTGGGTCAGTGGAGAGATAGCTAGACTAGCAGCCACCAGCAGGAGTCTAGACTATTCATTGTAGTGATACCCAGTATGATTCAAGACAATTTGAAAATGAGCCATCAAGTTTTATTTGTATCATCAATACCTATATTATAGTCTAATGCAGAATTGTTTACAATCAGTCAACAGAGGAAGAGGGAACTCAGACCTAAGTATCCAGATGTTTTTCACAGAATACATACTTGCTTGTATATGCTTACCATGAGCAAGTGGACAGCTGTGACTCTGGATATCTTCTAGCATTCCTAGGACATCTCTGAAGGTCAGATGCTAAGGAAAGTCCTCCCTGGGTATAGAACTTCTTTGCCTGGCTGCTTACTTTGCTTGAAGGAAAAATTATTATCCACTGAATTCATACATATTCATGGGCCATGCCCAGCGACTTAGGGAGAACATGCTTGAGAATTAGTGGCAAGGAATTCTGGGAATAGGCATGTGTATAGACTTGTCTAAATGAGTAAAACAGTACAAACTTTTGTACCTCGGATATATCATAGAAGGTGACCTCAGCAGATCAGAACTTTTATAATACAGTGTATAAGATAACTCTCTCAGTAGATAAGAGCTCTTTACATAGTGCCTCTTCTAATTGCCCAATAAGCTTGTGAATAAGGTACCTCTGGGGACAGGGATGAAATCTCTACATGAACCCAGCAACAGGATTTCACCAAGGCAACCTGGCTACAGACATCATTCAACTCCCAATGTGCCAGCTGTAGAGATCAACACTGAAACCCTGATATGGAACTTGTCACCCAAGGTGACAAGCCAACTGCCTTGTGACAGGTTGATTGCACTGGACATCTTCCATGATAGACGGGGCAGTGTTTTGATAGTAGTGAACATATGCTTCTCTTGGGACTTGCTTTTCTTATACACATTGCTTCTGCCAAACTACCATGTGGGAAGTAACATAATGCCTCATTCACCACCATGATACCTCATGCAACACTGTCTCTGTTCAGGAAATGTGGCAATGAGTTTGTGCCCAGAGAATCTGCTGCCCTAAGTAAAATCCTTACCATTTTGGTGCAGTTGTTTTGAATGAAAAACCTTTCAAAAACCACATACAATACTAGGTAAGAATCAATATCCTTCAGACCTGGGCAAGGCTTCCCAGAAGACTTTAAACATTCTGAATCAGCATACAATGCATGGTACTCTTTTGCCCATAGCTAGGTCCAGAATTTAAAAAATACAAATAGGAAGGGCACCATCCAATATTTTTCCTAGAGACCTACTTGAGTGATGCTGGCCTCCTGTTGTGACATCACTATAATCTGCTAACACAGAGAACTCAGCTCTAATGCAAAGAGTGTTCCCACCATGTGGTAAAGCAATAATTCTGCTGACCTGTGAGTTTAGACTGCCATCTGACCAACTTGAGTTGCTCATGCTTTGGAATCAACAGGCAAAGAAGAGAGTTACTGAGGTGGTTTGGGTGATAAATCCTGACTACTAAAAGAAAGAGTGCAGTAATACTCTTTCATGAAGGAAGGAGGGTATATAGCATAATGACTAGCATCCCTTAGCATTTGCATTGCCCCATGACAAAACCAATGGAAGACAACACAATCTTCTCCTGACAGGACTACTTCTGACCCAGACCCCTATATAAAAAGTGGTTGCATCCTAACCCACATGAAGAACAATGACTGACTGAGGTACAAGGAGAAGTATACAAGCTGGGCAGTGGAAAGGGGGTTTATTAATGTCAATTATAACCCCATGTCCACATACAGAAATAAGCTTTGTTTCTATCTTGTTCTCTCCCGATTTATGTGAATATGTCTGTGTATGTATTATATTTTAAGTAAACTACCTTGTTACATTGTGTATGTAGTATACATTAAGTACACTACCGTGTTATACTGTTTCCCTTCCCGTATCATGTACCATAAGATGTGTTGGTTTCATATCATAGTGTGTAAGTATTCCTAATCTTACTTCATAGCATTTAGGTTATGGGATGTAAAGAGGAAAGGTAAGACACAAACAGGACTTAGCTCTTCTTCCAGGAAATAGGTCAGTGTGACTTTGGTTAGCAGGAAGAGAGATGCAGCATGCAGCAGAATTGTGATGCTAATTGTTGACTTTATGTGCACGTTAAGAACAGTTTAAGGAGATGCATATGGTGCCAAAGTAGAAAGAAGGATTCGACACACCTTGGTATTGTTTTATATGTTACCTCAACTGGAGCCCTGGGTTCCTGAGTTTTAGTGAAATAGTATTCTAGATATTCTAGTTCTTTCTGACTGAGATTAATACTTGAGAAAGCAGACCCTCATTAATGTGGGTGAACTCATCCATTCGGGGGAAGATCTGAAAAGAACAGAGCCTCACCTTCCTTGACATCAAATAACTACTGCCTGACTGTCTTCAACAGAAGCCTTGATTGTTGACCTGTTATTAAAGCCACATTGAAATATCAAATTGTCCCCCATCTCCAAACTGTTAGCCTTTGGCCTGAATGAAATTATTAGCACACCTGGGCCTCCCGATGGCCAGCTTTCAGTGTATACTGACCTACATAACTGCATGAGCTACTTCCTCTGGGTATTATCTACCTATCATCTGTCTGTCTATTTATCATCTACTTATTGTCTACCTGATTGTCTATCTATATATCCATCCATCTGTTATCTATCTACCTGTTATCTACCTCATATCCCTCATGTCAGTAGGTTAGCCCTCATTAAATAAAGAACAAAGCCTAAATAGAGCACAAATCATGGCTCATCATCTTTTTTCATGAATACCCTGGTTTGACGGAATAATCCAAATTTTAGCATTTACCAATTCCCTCTAGAGTTGCATTTTGATCTCACGACCCCAACAATGAAGGTTGTCACTCATTAAACAAAAGAAGTTCAAAGCCTGAAATAGAGCACACAATCCCAAGAGCTACCCTTTTTTTTTTCATGAATACTCCTGTGTGTGATGTGTGTGTGTGTGTTAAATTGCAGCATTTACCAGAAATGTGCTTGTTTGTTTGATCTTTGTCCCCTGCAAACAGAGGCACTGTAATTTAAACAAAACTAGTCCTAGACTGTTGAAATGACATTCAAAATTATTATATTACGAGCATCTGCCTTTTTAAACTATTTATTACTAAACAGACTGTAAAGAAGAGCACCTGGACACCTAAAGAGTCCATAATTTTAGTTTTCCTCATTCCCCTTTCAGGAACGTAATTTCCTAGACCATATAACAGGAAGGTTAGACTGGATGAGATCTGAACATCCCCTTATTCTTTCCTTTAGGGTCCAAGGACTCCACATTTCCCTTAAAAATCCCTCCCATGACATTGGGTGATAGTGGAACAAGGACCTCAGTTGTCACGTGGCCCAACCTTCTAGAAAATTCTTCATCTACATTGAGTAGCACAGGATGCTCAGTTCCTGAGTGACTCTCTCCCAGTCCTGAGTTCCTGTACACATGAGCCGATACTGTAATCCCAGCCTTCTCAGCACTGGGTGTCCTGCAGGAAGATTCCTGCAAAACTTTGTACGCCTTTGTTCCTCCTTCTCCTTCTCTCTTTTTTCTCCCAGCAGAGGTTTAAAAGTTAAGAATAATAGGTGTTGTTTATGCATACTAGATGCATGCATTTATTCAAAGATGAGGCAGTTATCCTTGGCGAACTGTCAAATGCCCTGACTTTGCAGGCGGATAGGGTTTTTTTTTTTCTTTTTCTGTACTCAGTTAAAGGAATGAAAGGCAACCATCTATTGCCTTCAGATTCATAGCAGACAGGCTCTAAGAACTCTACCTGGCTGTGAATGGATGTTGTAAAATTTGTAGTTCAGACACTAGTAAGGAGACATGAACAAAATTGGGGGAGGGCGGAAATGTTCCTCGTGTGTGTCCCCAATGCCTCCTCTTTCTTTCTCCCTGCAATTATTTTAGACCATGCAGTGCAGTTCTTCCTTGAAATGGATGCCCTCTCTTCCCTGTTATTGCTTTTGCTACCTTCCTTGAAATGGTTCTTCAAGGGTTTTGATAAAGCAGTTGCAAAGGTGCCTGGTTTCATTGTAACATCTGTAAGTGCCTCTCCTGAAAGACTCTTTTTATGCTGCTTTGAGAAGTTCACCTTGCTAAGTCTTGGGAGAACCTTAAAACCCACTACAATGTACCTGAAGGGAAGAAGAAATGATTTTTTCTTTCCTAACTTTATTCTATTTTGGAAAGACACAGAGGGCCTTTAGGAACAAGGCAAGCATGTAATGAAAGGAAAATGGTCATTCTGAGAGTTTCTTCTGAAACTCTCTAGTTTTTTTTTTCTTTTGATACTGTGATGGTAGCAAGTTTAAGTGTTACCTTGGGGACCTTGCTTAGCATCTTCCCGAGCTGTTCTCCCACTCTGAGAAGTTGCTCATTTCCTCATCAGCAAAGGCATTCTGATTTAAAGATGTGAGGACACAGATCTGCCGCTCTGACAGCTTACATGTCATTTCTCCTTATGTTATGTTGCCGTCACAGTCACATGTTAAAGACGAATTAGTGGTCAGTGGCAAGGTTGAAAGAGAGGAACACACCCACCAGGTAATTCAAGCTGACCTACAGATAATTGTTGTATACAATTAATCTATAGAATTTTAATGAGGGGATTGGATAATACAGAGTCATATAAACTTCCCCAAACCAACCCATCCTAAGGTAGCCAGTGACAAGACAAAGAGGTAAGTCTCTCCAAAGAGGCTGGGGCATATGTTTTTCCTGAAGGAAATAAAGATCAATTATACTGAAAATAAAAGCACTTGGCCAGAGATTTAGGTAATGTGTGGGAGTGTTGAAGGAGACAAGTCTTCTTACTCTGGTGAACAGGCGTAGCATCCAGGTTTTGTGGTGAGGCGGAGGTGACAGCTGCACACCTCTGGTCTCTAGGCTTGGATTTGCTAGACCTAAGAAAGAAGAATGGACTTGCAAAATAGAGCAGACCTTTCCCTTTAGGATACCTGGCAAGAACCATTCCCAGACATGGCCTGTGGCTACTGCTGGAACTTCTTTCATGTCAGCCACACCAGAGAAGTAGACTCAGGGAAAATGACTGCCATTATTTTTGAGCTGCAGTCAATCACTAAGAGCAAAGCACTCTGGTGGTTTTTCTGCTCCATGCCCTTGTTTTGCACACTGGAGATTCCAGGGACTGCCTTTGGGCTAATCACAGCTCAGTTTGTTGAGATGTTGATCTAAGCAGGTTGGTTTTGTGTCAAGCAACCACAGACGTCTGTGCCCTCTCTTCTTCTTCTACATCATTTCTTCATTTACCTTCACAGCTGTTATGAAGAATACAGCTACTGTCCAGTGAGTGAATATAAGACATATACTGATATCACAACTCAAGACATCCAACAGTGAATCCACCATCTTTCCCCCACAGCCAGCTTCTTGCCTGACCAAACTTCCAGCACTGCTGCCCTTCACCCTAGCTCACAATCTCCCCGTCCTCTCTGTTTTACTGCTCACTTTAGCCCCATTACCCTGAAGGTCCTGGAATCCTCTATCTTCAGCTTTCTCACTTCACTTGCTTTCCTTTCTTGCTGTGATTCCATCCTGTGAGGAACTTTGTAGTTCCCTTACCGCCTGCCCAAAGCAACTCGCCTGAGAAGCTGCTTGTTTGCCACATAAACAATTCTCCCAATACACTGTTGCTAGTGAGTTCTGTGTGCAAACCTTTACCCACTCAATTTACTTATTAGCTAACTGTAAATTCAGTTTGTTTGTATGAGTCAGAGCACTTGTTCTGTGATGTCATCATG
Source organism: Rattus rattus (assembly GCF_011064425.1). NCBI lineage: Eukaryota > Metazoa > Chordata > Mammalia > Rodentia > Muridae > Rattus > Rattus rattus. The sequence goes on along the minus strand of NC_046155.1, from coordinate 53,948,825 downwards.
AGTGATGCACTCTGACTACTGAATCATATCCCTTAGAAAGATTGGGGGCTAAGTAACCAAGAGCTTCACATCTCCACCAACTGATCAGTGCATAACCTTTTGACTAATTCTATTTAAAGACGCCCTATTATATTTTGTTACTTTGTTGACATTGAGCTCCCAGCCAAGAGCACCGTAACTCATGCCGGCTGAAGCTGATCTAATGAACATTTTTCATTTAAAGGACACAAAATTATTCTGAACTCTAGACAGCACTTCCTTGCTGTCATTTTAAATAGTGAGATCTTTGTCAAAAAGCACAAAATTACAAAATACAATGCACCAAATCATAAAAAGGGCTTTTGTATGCAGACTAAGCCAACATGAGTTGTTTTTATTATGGCAATCATTGTATAAACCACGTTATGGCTATCAGTAAACCTCTATCGTCAACCACTGACTTATTTTTCTCTAAATATGCATCTATTTCTTACTGTTCATAGAAATTGTGCTTCCCCCCCAACCTCTGAAATCCTAGGGGCAGGACCTATCACAAGAATGAGTAATTCTTGAAACACATGTAGAGAATAATAAGTCTAATATATTTATTTTATTTGGAAAATTCCCAAGGTAGATTTAGTTGATTATGGAATTTATCCTCTCATGTAAGCCATGTAATTTGGCATAACAGACAATCTTGTAAGAGTTATAATCAATACCCTAACAAATGCATCAATGTGTTCATGCATATACACATGTATTGTAAGGAAAGAGACATAACCCAGCTTCTGAGACTTATGAAGTCACAAAGCAATCAAATTAAAACACAGTGTAAGAGACAGTAAAAATACGCAAAGCTATGGGTATAGATGTCGGTTTGACTTGAATATTTGTGGTAGAAGTTTCAAAGTTAGACAAACATCTGGAGGAAGACGCGTACCCCAACCACACAGTACCTTCAGTAGCTATTCACAGTGTACTTCTTCATGATCTCTAGGCCGCACACCAAAACTTGTACCAGTTCTCAAAAATATCCAAAGCTTTCTTCTAAGAAATGATATAGTCTCTCTTACCAGCCCGTGTTGAAGTACAGTGTTCTCTGGACAGGATAAGTCCGTATCTTAACCTTTCAGCCCAGCAGGACAACACAGCCTCTTTCATCACTAGCCATTTAGATACATTTGGACTGATAGTTCTGACGGTCTATATTCCCTGAGATCTGTACTCTCTCAAATTGACTGCAACTCAATACCCACCAATGGCTTGCTTAAAACAGCTATAATTTGGAAAAGAGGGTCTAATGGATGTGATAAGGAATGTCCTTTTTGCTTCTAGATTAGTTGAGTGCTGTCCTTGTCATGAAGCAAAGTACCTAGACTACAGTGCTTTCGCTTGCAACAAAAGCGCCTTGTGAGTTTATATCACTGTCTACTTTTATAGACGCTGGCCTGAGAAACATTTATCTCTAACTGCATTCTTGTCTTCTTTTCAAAACGACTCGAATGCATTGTCCACTAGAACTCCCCTATCTGTTACAAAATCACCTTTGGAACAAATCCCTCTCTATGGAATTCAGAGGAAAAGCTCGTCTCTGCAGAGCAGTCCTAAGAGGCATTTGCTTTGTTTGTTTGAGTTTTGTTTTTAAGTATCATGCAAACCACCATTCCTTTCCTGCCCTGGTTCCTTGAAAACTTGCAGAGGGAAATTCCATTACTCGGTTCACCTACTGTCATTTCCTCCTGAGAGCTGGAGACCTGTATTTTCCTCTCTGTCTCTCTGTCTCTGTCTCTCTGCCTCTGTTTCTGTCTCTCTGTGTCTCTGTCTCTCTCTCTATCTCTATCTATCTATCTATCTATCTATCTATCTATCTATCTATCTATCTATCTCTCCCCCTCTCTCTCTCGCTGTTCTATTTCTCAGTATTTAAATTCAAAATCTGTTTCAGATGTTTTCATAATCAGTAGAGGATAAACCTTGAACCAACAGAGATCAAGTCTATAGCTCTCGCTTCACTAAGCTCCTGTCACTAAGCTAAAACCAAGGCTACTATCTCCTTGAGGAACGTATTCAAATGCTGCTTGGCACCAGGACAGAGCTAGTGGGGGAAATCTGTGATTTACTTTCTCGGAGAGGAAGCCAACAGGAGCATTTGTCTGAACATCAATAACAATTAGATCTTAATTATAAGGATATGTTCCAAGTAACGTCCTGCTCCCAAAGGGGCAGGTTCGGATAATTCGAGCCCCAGATTCGTTTTGTCGTCTGCCATGAGAGCCTTGGATACTAAACTTCAAAGTGGTGCAGTGAAGCCATTGATGGTGCGTTATCCTGAAGTGAAATCAAACCATTGGGGTTTTTCTTTGTTTATTAAAGGCAACCTTATTGGGCAGGAACATTATGTGCTTAGAGTTTTATTCCATCATTAGAGCATGGGGTTATTCGTGCCATCCGTAATTGTCTAGTAATAATTTAGTAAGAAAGCCTAACCAGTTCTTACAACTCTGACAAGATTTCAACCCCTTCAAGATCCTAGAATGAAGCTAGGGCCCTGTCTAACGGCCAATATGCCTGGCACAATGTTCTCCTGCCTCTCATTTCCTTGTTGCAATTTCTGACTTATTCTGCTCCATTCATACTGAAGCCTTTCAGCTCATTTTCTCTCACGCGGCTCACTTCTGCTCAGGGATGCTTGATCAAGGTCTCCGAACATTGATCAGCCTCTCTCCCTTGCTCCTCCCATCACATCACATCCACTTCTCTCTCACCCCAAACGCACTGAGACCTCCGAAGGCAATACCTTAGACACAGCCTAATCCTTGTACCAGGCTCAGAACCCCATTTCTCTCTTCCATCGTTTTGTGAGTGGTTACGACTGGATCTCTTCAGATGATGGAATAATCCTTAAATCAAAAGTGATAGCATCGTAGAGTCAGATGTCCCTTTGTAGCAATCTAGACCCTCATTTCCAGGGGAGAAAAAGTTGTGGCCCGCCAGACCTATAATGGAAAGAAAGATGAGGGACTTTAACTACCTTTAAATAAGTACTGAGGTGTGGCAGTGCAGTGGTCTCTCTCGGCAGCTAGAATTTACTAAATTTACCTCATACAATGTGGCCTTGTTTACTCAGAACACCTAGAGTGTTAGCGTGGTAAACCCCGTCTTCCTAGAAACCTCTAAGCCCTGTGCAAGGCAGATGGTTGGCCAAACTATGTGTGTACCGTTTTATCTCCCCAGCCCGTATGGTATGAGCCCACAAAAACCAAGTGTGGATCTCCCACATTCCTAGTTCCTGCTACATTGCTGTAACTTTCAACAAGTCATCAACAGAAAACCACCACTCCCGCTGGCAGCAGGCAGACTTCGAATGTGGAGATACTCACTTCGTATCGAGAATGTCGCATCCCTCCATCCATTTTCTTGGGCCATGTGTTCAATGTACTTGGGATGCAAAATGCTGCAGACAAGGAGGCTCAGCTGTGGGGTGTGAGCACAGTCACATTGTGACTTCTCACTGAATGCTCAGTCTCCTTGGCGCAAGCACGCGGAGAAGAGATCTCTCTATGTACGAGGTCACCCATCCCATCTGAGTAGGACCCATCCTCACAGTTAGTTTCATGATCCCTAAAAGCCCTGTCTTCAAACATGAAGACACCCAAGGGGGATTAGCATATCAGTGGTGTCACATAGTTCTTTTTTTGTAAGAATCTACTAAGGTTTCCTATGGTTAGCCGCTTGTAGCTGGAAGCTATCCATTTGCTTAGTAGTCTCAGCCTCTGGATTCAAGTTCACTAGGCAAGGTAAAGGTGTCCCCAGCACCAATGAGATCTTGTTCGGTATTTGGTTCTCAGCATGGGCCAGCAGAAGCAACTGACTGGCACCCAACAATAACAGGTAGGGCAAGCTAGCAAGGGAAGAGTGAGAACTCTATGGAGCATGTGCCAGGCACAGAGCAGTACAATACCGGAGGCCAGCAGCATCGATAGCCTGAGAGCCGTCTCTGCATGCTGCAGCTATGCTGTTTGTATTTCACAGACGGTGCTGATCACTGTTGCAGGTGTACCTAACATAAGTGGAAAACAGCAGCTGGGTGTGTGACAATGTCAGACTCCTTCAGATCCTCTCCTACCCAGACTCCCTACCTCCCAACCCCCCCCCACTCCTTTCCTGCTTCTTCCAGTCCCCTCACCTCTGTTTTGGAAAGGGCATCGCCTTGCAGCGCAGGCTGATGTTACAGCTGGGATTCCCCTGGGTTTGTAGGAATGAACAGCACCGCAGAACCCTATTTGCGAGTGAATCCAGCTGTTGCTAACCTGTAAGCTGAACTGCCAGTTTCCAGACCACACAGACCACAGATTGGAGTTGCCTCAAAGAACCTTCCTAAACAGGTCCACTTTCCTTGTGTCTTTTCTTTTCTACTACATCTGATAGGTAGGTGGGCTAAGAGGGAGGTTAAAGCATTTAAGAACCATCATTAGTAACAATATTAATAAAAGATATTAAAACCACAGGACCCGTTCCTCTTCTTCGTGTCTTTTCTGCCAGAGCCATCCTTTATGATGTGCCCATGCCAGTACTGACACACCCACCTGGCTGAACAGCATTTTAGAGAGATGCATTGCGACTTCCTAAGTTTAGCAATTGCATGAGCAGACCCTTACCTGAATATTCTGGGAGGCTCTTCATTTCTAATGAGCTCCCAGTTTGCTGTCTCTGTGTGCAGACCATATTCCTATTCCGAGTAAGAAAACAAAGGACACTATTGTGCAAACCTCTCTGTGGTGTGGCTTCTGCCAGGGGAAGTAGCCTCCTGCTTTTCTCCAAGGGCTTCTCATGAATACATGTGCAAGTTTGGCCTTAGTTTGCCCCTGCCCTTCCTTGCGGGGAGCCCCCATCTCAGCAACGAAGTTGTTCCTCTTTTCCAGGTACCCCGCCTTCCTCATTCTTGTCCTAGCCAGTTCTTCTTTTTCTGATTGTCCTGAGGAAATTGTGTTGTGCCATTTCCCTGTGAGTCACAGAGCTTGGCCAGGTAGGTCTCAGAAGGAAAATGCAAAACCGTTAATCCCAAGAAGATTTCAAATTACTGCATAAACCCTGTGAGGACCCCAGGGCAGTGTCAATGCTGAGTATCCACTTACTTCTTAAAATTGTTCTGCCCCATAGCAATCTCACAGCACAGCTCAGGGTCCCCAAACTGCCCTGGCCTATTCGGAATTAATATTTGTCTTTTTCATTAAAATAATATAGTCATAATTATACTGACACAGAACTTGTGTGCGGATCAGTCAAGGATTATTAAAGTAAGGAGAAGCATCCAAATTAGACTATTTTAATAAATTTTCATGCAAAACAGTTTGGAGTAGGAAATACACTGAAAATAGCCTGCAGACCCATCTCCATATAGGGTTTTAGGTTTGTTATGAAATTTTACACGGATGAAGAAGAAATATTCTTAAAAATAATGCAACCATGATCTCAGCCAGGCTAACATGGAAAAATCTAGAAGCTTGGAAAATGCCATCTTCTGAGTCACCAAGCAATTCCTTCTCCTAACACTCACCTCTGTGAACCCCTTTTCTGCATGCCCAGTTGCCACATCCTGGCTTTCCCTGAAAGACTCACAAGTTGTTCTTAGGTCAGGAATATGAATTTTGGGTCTTGCTAAGTTGTTCTCTTTGCATGGTTTCGTGTTTAAGCATTGAGTCTGACTGGAGACAACTTGTTCCCTTTTGAAATAACCTCAGGGAGTAGCTCATGGCGAGTGACTGTGAGCGAACTTTCTGGGAATGAAGCTACACTTTGCATTGAGCAGCATACAAGGCTTGGTTGACTGATCTAAACTTCAATGGCTGTGGGGAGGTTGGGATGTTTCAGATCCAGAGCCTCATTGTAATTTATCCTGGGTTCCCTTTACCCCAATTCTGTGTCTCATCTAAACCCATGAGACTGTGGGCTGAAATAGTTTGGAATCTGTTAGTGCCCGACAAGTAACTCCCATCAACCCAAAAGCTGAGAACAGCATGAGATGATACACACATGGAGTTGTAGCCAAGGCTTCCCCACTTCTCTGTAGCTTTCCTACCTGATGTACCCACCAGTGGATTTGAAAACATCTTCACTTATGACTTTGTTCTATTGCTACTTTTTTTAAAAAACAGCTACCACATTGGAACACAAAATTTGGGGTAGCCTAGATCTGTGCTTCCAAGCCGGGCTCACTCAGATTTGACTCTAGAATAAAGAAAACATCAGTGTCCCTTCAAGGTGGGGGCTGTGCGTCTTGTGTTGGCATGACCTTGTCTTGAAGTTTTCGTTGAAAGCAGCCATAGGTGTGACTCTCATTGGCTATGCGTGATTGGCAACTTGGGTCAATCCATTCTGGCTGTGTAAGGAATCCTGTGTGCTAGACAGTTAAAGCTATAGAAATTTGTTTCCTCACAGCTCTGGGAGCTGGATACTCAAGGTCAAGGTACCTGAAAATTCAGCCTATCCCCATGCTGTTCTTTTTGACATGTGACCTCAGGGAACTCTGTGTCTTCTTGTAAGGTTTCATATAATACCATATCAGGGTCCTACCTTTCTGACCTCATTTGAATGTAGTCATTGTCCTTTAAACTTCCCTCCATAACCCAGGCACATTAGCGATTAGGGCTTCAGCCTGGGGGTTGGGAGAGTAGAACAACTCACAATCAATTGTTGCTTTTTCCTCCATCCCTCACATGACTAGTAAATTTCCTTGCAGAAAATACCTGAGCTCAATGTCTGCTCCATACAAGGTTTTCCAGTGTATACACTGATGGGCCCTATGTGGGTTGGTTGGTCTCAGTAGAGGCATCACGAAGTAAGCGCTGGATTGTTTCATTGCCTTAGATCAACTCTTGATTTTGTTTGCTTCTCCTCTCCTCTTTAGGAGGAGGGGAAAGAAATCTGAAGACGGCCACCTAAGACTGTCGCTGCTTCTGTAGAACCCACCTGTCATTTCTCGGAGCTGCTGAGGTGGCAGCTGCAGAGGAAGCCCAAGAATCCCTCAGGCCCATTCTCTTCTCTGACCAGCTGTGCTCTGCATTGCCTGGCTCCTGGCTTCCTTTGATAGGCCATGGTAAAAGAGGAAGGTAGAGGCTGGAGTGATGCAGGGGGATTCTTCTCACTCTCCCACTTCCTGTTGTGTCTCAGAGGTATGATTTCTATAGCTTCATAGCTTCTATAGCTCCATAACCAGGCATCCAGGGAGCCCTGCTTTACTGACTATGAGGACACCCGTGGGACTCCAGCCCCAGAGGTCCTGTTGAGATTGCCTCCATCCCAGCTTTGTATGATTTTCCCCCTCTAATATAAGCAACTTCTACAAATTCTTATGTTTGAGAGTCTTAAAGTGGCCCCATCTCTTAGCTGATCAAATAGTCTTTGCATGTATATGAATTAAAAGAAGAGAAAGAAAAGGGGGAGGGTTGGAGGGAAGAGTGGGGGGAGAGACTAGCTCAGCAGACAGAGAGAACATATCAGACATATTAAAGATGTGTCAGAAATAATTAGCTTTACCTGCTCTGTGGTTTTCAGAAATAAAACCACTAAATCTGCCTCAATGCATAATTCAACAATAATTCAAACTACTCCTGACTACAGTTCTGACTTCAGGGAGCTTTTTTTTTTTTTTGGAAGAGATGATGGAGCCCAACAGCATAACGCATGAGACTGCATAATCCTGCGAGCTTTGGGTATCACATGAGAAAGGCATCGATCAGTTTAGCAGCAATGGTGATGGCCCGCAGTATCTCTAAATTCCACAGTTTCTTAGGCATCCTCAGCACTGCATTAGATGGAACTGTCTTCTCTGACTGCTGTTGATCGATGTGCGTGAAGCCACCATCTCCCACGTGCAGTAACCATGAACTTCATTATCAGCTGATCGATTGCTTCTGCCTCTTTACTCTTATTCAAAGGGAGGTGAATAGAACTCCGCTCCATGTCATGTAGCCTGCAAATTCAACCCCATGTGTGATATCGCCATAGTATGTGCATTGAAAGAAGAATTTGTGTTTAGTAACTCAAGGGTAATGTGTGAGTAAGCACATTTGGGGATACAGAGATAGGAATTTCCAAACTTCTTCAAAAAATGGACAAATAGTAAATATCTTAGGCCTTCCTGTTGTATAGTCATTTTCTTCTTCCGCTGTTAACAACCCTTTAAATGAACATTCTTAGCTTAGGGGTTATAACAAAAAGCGGCCAGATTTGGACTATACTATACACCATAGCTTCGTGACCTCCAGAATAGACATTAAAAATAACTCAAGAATAAAGCACCTTTTAGTCACATAGCAAGAATGCCAGTACAGTGTATAGTATATGTTTTTGAAGTACATTTACATGTTCCTATTTGGAGAACTCCTGGTGAACACCCCTGACAACACACAACTTTCCTTTACTAGGTGTAAGTTACTCTTCTAACATCATTTATATGTATTATGTTTCTATGTATTAGTTCACTTGTTTGGCAACTGTTAGGTGGTAGTTTATTGATATAGAGCATGTTCTGGGTGGTTGAGATGTTTCAATGATGAAATGTAGAAATATAGAAAAAAATAAGATAAGGATTTAAGGAGCTTAGTCAGCCCATAAAGTGCTTGCTGTGCAAGCTTGAGGACCTGGGTTGGGTTGCAAGGCTCATGTAAAAGACCAAGCATGGTGCTGCATAGCTGTAATATAGGGGAGGCAGAAAGAAGTATTTCCTTGGGTTTCTATGGGCAGCCAGCCTAGCCTAACCTACAAGTTCTAGGTCCTAGAGACAAAACATTCTCTCTCAAAAAATGAGGTGGATGGCATCTGAGGAAGAACAACATTCAAGGCTGACCTCTGGCCTCCACATTCCTGTCCACACAAACACACAGTAAAAGGGGAAAAGAGAAGGAGTGGTGAGGGTGAGGAGGGGGTGAGGAAAGGAGTTGATCTGCAGTGGTAGAATTCACAATCAGGCCAATCTTATTCCCAAAGCTCCCTGTAGGCAGGAGTTGGTGACTCTCTTATCCTATTTAAGAAGTGAGAATCCTGAGGCAGAGAGAACAGACACGCAGGTAATGTGTGGTAGGATGGCTTATGCCTTAGCCGTCTTTCCACAGGGCCCCTGGGATGAACTTTGTCCTGTGCAGCATCCTTGCCGCTGGGGATTCATCAAATGCAGGTTTTTATCATGGAGCCAGAAACCTATGCACTTTCTAATTTTGATGTCCATTGGTTCTCCTGTGGGCCGGTCTTCTCCTGGTCCCAAGGTAACTCCAAGAATCTGAGCACTCCTGGCTGACAATAGCATCTAACTGAAAGAGAGTCATTTGGGTTACACGCCTTGTCTTTTAAAAATCACTGTTATCGAGACAAAGTTTGCAGAATGCAATAAATGCACATATAGGTGTGTGTGTGTGTGTGTGTGTGTGTGTGTGTACATACACATTTCAGTGTAAAGTTAAGTAATGTATAGACTCATGAGGCCACCGCTAAAATCAAGGTAAAAAGATAAAATTACTTCTATCATTTCAAATGTTTCTTTGCACCTACTCATAGACCATGGTTTCCCCCCTGTCAGCTGCAGACAAGCAACTAATTGGTCATCCGGTACTGTATCAACCCTTCGTACAATCCTGTAAAGCAAACATACAGTATTTATTCCTATATGTGTATCTTTTCATACCCAGAACGCTTGTGAGATTCATCTGTGAAATTTCACATTGTCAGCACACCATTTCCCCTTTAGGAATGGCTAGTATTCTATCTCACGGGTGGGTGCAGCCACTCCATTGTAAGTGAACATTTCAGTTTCCAGTCCAAGGACACTGTGAGCAGGCTGTACTTTTAAGGACACACATGTGCAATACCTATACATATATTCTAATTTCTCTGGGTTGAAAACATAGCAGTGATGTTGCTGGGCCAAAGCGTTAAACTTTACGTGGAATGGAGAGTGATTTCCAGAGAATTTGGGCATTTGACAGTCCCACTCAGTGGGGAAGACACCATCTTTGCCAGCACTTAGTCCATGATGAATCTCCAAATTGGGGAAGCAAAGCTTTTCCTAGATTGCCCAAAAGGTTTGCTCTGTTGGCTAGAGCTTGGTCTCATACCTGTGTCTTGGCTGCCTGATATGAAAGAAATCAAACAAAAGGCCAAGGGAAACTGAGGAACCCACTTAGCATTTCCAGTCTGTAGAGTGAGAAATGGCTTCTGTGATCTTATCCCAGTTCTCTGGGACTTTCTAGAGGTTCCCCTCTCCACACATCCCCACCCCTGCAGCTGCATAGTGCCATTCTTGGCCCTCTGGGCTTCTCCATGTTCATCCCAATTACAGGCCATAAATTCACTCAGAATCCTTCAGGGTAAGGTTATTCTATCCCTGCATTGAACTAGAATTGTTCTCTGAAAGACTGTGGGAGGCTCAATG